>NW_028270141.1:150259329-150572141 GCF_037043375.1 Chiloscyllium plagiosum
ACAGTTCTAAATCTTTCTCAATTACAGTTTGAACCTTCCTCAATTACAGTTCTGAATCTTCCTCAATTACAGTTCTGAATCTTTCTCAATTACAGTTCTAAATCTTCCTCAATTACAGTTCTGAATCTTTCTTAATTACAGTTCTAAATCTTCCTCAATTACAGTTCTGAATCTTTCTCAATTACAGTTCTGAATCTTCCTCAATTACAGTTCTAAATCTTTCTCAATTACAGTTCTAAATCTTTCTCAATTACAGTTTGAACCTTTCTCAATTACAGTTCTAAATCTTTCTCAATTACAGTTCTGAATCGTTCTTAATTACAGTTCTAAATCTTTCTCAATTATAGTTCTGAATCGTTCTGAATTTCAGTTCTAAATCTTTCTCAATTACAGTTCTAAATCTTCCTCAATTACAGTTCTAAACCTTCCTCAATTACAGTTCTGAATCTTTCTTAATTACAGTTCTAAATCTTCCTCAATTACAGTTCTGAATCTTTCTCAATTACAGTTCTAAATCTTCCTCAATTACAGTTCTGAATCTTTCTCAATAACAGTTCTGAATCTTCCTCAATTACAGTTCTGAATCTTTCTCAATTACAGTTCTAAATCTTCCTCAATTACAGTTCTAAACCTTCCTCAATTACAGTTCTGAATCTTTCTTAATTACAGTTCTAAATCTTCCTCAATTACAGTTCTGAATCTTTCTCAATTACAGTTCTAAATCTTCCTCAATTACAGTTCTGAATCTTCCTCAATTACAGTTCTGAATCTTCCTCAATTACAGTTCTAAATCTTCCTCAATTACAGTTCTAAACCTTCCTCAATTACAGTTCTAAATCTTTCTCAATTACAGTTCTAAATCTTCCTCAATTATAGTTCTGAATCTTTCTCAATTACAGTTTGAACCTTCCTCAATTACAGTTCTGAATCTTCCTAAATTACAGTTCTGAATCTTTCTCAATTACAGTTCTGAATCTTCCTCAATTACAGTTCTGAATCTTTCTCAATTACAGTTTGAACCTTCCTCAATTACAGTTCTGAATCTTTCTCAATTACAGTTCTGAATCTTTCTCAATTACAGTTCCAAAATGTTCTTAATTACAGTTCTGAATCTTTCTCAATTACAGTTCTGAATCTTTCTCAATTACAGTTTGAACCTTCCTCAATTACAGTTCTGAATCTTTCTCAATTACAGTTCTGAATCTTTCTCAATTACAGTTTGAACATTCCTCAATTACAGTTCTGAATCTTCCTCAATTACAATTCTGAATCGTTCTCAATTACAGTTCTGAATCTTCCTCAATTACAGTTCTGAATCTTTCTCAATTACAGTTCTGAATCTTTCTCAATTACAGTTCTAAATCTTCCTCAATTACAGTTCTAAATCTTTCTCAATTACAGTTTGAACCTTCCTCAATTACAGTTCTGAATCTTCCTCAATTACAGTTCTGAATCTTCCTCAATTACAGTTCTAAACCTTCCTCAATTACAGTTCTGAATCTTTCTTAATTACAGTTCTAAATCTTCCTCAATTACAGTTCTGAATCTTTCTCAATTACAGTTCTAAATCTTCCTCAATTACAGTTCTGAATCTTCCTCAGTTACAGTTCTGAATCTTCCTCAATTACAGTTCTGAATCTTTCTCAATTACAGTTCTAAATCTTCCTCAATTACAGTTCTAAATCTTTCTCAATTACAGTTCTAAACCTTCCTCAATTACAGTTCTAAATCTTTCTCAATTACAGTTCTAAACCTTCCTCAATTACAGTTCTAAATCTTTCTCAATTACAGTTCTAAATCTTCCTCAATTACAGTTCTGAATCTTTCTCAATTAAAGTTTGAACCTTCCTCAATTACAGTTCTGAATCTTCCTCAATTACAGTTCTGAATCTTCCTCAATTACAGTTCTGAATCTTTCTCAATTACAGTTTGAACCTTCCTCAATTACAGTTCTGAATCTTTCTCAATTACAGTTCTGAATCTTTCTCAATTACAGTTCCAAAATGTTCTTAATTACAGTTCTGAACCTTCCTCAATTACAGTTCTGAATCTTCCTCAATTACAGTTCTGAATCTTCCTCAATTACAGTTCTGAATCTTTCTCAATTACAGTTTGAACCTTCCTCAATTACAGTTCTGAATCTTTCTCAATTACAGTTCTGAATCTTTCTCAATTACAGTTCCAAAATGTTCTTAATTACAGTTCTGAATCTTTCTCAATTACAGTTCTGAATCTTTCTCAATTACAGTTTGAACATTCCTCAATTACAGTTCTGAATCTTTCTCAATTACAGTTCTGAATTTTTCTCAATTACAGTTCCAAAATGTTCTTAATTACAGTTCTAAATCTTTCTCAATTACTGTTCTGAATTTTTCGCAATTACAGTTCCAAAATGTTCTTAATTAGTTCTAAATCTTTCTCAATTACCAATTCTAAATCTTTCTCAATTACAGTGCTAAATCTTTCTCAATTACTAATTCTAAATCTTTCTCAATTACAGTTCTAAACCTTTCTTAATTACAGTTGTAAATCTTTCTCAATTACAGTTCTAAATCTTTCTCAATTACAGTTTGAATCTTTCTTAATTACAGTTCTAAATCTTTCTCAATTACAGTTCTAAGTCTTTCTCAATTACAGTTCTAAACTTTCTTAATTACAGTTCTAAATCTTTCTCACCTCCACTTTCCTGCCCTTTCCCTCTAACCCTTGCATTCCCTACTGATCAATAATCTATTTCAGCCTTAACTATGAGCCAGGAACCGATCCTCGCAACTCTCTGCAGCAAGGTGTTCCAAAGAGAAGAAATTCCTCTTCATTTCAGTCTTAAATTGGTGCTGAAACTATGACCTCTGTTCCGAGACTCTTCCATGAGGGCAAACATCCTCTCTGCATTAACCTCATTTGCTGTACTTCAAAGCTTTTCCAAAATGTGACCAATTCTTGAGTTTCAGCTTAATGTCAATCTCTGCTTTTTTCACTTTGAGAAAATGCTACGATATTTGCAGCCCCATTTTAGCATCCTGTAGTCAGAGAAGATTGCAAAATGTTAGTCAGAGCTGTATTTCATGTCTTCTGCTTCTTAACAGCTGGGGATACACTTCATCCAGACCTACTGCTTTATCTACTTGCAAAGATGCTGAACATCCACCGTTTATACCACTCAACATTTCACATTCTACTTACACTGTTGTGAGGTAATGTATATGTACCTTTAAGGGAACATAACCTCTGTCCATCCTTCCCTGTCATTATACTGAATATGATATAATCTTTTGACTCTTCAGGCAGAACACAGCAGCAATAACAGATCAGATATGTCCACATAGACTCCAAGTAAACATGATCTCTGTATGGTCTTATCTTCAAATAAAGAACTCATATTATTGCTTTAGCAATCCATGTTGGATAATTAGTATGTCTGCGATAAACAATCACAGTAGATTGGGATGACCTCTGAGGAAATTCAAGCCCAGTACTACCTTTACAATTCTATTTGAGGTGTAATCATGGTTGTGTGGAATTTCTATTCGATTCAAACTGTGAAAAGCTCTGTATTATTATAATCCAGTACAATTAATGATTCAGATATGTGAGCTGTCTAACATTAACTACTGGTGGAAGTATACCAGTCATTGTATTTAGAAGTGATAGAACACGAAGAACAGTTGAAACAAATCTCAATTTTGAAGTGCATTGGCTTAAGTGTAACTTATTCCCCTCAGACATTAAATACTTAAGAACTTGAAACAAATTGAACATGCCTTTTTTCCCACACATCAAGTTATGATATGAGATAAACAGCCTGAAAAGGTGCTGGAAGTGGATTGGATAATCAAAAGAAATTTTGATAAATATTTGAAGAGAATAAATTAACACTAGCTTATCACATAACACCAGGTTACAATCCAAACAGGTTTAAGTGGAGGCACACTAGTTTTCAGAGCGCCGCTCCTTCATCAGGTGATCGTGGGGGGCTCAATTCTAAGGCACAGAATTTATAGCAACCATTTACAGTGTGATGTGACTGAAATTATACATTGAAAAAACCTTGATTGTCTGTTGAGTCTTTCATCTGTTCGAATACCATGATAGTTTCACTTCTTTCATGTGTAAATCACAAAACCTTTTTTTAAAAGTTGCATTCTCATGTTAACTGTAACAATTGGTGTTAGCTAGACAATATGTTGAAGGTGTTAGCCCCCTGTGTTCTCTGTCTATGCCATAATGTTTAGATTGATTCTAATCTAAAAAGTGAATCTCAACCTTTTCCCTTCCGATATCGTTGGTTCCAATGTGGACAATGACCTCTTGCTGGCCCCTCTCCCCCGTGAGAACATTCTGCACCCTCTCTGAGACATCCTTGATCCTGGCACCAGGCAGGCAACACACCATTCTGCTTTTTCGCTGCTGGCCACAGAAACGTCTGTCTGTACCTTGGACTACAGAATCCCCTAACACAATTGATCTCTTGGAAGACAACATACCCCTCATTGCATTAGAGCCAGTCTCAATACCAGAAACTTGGCTGTTCATGCTAATTTCCCCTGAGAATCCATCACCCCCTACATTTCCCAAAACAGCATACCTGTTTGAAATGGGTACGTCCACAAAAGACTCCTACTCTAGCTGCCTACCTCTCTTACCCTTCCTGGAGTTAACCCATCTATATGACTGTATATGAGACATTCCCTCCTTCCTATAACTGCCATCCATCACATACTGTTCCTCATTGCTTCTGTTTCTCCAACCGATCCATTCGATCTGATAAGATTCGCATCCAACAGCATTTATGGCAGCTTTAATCCGCAGTAACCCTTAAACTCTCTTTAAACTCCTACATCTGACAAGTACATATCACTGCAAAGGCCATTTTTGTTCCTTCACAATCTACAGACCCAGAAAATAATACCGTTTTATTCCTCTCCAAAACATTGCCCCAGGTTAAATTAATAGCTATGGCTTATATTTTAAGTTTAATCAAGAAACATATCTCCAAAAACATATAATCAAGAAAGAACCCACTCTACTCACTACTGCAGCCTTCTATTGGACAGACTTAAAACAACGATTAACTTATCTGATTCTGTGCTGTGAACTTCGCCCAAACAGTTCCTTCAAGATTAGTTGTGAAATTCACTGTTTGTTAATTTTCCCAGACGCACTCCAATGTCCAGCGATACATGAATTCAAAAACAGCAAAGACAGTAACTGTGCAGGTTCTCTCTCTCTCTCTCCTGCACTGTCCTCACCATGTGCTTCCTTTGTCTGTTCTTCTCCTTTTTAAAACTGCTGTTGTTTTGACTTTTTTTCTCCAAAGTTCCAAAACAATTTAACAGCATATAATATAGTAATTGCTGCTCTTGGAATTCGAGGAAATCACCTCCAGCACCTAAAATACCTCAAAAAAAAAGGAGCAGCTCTTACAGCCAGAAATTTTTCCCGTCCTCCATCTATCTTTGGATTGTGGGAGAAAACCGGAGCACACAGAGGAAACCCACACAAATATGGGGAGAACATGCAAACTCCACACAGACAGTCACCCGAGGCTGGAATTGAACCTGGGTCCCTGGTGCTGTGAGGCAGCAGCACTAACTACTGAGCCACTGGAGCTAATGTTTTAGAATTTTTATATTGAACTGCAGTATCTTTATAACACACAGACACCACACCTGTGTTTCACTAGCCTACCCCCAAGTGAAATGTCTGGTCTTAGAATGAACGTATTTAAAGGTGCAGGTCTAAATGGAAGAACATTCTTCACCGTCAGTGTTCAGAATGAGACAGTAGATCCTCTGAACCTATCTTTCTGGTGGCCAGTACAATGCATCTAACTGTTCTGCATTTTCCCTTCCACCACCTTACCTAACAGATTATTTCACAAATTTGCCACCCTGAGTGAAGAAATTTTTCATTATGATCACTAAAAATTTACTTTCTACCAAATGTAGCGTCGTGCTGCCTTACATGTGGAACTAAACATTGAGGAGAACATTGGTACAGTATCACTGTCCATCTCTGCAAGATATGGAGAATTGTACAAAGTAAGGACGTGAAATAGGGAGAAAATGATTAAATTTATCCCTTAGATAAAAGAAAATGCAACAAACAGTTGCTGGTCCCACCAAAATATTAACTTGTTACTTCCAACAAACTTTCCCCTGAGGAAGTCAAGTAAGAAGGCTCATGAACCATTGAAATGGAACACTTCAGCAGGTGCAACTGAATAGAGACAAGGTGGCCAAATTGGAAGACCGAGACTCTGTTATGAAAGCATCTTCACTTTTGCATCTCAGAGGCACAGTCAGAAGAACTGGCACCTAATTCTGTCACACAAACACAATTTATATAATATTTATCTGCTTTTACAGTAGATTTTCAACTCATGGAAAGTTATCAAACAAGCATAAATGTGCTCAAGAGTGTGGTGCTAGGAAATCACAACAGGTCAGGCAGCATCCGAGGAGCAGGAGAATCAATGTTTCGGGCATAAATCCTTCATCAGGATGACCTGCTGTGCTTTCCCAGCACCACATTCTCAACTCTGATCTCCAGCATCTGCAGTCCTCACTTTCTCCTCCAAACATAAATGTGCTGCATTGTGCAAATTTAATTCAGTTCACTTGTTAAAATTTTTTGTATATAATTGACATTATTCATAGCTATATTATGGCACTACGAAAGGAGAGCGAGCAAGGAAGAGAGAGAGAGAGAGATGATTTAAGTAGTTTATCTTACATCAAAGATGGGTCGGTTAACTCAGTTGGCTGGGTGACTGGTTTGAAATAGCAACAGCACAGATTCAATTCCCACATTGGCTAAGGTTTCCATGAAGTACTCCTTCTCAACCTTGCCCTTGCCTGAGCTGTGGTCAGCCACAGGTTAAAACACCACCACCAGTTGTCTCTGTCTAATGAGAGAGTAGCCTTCTGGGACTAAGATGATTTTACGGACAAGCTTACACAGGCAGCCTTCACTATATATGTGACATTGATCTTTACACATCTATGATGAATGCATATCTGTCACACTTCAGAAATCACATTGTTAACACTAAATAATCTTAACAAAGACCCTGAACAACTCCCTCTGACCTTAACTTTTCTTTCCCAAGACTTTCCTATTTAAGGAAAAAGAACTGAACCAACTTTGCAAACCTTACCACGATACTTAGGCCTCACTAGCAATAAGACTGTCACAAAAATTCCACTGATGTACAGTACACAGGCCGTTGTCTCTCAGTTTTCTTTCCTCTTACAATTCAAAAGGATTAATTTCTTGAGTGTCTGCATAAACCCTACAAAACAGGATCATTAATGTGTAAGTAACACCCAGTCACTTGTTTGTGATATTATCATAACAGTGGCACTGGACTCTTTTACATTCCCCGAGGGCTTCTGGACACTCAAGAAATCTGTGCTGTATCACCAAATTGGCAGACCTCAGTTTCTATTTTCACAACTCTACCACAGCCTGGAATGTAATCAATCATATACATGTGCATTTCTTTTGATGCTAACTGAGTTTCCTGATGTAAGGAAATCAACTGCAACTGGAGATTGGGATGTACATAAACTTGTTTCTGTAATTCCTTCCTAAATTTTACTTTGCATTGCTAAAATAGTGGGTAAACATAAAAAGCAATTTTCAATAGTCAAGTAAAAATCTGCAAGAAAAAGCTTTTTCATGATTGACTCAGGACGAGAGCTCAGCTGGAAGTGTGGCTGAGGCAGGTTCCATTGAGGCATTCAAGAGGGAATTAGATGATTATATTTAAATAAAAACAATGTGCAAGAGAATGGAGAAAAGGCAAGAGGATTATGATGCTTATTTAGAGAGCTGGTATAGACATGATGCCTCTTTTTATACCTTTTTGTCATAGGTCTGTGATTGTGTGAAAAATGACATTAGGATATTTGACTGACAAAGCTCTACAACATGCGATTGTGTACAAACAGCATAGTGGAAGGCAGTTTGGAGCTAAAGTATAAATTGTTTTAATGGTCAGAGATGTTACAGTTAATCACAAAAACTCCTGCTATTGTCAAAGTTAATTAAAAATCACACAACGCCAGAACATAGTCCAACAGGTTTATTTGGAAGCACTAGCTTTCGGAGCGTTGCTCCTTCATCAGGTGGATGCGGAGAGTGATGAAGAAACCGCCTGATGAAGGAACAGCACTTAGAAAGCTAGTGCTTCCAAATAAATCTGTTGGACTATAACCTGGTGTTGTGTGATTTTTAACTTTGTACACCCCAGTCTAACATCAACATTTACAAGTCAAAGTTAGTGTTAGATATTTCATTATTCACAAATTACTGAAATATTGTTTGATCTAATATACATGAAAGCTGCAGTCTTCTAATATCTTGTCTTTCTGCACCACTTCAAGAGATGTGATTGTTTTCCCATGGGAATCTGACAGCACTATTTTAAGCTCATGAGTAATTGGTGCAACTGTATTTATGCTTACTTAGTAGTAATTAGCAAAAGGCAGTTGCAAAAAAAAATTAACAAATACCAATTCTGAAGTAAAATTAACATCTCAGTAAAAATGATCATTAAACTACCAGAGTAATGATTATTAAACAACCATCTGGTTCACTATAGTCCTTTTGGGAAGGTTGCCTGCTATCCTCACCTGTGACTCCAGACCCACACCAATGTGGTTGACTATTAACGAACCTAGTAAGCAGTCAGTTGCCTCAGAAGTACTGTGCGATGACTGGACTGCAGTTGAGGAAAGTGGTGTACTGCCATCTTCTCAAGAGCAATTAGTGGTAAGTAACAAACACTGGCCATCCATTAATGGTCATATCCCAGGAACATATTTTTTAAAATGAAGGTTGAAGCTGAAGTAATGTAGTGACTGGAATCAGGTGGTTCTCATTGACAATGAGATCCTTGATTGGGAACCAAGGAACAACCAAGGAACCCTGGCTGACAGATAATAAACGGGGCATTCAGAGAATCTCCTCACCCTAGGGACTGGCTCTGAGCTGGCCAGACACAGCCCATGTACAAACCACATGTAAATAAAGGTTGACTTGGTAATGGGATAAAAGAGGTAAAAACAATGACTGCAGATGCTGGAAACCAGATTCTGGATCAGTGGTGCTGGAAGAGCACAGCAGTTCAGGCAGCATCCAAAGAGCAGCGAAATCGACGTTTCGGGCAAAAGTCCTTCATCAGGAATAAAGACAGTGAGCCTGAAGTGTGGAGAGATAAGCTAGAGGAGGGTGGGGGTAGGGTGAAAGTAGCATAGAGTACAATGGGTGAGTGGGGGAGGGGATGAAGATGATAGGTCAGGGAGGAGAGGGTGGAGTGGTAGGTGGAAAAGGAGATAGGCAGGTCGGACAAGTCCGGACAAGTCATGGGGACAGTGCTGAGCTGGAAGTTTGGAACTAGGGTGAGGTGGGGGAAGAGAAAATGAGGAAACTGTTGAAGTCCACATTGATGCCCTGGGGTTGAAGTGTTCTGAGGCGGAAGATGAGGCGTTCTTCCTCCAGGAGTCAGGTGGTGAGGGAGTGGCGGTGAAGGAGGCCCAGGACCTCCATGTCCTCGGCAGAGTGGGAGGAGGAATTGAAATGTTGGGCCACGGGGCGGTGTGGTTGATTGGTGCGGGTGTCCCGGAGATGTTCCCTAAAGCGCTCTGCTAGGAGGCACCCAGTCTCCCCAATGTAGAGGAGACCGCATCGGGAGCAACTGATACAATAAATGATATTAGTGGATGTGCAGGTAAAACTTTGATGGATGTGGAAGGCTCCTTTAGGGCCTTGGATAGAGGTAAGGGAGGTTGTGTGGGCGCAGGTTTTACAGTTCCTGTGGGATAGCCTCTGTGCGGATATTTCAAGTACATTACCTTTATTTTTCAGATCTATGGTCTGAGCAAAAGCAAGGGACATTTTTGTTCTGCGTTTCAAGGAAAGTAGCATTATGACAAAGTTACTGGAGTCATGTAAACAAACCATTTTTGGTTAAAACCTAACCTAGTTCCAAAAAGACTGCATATTGTTTGCTTTCAAAGGATACAATCAGAAAATACATTCCAGCAGACAATGTACAAAGTATATGTTTTAATTAATTCTTGTTTATAAGTATTAATTATTTAGGGTGGAATTTCAATGACCCGAGTGACAGGAGCTATGGCAAGAAATCTGGGAGAATTGCATGGGAGGTTCAGTGAGGCCTTTCTTGATGTCAGGAGGAACAAATCTAGGTGACAGTTTCAGTATGAGTGGCAAGATGCCCGTTAATGGGGTTAGTGTTCATTATTACTCTCAGCAACACCAAATCTTTACTCATTAACACGGAGGCTTCAATGCTACCAGATCAAAAGTAGACACCTATACTTTCCCACAGGATAGTTAGAGAGGTGCTCGGTGACTCCACAGCATGGTTTGCTTTTCTGGACCTCAATCTTGGACAGCACTCCCCAAAACCTCTGAGCCCACTCTATCGTGATTGCACCCCATGAGTGGCTTGGCATCCGACATGTGCCAGTTTCTTTGTGTCATCATTGACATTCCCATTTCTCTTACAGTACAGTCCTGCATGTTAATGCTGCACCAGCATCTCTCATTGCAATGCTGCTGCCTGGATGCTTTATGCACTTGGGCAGGCATTTTTGGGTTGAGCACTTGCCTAACTTGTGCCTACATGAGTGCTCACTGTATCTTTGCCTTGCCTTACCTTTTAGCACAGGCACAAGGCCAAGCAATTTGTCATAGTTATCAGTAGTCACCAGCCAATAGGGTGTACATGTTGCTGCACTTTACTGTATTGCACCATACGTGACAGACATACTGCATGGGTTTCATCAAAGAGTTATAAGTCAGATGAGTAGTGCTCAGTCACATTAAGGAAGACACCCTTTAGGAGGGGATTCTAGCACAGTAAATGAAAGACAGCCCCAAAACCAGCCCAGGGCTTGGACATGGTTAAGTGGTCATTTAGTAGGGGGTGGGATTCAGGACCTTTTTCTCACAGAGTACCTTATCATCATCCCTGGCTCCTTCCACACAATTATGTACTATTTCCCCCTGGAATGAGAGAAAGGGACTGAATGTGATGAAAGTGGCTGGTGTAGCTGTTATGCAGGTGCCCCAAGGGAGTAGGAGCCACAGAGGGCATGCAGACTTAGCAGTCTGGATCAATTAATGAAGAACACATGAGGAAAGGTGCTGTAATGGTGAGAATGGTAAGAGGTGGGTGCAGCAGCACAATGAGGTGAGGTGGCAGAGAGAGGGTGGTGACAACCTGGCAGAGCAGAGAAGGTCATTGATGTTCTTCTTACACTGCGGGGGGTTCCTCCAGATGACTGAGGCTACATCAACCCAGGTGGAAACCTCCACACAGGCTGGTTGGTGCTGTTGTGACCTGCACTGCTGCCCAGAAGGACCTCTAAAGGTCTTGGCCCTCAAAGCAGGACACCAATTTTCCCTTCTCAGTCAAGTCTGTGGTGAATGTCATAAACCACGCAGGGCGGCTCTGGACTGACAGTGCTTGTCTTATTGTGCAATGGCCTTTTAAAGATTGTGCCAGCGCCAGGGGTGATGCCTGAGATATCCTGGCACTGTTGAGCTCTTCCACTTAGGGCAAGTGGTAGAATCAGGTGAGCACTGGGTGACAGGGGTACCACTGACCGTTGTACATAGTTAATGAAGCAAGCATGGAATGACAGCGTGAGAAAATACACCATGCCTTGTGAAGAGAAACTGTCCATGAAACTCAACTAAAATGACACTCATGTAAAATTCAGCCCTTGGATGTCAGAGAGAAACTTGCAATGTCAGATCACAGAGAACCCACTTAGTCAGTATAGCTGATTGGGTAGTTTCTTAGACTTAGCACCCTATAAAGCCCAAAAATGTGGCATGGAACCAGAAAAAGATCATTGTGTAATTGGTCACTTCAGCTGTAAACTGATCACATTTAGGTTCTAGATTTCCATATAGAGAGAGCTAAGAAGAGCCAGGAGGAAACATGAGAGGTCTTTGGCAGGTAGGATCAAGGAAAATCCTACAGCTTTCTACAGGTATGTCAGGAATAAAAGAATAACTAGAGCAAGATTAGGGCCAGTCAAGGACAGCAGTGGGAAGTTGTGTGTGGAGTCTGAGGAGATAGGGAGAGGAGATAGAATCCCCTTAAAAGATAGGACAAGCGATAAATGAATATTTTTCATCAGTATTCACACCGGAAAATGACAATGTTGTCAAAGAGAATACGGAGATACAGGCAATTGACTAGACGGGATTGAGGTTCATAAGGAGGAGGTGTTAGCAATTCTGGAAAGTGTGAAAATACATAAATCCCATCAGGCCCAGGGGACTTATCCTAGGATTCTCTGGGAAGCCAGGGAGGAGCCACATGGGCGGCACGGTGGCACAGTGGTTAGCACTGCTGCTTCACAGCGCCAGAGACCCGGGTTCAATTCCCGCCTCAGGCGACTGACTGTGTGGAGTTTGCACATTCTCCCAGTGTCTGCGTGGGTTTCCTCCGGGTGCTCCCGTTTCCTCCCACAGTCCAAAGATGTGCAGGTCAGGTGAATCGGCTATGCTAAATTGCCCGTAGTGTTAGGTAAGGGGTAAATGTAGGGGTATGGGTGGGTTGCGGGTTGGTGTGGACTTGTTGGGCCGAAGGGCCTGTTTCCACACTGTAATGTAATGTAATGAGATTGCAGAACGTTTGGCTTGGATCTTTATGTTGTCACTGTCTACAGGAATAGTGCCAGAAGATTGGAAGGTAGCAAATGTTGTTCCCTTGTTTCAGAAGGGGAGTAGAGACAACCCTGGTAATTACAGACCAGTGAGCATTACTTCGGTTGTAGGCAAAGGCATAGGATTTATAATCATCTAGAAAGGGATAATTTGATAGGAATACTCAACACGGTTTTGTGAAGGGTAGACCATGCCTCACCAACCTTATTGAGTTCTTTGAAAAGGTGACCAAACAGGTGGATGAGGGTAAAGCAGTTGATGTGGTGTATATGGATTTCAGTAAGGTGTTTGATAAGGTTCCCCATGGTAGGCTATTGTGCAAAATATCGAGGTATGGGATGGAGGGTGATTTAATGGTTTGGATCAGAAATTGACTAGCTGAAAGAAGACGGAGGTTGGTGGATGATGGGAAATGTTCATCCTGAAGTTTCGTTACTGCTGTTTGTCATGTTTATAAATGACCTGGATGAGGGCATAGAAGGATGGGTTAGTAAATTTGTGGATGCAACTAAGTTCGGTGGAGTTGTGGATAGTGCTGGAGGAAGATGCAGGTTATAGAGGGACATAGATAAGCTGCAAAGCTGGGCTGAGAGGTGGCAAGTGGAGTTTAATGCAGAAAGGTGTGAGGTGATTCACTTTGGAAGGAGTAACGGAAATGCAGAGTACTGGGCTAATAGTAAGATTCTTGGTAGTGTAGATGAACAGAAAGATCTGGGTGTCCATGTTCTTAGATCCCTGAAAGTTGCCACCCAGGTTGACAGGGTTGTTAAGAAGGCATACAGTGTATTAGCTTTTATTGGTAGAGGGATTGAGTTTTGGAGCTATGAGGTCATGTTGCAGCTGTACAAAACTCTGGTGCAGCAGCACTTGGAGTATTGTGTACAGTTCTGGTTACTGCATTATAGGAATGATGTAGAAACATTGGAAAGGATGCAATGGAGATTTATCAGGATGTTGCCTGGTATGGAGGGAAGGTCTTATGAGGAAAGGTTGAGGGACTTGAGGCTGTTTTCGTTCGAGAGAAGAAGCTTGAGAGGTGACTTAGTGACATACATTTCCCATCAAGATGATCAGAGGATTAGATAGGGTGTACAATGAGAGCCTTTTTCCTCGGATGGTGATGGCTAGCACGAGAGGACATTGCTTTAAATTGAGGGGTGATAGATATAGGACAGATAACAGAGGTAGTTTCTTTACACCACGTGCTGAGTTACTGCTTCTGAAATTCTTTAGCAGACTCTAACGTAACTCCTTTAACTCTGTCATAATTATCTTACTTGTAACTTTTTTTTTTAGACATTGTAAATAATGCTACTACTTTTACTTTTAATCCTTTTTTTAATCCAAGATTTGTACCCAAGATGGTGCCATTAACGACAGCTATTGTAAAAACTTTTCACTGTACTCCTGTACTTCTATACTGGAGTACATGTGGAGTACATGTGACAACAAAGGATATTCTATTCTACACAGTGAGTAGTAGGGGGTGGAACGGCCTGCCTGCAACAGTAATAGACTCACCAACTTTAAGGGCATTTAAACAGTCATTGGATAGACATATGGACCATAATGGAATAGGGTTGGTTAGATGGGCTTCAGTTGGTTTCACAGGTTGGCACAACATCGAGGGCAGAAGGGCCTGTACTGCTGTGTAATGTTCTATTAACAGCAAAGTTCAGTAAAACTCTCAGATATGAAGTGTAAAAAGAAAGTAATACACAGAAGTAATTATTCAAAACAGCATCAGAAATCACGTCACATATAAAAAACATTCAGTAGCAGGAAAAAAACAGAATCCAATCACATCTGTAATATAACAAAAATACACTAAAAATGGAAAGGTGAGCTACAAGTGTAAAGGATTCTTCCACTATTTGAGATACTTAGCGCATATGGAATGCTGTTCCTATTTAAACCAGCTGTTAATGGAGAGAATGAAACAATTGCTTATTCAGACGCTGACTACATCTAAAGTTACTGAAATAGATACATGTCTTTTATGGTCATTAGTAACATGAAGCTCTTGTGAATTGCAGAACTTCCTCTTTCTATTCTCAGTGAAGAGATGATTAGTAGTGGCTGAGCAAAAGACAGTCAGCAAGAAAAGCCCAAGAACGTACTAATTAGAGTTGAGCCGACCACCCAAACTTTGCCAGGAAAGAAAATTCTGAAAATATAAACCAGAGGCTGAGTCAACTCATTTAGCCTTTGAGAATCAGTGTTAACATTTCAGGTTAGTGACTTTTCACCAGATTGACCTTCATCTGATCGATGTAAAAGATCACATCGGAGCCATAATCAGCCCATGTCATATTGAAAATATTACCAAACCATTTTAAAGAAGACTTATAAGTGAACGATTAGGAGTACTGATTGAAAACATTAAGGAATAGTGATTAATAGCATTGACTTTGTTAGGACTCACATTTAGCAACATTTTGTTGCTGCTCTGGAAATTATAAAATATTATTGCATAGAATTGTAGTGCTCAAATATGGACTTTGTGCCAGTATTTGCTAACCATCTATGTAGGCCATCAGTACAACCTCAGACAGTAACAGCTAGAGGAAATGAAGTGGATACGGGTTTTCCAAAAATAAAATTAAGGTAGTACAAAAAACATCTGCTGAAAAGGTGGTATTGTGGGCAATATTGGCAATACTGATGAAGTTAGAAAGTAGATGGTTGGATTAAATAAGGTGGAGTGTAGACAGGAGCAATTCATAGCTCTTTTCTGTGCTGCAACCTTCTGATCTGTTCTTTTATTGTTAATTTTGAAGCAAATACTGAAATCCCTTTAAACAATGAATTGATAAGATTTGCTTTAATAGCAGACGATGATGCAGGGAATTCCACATTTTAATAACGCTTGTGTAAAACAAAGGTCAATAGTGTCATTGTACTGACCACAAATATAATTCTTTGTCGTTAAACCCTTAGGGGGTAATGCCACTGGTACCAGCTTCCTAACCAACTAGCCATCGTATGAAGCTAAAAACGCCTGTCAATATTTTACTCAGACGTGAAAGGCATAATGGCGAGGCTAAACCATATCTACACAGGGATTGCAATAGGCACCATTTCCAGCCTTACATGTTTCACTGCTTGAATATCAGGATAGGATTCCCAAAAAAAACCTCATTTGTTCCTAGCCTATGGATACAGATTTTGAAACATGCTATTGCAAATGCATTCAGTGCAGTATATTGATCAAACCTAGCACTGTCTGGCTGTGCAAATGAAAGGAGAGAGACTTGTTTAACAATTTTATTAAAATGATTAGTTAAACAATAATAAATGGGGCATTAAAAAGAGACAAAACAATATTACAAGATGTATACAGGCACTAGTCTTTGATAATAAAAATAAAATGCCTATTGTATGATTTAAGGAAAGCCTCACTCTGTATAAAAATAGTATACAACTAATTTTAAATATGCATATATAAATATGGAAAATAAAACAGACTCAGTAATTGAAATCAGAGCTGCACTATTAAGGGGAAATAGAGCCATCACTTCAAACTCAGCTCACTAAATAACTTACAAAAAGTATCAAACAATTTAGGTGTAATTCCACAATGTAAGTCAAAAGACACTATGTGGTAAAACAAACTGAATTATTCTACCTGTGTAAACTAATTTCTATTATAAATTACGATCCCTAAACTCTGGCAGAAAAACCCACGCAGTAAGAACAGAATTTGACTTAAAAATCACTTGGTTAAGTGGCCTTCCTTGTGAGTGATAAAGTGACTAGTCTGTTTCACAAGTGTAGATACACACCTATTCGCTGCAGCACATGATTTATAAACACTTGTGATCTTAAATTTAGACCAAGATTATGTGAATGCAATTTTTTTTATTTCACAAGCTAAATCTGATCATAGGTAACAATGCACCATTTTAATTTCTATAAAACAGACTATTAAAGTAGCCAACATGCTTCTCAAAATATTTCAGGGTGCTACTTGCTTTGTAGAAAAGCCCTAACACATCTCAATCACATACAATATTTATAACCAAACGCAATAGCCCTCTCACACAGCACATGAGCTCACAAACATGTGATGGATGACCAGTTAATCTATTCTTACGTGGTCATTATTACGTGATGGGAGAACAATGGTCGCGTCAGCAAGAGAATTCCTTAAATGATTCTATGGAATCTTTACCATTATCTCTAACATTGGAAGATGGAGGCAGACATCTCACAAAAAAAGACAACATCTCCAACAACTCCTTCAGTAGTTTGTACAGATTTGGTACGGAATCCAACCCATAAATTCTGGCCAAGGATGAGTTGCTACTAAGCTGACAAAAACAACAATGCTGTAATTTGTCTGTCAATGTACAGAAAACAACTTTTACACCAGCCGGCACACAGAAAGAACAGCCACTTTTCTAAGTACTCGCTGGCAGAGAAAATTCCAGCAGGCAGTGTGCTGGTAATTTCATATAATTCAATCATCAGGCGAGGACACTCACAGACAGAGCACACCCTGATAACAGGACTTTGTTTTATTCCACCTGGTGCAATACTATAATCATAAAGTATGAGAAAATGGATGATAGTGGCTGTATAAATTTGCTATTGAGGTGACTCAAGGAGTAAATAACTAATTAAACTGGCTAATAAATATAAAAATGGAATTTTTAGCTTTAAATTGTCAATGTAAGCTGCACAAGTTGCATTCATCATAGGGCACAGATGTATCAATAGGTCCTTCAAACTACCTTCGGATGACAGCTCTACTAGGGCAGTGCTCAGTGATATAGGCTGCCTACAAACTGGCAACAAATACCTCGACTCAGAAACTGTAGCAAGCACCATGTGATATCAACAATTAGTAAAAACTGAATCACCTATAAAAATAAAATTTCATTTTACAGCTGATATTGCTGCAAGATGTATTTTCAGATATCTTGTACCTGCCCGTCTCTTGGCTGCTCAACAATGCATGGCACAGAGATACGCAGGAAATTAATAACTGGTCATGGATGTGGCCACAGAGTTATAGTAAATAATTTCACATCAGTAGCATCCCACGTAGTACAGCTGAGATTGGTAAATCACTGGTGAAATACCAAGCAGAAGCCACACACTTGCAAGGACCAAGTATCAGCGAGGCTGATTTCACATCACAATCGTAACATGTTCATCAGCAACCTGAGGGTTTGGTTCCATTAATTTCATCAACCCTACTGTTCAGCAGGTATGTCATGTTATATAACTGCAGGTCCTATAATTTTAGTAGGAGACTTGACTAATGGCACAAATACTGGGATAACCCAAGTCCTTGGCAGCAATCAAAACATTCATAATGCCACAACTAATATTACTATGACGCAAAAAGATTTTTAAAAATCTGGAACCAGCTGCAAATTAGTACACCTTAAATTCCTTTCTGATATAAATCTATGTCCCGACTATAGGTACCTGGTAGGAAATCTCACACTGACGCTCCAGCCTTTGCTAACAATGACTATGAGGAGAAAGTGAGGTCTGCAGATGCTGCAGATCAGAGCTGAAAATGTGTTGCTGGAAAAGCGCAGCAGGTCAGGCAGCATCCAGGGAACAGGAGAATCGACGTTTCGGGCATAAGCCCTCCCTGAAGAAGGGCTTATGCCGGAAACGTCGATTCTCCTGTTCCCTGGATGCTGCCTGACCTGCTGCGCTTTTCCAGCAACACATTTTCAGCTAACAATGACTATGCTCATTACAGGAGGTAAAACTGCTTCTGTTGCTAGGGGACCTATCACATTAGAGCATTCTTAGTCATTCTACGATGGGATTTCTGGCTTTTATTAAGCAATTCTATGACATGTCTGAGAATCCAAGAATCTCTTCAGTGTCCTATCACCAATTCCATCCCTGACCTACACTGTTGTTCACGAGTTCCTAAGGATCTATAATTGGTCCCTTCACTTACAAGAAACCTCTGTAACTTTACGGTGATATTGGGCCAGATTTTAATGTGTCCACTGAAAACACTGGCTCTAATTCTTCATCTAGTACATCTGCGATTCCTGATGAAAGGCTTATGCCTGAAATGTCAATTCGCCTGCTCCTCGAATGTTGCCTGACCTACTCTGCTTTTCCAGCACTACATTCTCGAATCTGTGTTATCAAACTATGTATCCAATATCCAGTTTCTGACAAACAAACTACTAACCTCATGTTGTAGTCAGTGAATAAAAATGTTGCAGTTGATGAACAAGAAATTTGACGTAATTGATATCAAACAGAACTTAAACCTGACAAATTCCCTGACACCAATGATCTACATCCTCAGGTTCTCAAATATGTGGCAGCAGAGATCTTGGATGCATCGATAGTGATTTAGATTCTCAAACAAGCAGTCTCAGTGAACAAGGAATGAACAAATGTAAATCTGCTTTTCAAGGATAGAAAGAGAAAAAACAGAAATCTTGGAAATAATTAAGAGAATCATTAGGAAAATTTCTGGAAACATTAGGTGCAATTAAAAACCATAGAATGATTAGGCAGAGGAAAAATGGCTTTATAAGAGGAAAATTGTTTCTGAAAAATTATTAGCATTTTTGAGGATGCAGGAATTGCACACCATTATGATGTCAGACCATAACCGCTGTTCCTTCCCCTCCCAAATTGCATTAGTGTTCTGCCAAGACTCATGGACTGTAGTGGTTCAAAAAGGTGGCTCATTATGTTCTCAAGAGCAATAAGATGCAGACAATAAATGCTGATCTAGCAAGCAATGTCACATTTCATGAATAAGAAATAAAAAGAGGGTCAGTAATTAGAGGACAAATGGTAAAAGGATGGAGGGTAATGCAAGGAGAATGTTTACTTGCTCTGAATGATGATCTGGAATGCACTGCTCGATAGCAACTTTCAAAAGTGATTTGGATCTCTACTTAGGAAAAGAAAAATTGAAGACTACAGATTGGCACTAATCAATAGAGAGCTTGTTTTTTTTTAAAAGCGAACTAGGACAGACGTGATTCTAAAACAAAATGGAAACATTTAGGCTATGCTTAAATAGTATGCAGACAGGGTAGGCCTCCCAGAACTGTAACAAGGAGAAACTGTTAGTCACATCTAATCCTGCACTATTCAAAATGGGGCGTTGTTGACACAGCAATCACTGTAAAATAATTACATGATGCGAGATAAAAGAAAAATAGGTATCTGATATAAACTGTAATTGCTATAAAAACACAGCTGGTTCCTCTAAAGAAAAGAGACAGATTAATGATGTAAACCAGCCTTCACGAGGTATCTAAACTGTTTTCGCTACTTTCAGATGCTGCTGAACCTGTTCATTTTCAGCAGCTTTGGTTTAAATTGAACTGTACAGTAACTTTAGTTTTTGTGTAAAGAAAACAAACGCTCTCCCTTCCCAAAAACCCAAACCAAAATCATTTAATGAAGTGAAACAATAGAAGTCAGGCCTTTGAATAAAAGTAGGTATAAAACCTCCAAGGCAGAGAGGAGGAGGCTGGCTCATGTTCATAGGATATTAATTATAGCACCTCAAGTTGTTAAGGAAGTTTTAAAATAAACTTCACAAGAGAGACAGTCTAAAATTGTGAATACTGTCTGGAACTTCTTTAAAGGAAGGATAGCGCAGCTGCAGGAAACACAGATTCAATTGGTTGCTGAGGAAGTATAAGTCCAAACGCTTGAAAATTTAGATATTTTATGAGGTAAATAAAATACAAATTTTTAAATTCGACATGGAGTAAATTGAATGTGGTAATGGAGTGTGGAAGGGAAGGAAAAGAAGGGGTAACAGAGCAGAGGAATGAGACAATGGAGGAGAGGGAATAATGGAATGGAAGGAATGGGGCAATAGAAGAAGGTGTAAAGGAAGTGACAATAGAGAATATTGGGCAACAGGACAGGGGGCAAAAGGGCTGGGAAGGCAAAAGGCAAGGGTGGGGTGAATGGACAATGAAAACAGAGAGGAGTGATAATTGAGGGCGGACATACTGGGTGGTGGGGGGTGATACTCAGGAGTAGGGAGTATGTGAGCCAGAGGGAGAAGCATGATAGTGTCGAGTGTGAGAGGCATATGGGGTAAGAGAGACCTGGAGGAATAGATGACACAGCCAGGATCACTGGGAAGGAGATGGAAGCAATAAATTATAGATTCAGGAGGAAGGGGAAGGAGGCCTGGAGGTTAGATAGGGAGGAAGGGCAAGGAGAGGTATAGGGAGGGGAATAGAAAGGAGGGTTTGGGGGGAGGAAGGAAGAGGAGAGGAAGGGGAAGGAGGGGAGAGGGAGGAAGGAAAAGGAGAAGGGGGAAGGAGAGGAGAGGAGAGGAGGGGGGAGGAAGGAAAAGGCTCGGGGGGAAGGAGAGGAGAGGAGAGGGGGAGGAAGGGAGAGGAGGGGGGAGGAAGGGAGAGGAGGGGGGAGGAAGGGAAAGGAGGGGATGGAAGGGAGAGAGGAGGGGATGGAAGGGAGAGAGGGGGGGATGGAAGGGAGTGGAATGGGGGGAGGAAGGGAGAGGAGTGGGAGGGAAGGAAGGGAGAGGTGTGGGGGGGGAGGAAGGGAGAGGAGTGGGAGGGGAGGAAGGGAGAGTTGTGGGGGGGAGGAAGGGAGAGGAATGGGGGGGAGGAAGGGAAAGGAGTGGGGGGGAGGAAGGAAGAGGAGTGGAGTGTCGGGGAGGGAGAGGAGTGGGGGGAGGAACAGAGAGGAGTGGGGGAAGAACAGAGAGGAGTGGGGGGGGAACGGAGAGGAGTGGGGGGAGGAACGGAGAGGAGGGGGGGAGGAACAGAGAGGAGGGGGGGAGGAAGGGAGAGGAGTGGAGTGTCGGGGAGGGAGAGGAATGGGGGGAGGAAGGGAGGGGAGGAAGGGAGAGGAGTGGGGGGGAGGAAGGGAGAGGAATGGGGGGGAGGAAGGGAGAGGAGTAGGGGGAGGAAGGGAGAGGAGTAGGGGGTAGGAAGGGAGAGGAGTGGGGGTGAGGAAGGGAGAGGAGTGGGGGGGAGGAAGGGAGAGGAGTGGGAGGGGAGGAAGGGAGAGGAGTGGGAGGGGAGGAAGGGAGAGGAGTGGGAGGGGAGGAAGGGAGAGGAGTGGGAGGGGAGGAAGGGAGAGGAGTGGGAGGGGAGGAAGGGAGAGGAGTGGGAGGGGAGGAAAGGAGAGGAGTGGGAGGGAGGGAGAGGAGTGGGGGTGGAGGAAGGGAGAGGAGTGGGGGGGAGGAAGGGAGAGGAGTGGGGGGGGAGGAAGGAAGAGGAGTGGGAGGGGAGGAAGGGAGAGGAGTGGGAGGGGACGAAGGGCGAGGAGTGGGGGGGGAGGAAGGGAGAGGAGTAGGGGGGAGGAAGGGAGAGAAATGGGGGGAGGAAGGGAGAGGAATGGAGTGTCGGAAAGGGAGAGGAGTGGGGGTGAGGAAGGGAGAGGAGTGGGAGGGGAGGAAGGGAGAGGAGTGGGGGGGGAGGAAGGGAGAGGAGTGGGGGGGAGGAAGGGAGAGGAGTGGGGGGGAGGAAGGACGAGGAGTAGGGGGGAGGAAGGACGAGGAGTAGGGGGGAGGAAGGACGAGGAGTAGGGGGGAGGAAGGACGAGGAGTAGGGGGGAGGAAGGGAGAGAAATGGGGGGAGGAAGGGAGAGGAATGGAGTGTCGGAAAGGGAGAGGAGTGGGAGGAGTGGGGGGTGAGGAAGGGAGAGGAGTGGGAGGGGAGGAAGGGAGAGGAGTGGGAGGGAGGAAGGGAGAGGAGTGGGAGGGGAGGAAGGGCGAGGAGTGGGAGGGGAGGAAGGGCGAGGAGTGGGGGGGAGGCAGGGAGTGGAGTGGGGGGGAGGCAGGGAGAGGAGTGGGGGGAGGAAGGGAGAGGAGTGGGGGGGGAGGAAGGGAGAGGAGTGGGGGGGGAGGAAGGGAGAGGAGTGGGGGGGGGAGGAAGGGAGAGGAGTGGGAGGGGAGGAAGGGAGAGGAGTGGAAGGGGAGGAAGGGAGAGGAGTGGAAGGGGAGGAAGGGAAAGGAGTGGGAGGGAGGAAGGGAGAGGAGTTGGGGGGAGGAAGGGAGAGGAGTGGAAGGGGAGGAAGGGAGAGGAGTGGGGGTGAGGAAGGGAGAGGAGTGGGAGGGGAGGAAGGAAGAGAAGTGGGAGGGGAGGAAGGGAGAGGAGTGGGAGGGGAGGAAGGGAGAGGAGTGGGGGGGAGGAAGGGAGAGAAATGGGGGGAGGAAGGGAGAGGAATGGAGTGTCGGAAAGGGAGAAGAGTGGGAGGGGAGGAAGGGAGAGGAGTGGGGGGTGAGGAAGGGCGAGGAGTGGGAGGGGAGGAAGGGAGAGGAGTGGGGGGAGGAAGGGAGAGGAGTGGGGGGGAGGCAGGGAGAGGAGTGGGGGGGGAGGAAGGGCGAGGAGTGGGAGGGGCGGAAGGGCGAGGAGTGGGAGGGGAGGAAGGGAGAGGAGTGGGGGGAGGAAGGGAGAGGAGTGGGGGGGAGGCAGGGAGAGGAGTGGGGGGGAGGAAGGGAGAGGAGTTGGGGGGAGGAAGGGAGAGGAGTGGGAGGGGAGGAAGGGAGAGGAGTGGAAGGGGAGGAAGGGAGAGGAGTGGGAGGGAAGGAAGGGAGAGGAGTGTGGAGATGGAAGGGAGAGGAATGGAGTGTCCGGAAGGGAGAGAAGTGGGGGGGAGGAAGGGAGAGGAGTGGGAGGGGAGGAAGGGAGAGGAGTTGGGGGGGAGGACGGGAGAGGAGTTGGGGGGGAGGAAGGGAGAGGAGTGGGGGGAGGAAGGGAGAGGAGTGGGAGGGAAGGAAGGGAGAGGAGTGGTGGTGAGGAAGGGAGAGGAGTGGGAGAGGAGGAAGAGAGAGGAGTGGGACGGGAGGAAGGGAGAGGAGTAGGAGGGAGGAAGGGAGAGAAATGGGGGGAGGAAGGGAGAGGAATGGTGTGTTGGAAAGGGAGAGTAGTGGGAGGGGAGGAAGGGAGAGGAGTGGGGGGTGAGGAAGGGAGAGGAGTGGGAGGGGAGGAAGGGAGAGGAGTGGGAGGGGAGGAATGGAGAGGAGTGGGGTGTGAGGAAGGGAGAGGAGTGGGAGGGGAGGAAGGGAGAGGAGTGGGGGGTGAGGAAGGGAGATGAGTGGGGGGTGAGGAAGAGAGAGGAGTGGGAGGGGAGGAAGGGAGAGGAGTGGGGAGTGAGGGAGATGAGTGGGTGGGAGGAAGGGAGAGGAGTGGGTGGGAGGAAGGGAGAGGAATGGGGGGATGGAAGAGAGAGGAGTGGAGTGTCGGGGAGGGAGAGGAGTGGGGGGGAGGAAGGGAGAGGAGTGGGAGGGGAGGAAGGGAGAGGAGTGGGAAGGGAGCAAGGGAGAGGATTGGTGGAGGAAGGGAGAGGAATGGGGAGATGGAAGGGAGAGGAGTGGAGTGTCGGGGAGGGAGAGGAATGGGGGGAGGAAGGGAGAGGAATGGGATGGGAGGAAGGGAGAGGAGTGGGGGGGGAAGGAGGGTGAGGAGCGGGGGGGGAGGAAGGGAGAGGAGCGGGAGGGGAGGAAGGGAGTGGAATGGGGGGGGAGGAAGGGAGAGGAATGGAGTGTCGGGAAGGAAGAGGAGTGGGGGGATGAACGGAGAGGAGTGGGGGGGGAGGAAGGGAGGGGAGGAAGGAAGAGGAATGGGGGGGAGGAAGGGAGAGGAGTGGGGGGAGGAAGGGAGAGGAGTGGGGGGAGGAAGGGAGAGGAGTGGGAGGGGAGGAAGGGAGAGGAGTGGGAGGGGAGGAAGGGAGAGGAGTGGGAGGGGAGGAAGGGAGAGGAGTGGGGGGGAGGAAGGGAGAGGAGTGGAGGGGAGGAAGGGAAAGGAGTGGGAGTGAGGAAGGGAAAGGAGTGGGAGTGAGGAAGGGAAAGGAGTGGGGCGATAGGAAGGGAGAGGAGTGGGGGGGAGGAAGGGAAAGGAGTGGAGTGTCGGGGAGGGAGAGGATTGGGGGGGAGGAACGTAGAGGAGGGGGGAAGAAGGGAGAGTAGTGGGAGGGGAGAAAGGAGTGGGGGAGGAAGGAAGAGGAGTGGGGGTGAAGGGAGAGGAGTGGGGGATGTGGGAGAGGAGTGGGTGGGAGGAAGGGAGGAGAGTGGGGGATTTGGGAGAGGAGTGTGGGGATGAAGGGAGAGGAGTGGGGGGTGGGAGAGGAGTGGGGGGGAGGGAGAGGTGTGTGGGGATGAAGGGAGAGGAGTGTGGGGATGAAGGGAGAGGAGTGTGGGGATGAAGGGAGAGGAGTGTGGGGGAGGAAGGGAGAAGTGTTGGGGGGAGGAAGGGAGAAGTGTGGGGGGGAGGAAGGGAGAGGAGTGGGGGGGAGGAAGGGAGAGGAGTGGGGGGGAGGAAGGGAGAGGAGTGGGGGGGAGGAAGGGAGAGGAGTGGAGTGTTGGGGAGAGAGAGGAGTGGGGGGAGGAATGGAGAGGAGTGGGGGGGAGGAAGGGAGAGGAATGGGGGGAGGAAGGGAGAGGAGTGGGGGGAGGAAGGGAGAGGAATGGGGGATGGGGAAGGGAGAGGAATGGGGGAGGAAGGGAGAGTAGTGGGGGGAGAGGAAGGGCGAGTAGTGGGGGGAGAGGAAGGGAGAGGAGTGCGGGGGGAGGAAGGAAGAGGAGTGGGGGAGAGGAAGGGAGAAGAATGGGGGAGGAAGGGAAAGGAGTGGGAGGGGAGGAAGGGAAAGGAGTGGGAGGAGGAAGGGAGAGGAGTGGGAGGGGAGGAAGGGAGAGGAGTGCGGGGGGAGGAAGGGAGTGGGGGAGAGGAAGGGAGAGGAGTGGGAGAGGAGGAAGGGAAAGGAGTGGGGGGAGGAAGGGACAGGAGTGGGAGGGGAGGAAGGGAGAGGAATGGGGGAGGAAGGGAAAGGAGTGGGGCCGGAGGGAGAGGAATGGGGGGGAGGAAGGGAGAGGAGTGGGGGGGAGGAAGGGAGAGGAGTGGGGGGGAGGAAGGGAGAGGAGTGGGGGGGAGGAAGGGAGAGGAGTGTGGGGGAGGAAGGGAGAGGAGTGGGGGGGAGGAAGGGAGAGGAGTGGAAGGGAGAGGAGTGGGGGGGAGGAAAGGAGAGGAGTGGGGGGGAGGAAAGGAGAGGAGTGGGGGGGAGGAAGGGAGTGGAGTGGGGGGGGTGGAAGGGAGAGGAGTGGGGGGAGGAAGGAAGAGGAGTGGAAGGGAGAGGAGTGGAAGGGAGAGGAGTGGGGGGGAGGAAGGGAGAGGAGTGGGGGGGAGGAAGGGAGAGGAGTGGGGGGAAGGAAGGGAGAGGAGTGGGGGGGAGAGGAGTGGTGGGGAGGAAGGGAGCAGAGTGGGGGGTAGGAAGGGAGAGGAGTGCGGTGGAGGAAGGGAGAGGAGGGGGTTGGAGGAAGGGAGAGGAGTGGGGGCTGAGAAACAGAGGCGAGTTGGTGGAACGGAGACGATTGGGGGGAACAGAGATGAGTGGTGTGAACGGAAATAATTGAAGGGGCTAAGAAACAGAGGTGAGTGGAGGGGCATCGGCGATGTGTGGGGCTGACGCAGGGAGACAAGTGTGTGGCGTGAGGATCAGCAAGGGCTGTGTGGAGGGGAAAAGGGGGAGGAGCTGGGATTTTGGGGTGGAAAAGATGGAGCTGGTGGAGGGAGGAGTGGAGTGGGGGCAGCAAAGGAGAGGCATTGTGGTGCAAAGGAGAAGAGTGAGGGGGCTGAGGAGTGGAATGCTGAGGACAGCGGGGGGCAAAGGAGAAGGGTGTTGTAGGGAAGGAGAGAGGCAGGAGAAAGGGCACAGAAAGGAAAGATGTGAAAGGATAGGGGACTGGATGGTAGAAAGGGGGTCAGGAAGATCAGGGGAGTGGGGTGCAGGAGCAGGGGAGGGGGAAGGAAAGATGGGGAGGGTAGTGCTAGGGGAGGGGAGGAGGGGCAGTGAGAGGCAGCAGAGGGGAGGGGGCAGAAAAGTGGTCGAGGAGGGGGAAAGAGGGAGGAGGAAATGAGGAGGGAGGCAGTGGGAAAGAAGGAGGTGGTCAGGGAAAGCAGAGGAAGACAGGGAAGGAAAACAATTGAGGTTACGAAGGAGAGAGAGGGCAAGGATGAGTGAGAGACAAGGACAGAGAGGGAATGTAAGGTGCATTCTGAAGGCAAACGAGATGAAGAAGCTGAAGCCTAAGGACGATGACAAATTTGAGGACTGAAGACAATGAGCACCAAGAGTAAAGAATAATGTGCTCGTGGGAAGGGTGAACAGAGAAAGTTTAGGGGCAGGATTTCAGAAATGATGTGACAGCCGTGATGCACTGGATAAAAACAGATTAAGGAGGAGCAGGAGACCAAAAAAATGAAGGAAATCCCATTGAGCTCATTATTTTCTCCAGGACGCTTCTGATAAATCTGCTTCCAGCAAACCAAACCTTCTGCGCTTCTCCAACAACCTGCCTCCTTTTCCCAAAACTAAGGATGACAGGAGCATGCATTAGTGATGAATAGCAAGCTACCTACCTGAAATCCCGAATATATGATGACGATAGATAGAAATACACAAAGCACATCCTGCAAGTTACTGTCAACAATGCAACACAACCCACTAGTACATAAAAAGTTATTTGAAAGCTGGACTTTGTGTAGGGGAATTTGGCAACAATTTTCTTCACAATCTTATAAAAACATAACTGTTATGGATGGCTCAAAGTTCAGAGTTTTGAAGATTCTGTTTCCTGAATGATTTAACAACAAGGACTTGTTCTATGTACATGCCCAAATATACAAACATGCACAAGTAAAACATTGTACATTGTTCCAAATATCAAAAAGGACAATTGTTTTCTATGGCTTCACAACACTGGTGGAACAAATATGGTCATGGTAAAGCTTTGAGTTATGTTTACATAGCAATAAATTCTATAATTCTACTACACAATCAGATCCCACAAAATAATCCTGCAATAGATTCTCAGAATATTTAAGTTTGAGACCTTCATCACTTCGTGGTCTATTAACTGAAGTACAAGCATCAATTTGTTTGCCTTTTTCAAAAACCCGTAACTTTTTGCCATAGTGTCATCAAACAAAGCAAAAAACAAAATCCTTTTTTTTATAATATGAGTCCAACCAATAAGGAACTAAGTCAACCAGCTTTCTCCCCTCAGACATCAGGAAGCCATTTTTTTCACTAAGCTGGCCCAAAGCTCAGCTTCCATAGCCATTTGATCAAACGAACGGCTGTTGATCTGTTCTCGCACGCGTTCTCTCATTTGGAAGGCTGCTCGGGCAACTTGGCGGGACTCCTCAATAGTTGCTTTCTTCACTTTCAAAATTTCTTCACTTCTTTTCTCTTTCCTTTTAATTGTTTCTTCCATCGCTTGTCGATGCCATTCTTCTTCCTCCTCGACCTTCTTTTTTATCTGCTGGTGGATCCTCTCTTTCTCTGACCTGGTCTTTTGTGTCTGAAGGGCTTTATTCTGAATGCACTTTAACATAGTTTTCTGAGCTTGTTCTATTTTGAGGTCAGAGATTTCAGCCAGTGCTTCCTTACGCTCCTTCTGCTCCTGTTCTAGTTTCTCAGCCCTGAGCTTAGCTTGAAGGATCTGGCTTTTCTCCCTGGTTGCTTTTTCTCTCAGTCCTCTCTTTCTTTCTTCTACTAGAAGTTTATGGTTTTCCTTGAATCGTAAAAGCTTCCGTTCCTGTGACATCCTCACCATTAATTCTTCAGTCTTGGTCAGATTGTCAATCTCCTTTTTCATGATCATGTGCTTCAGCTTTTCATGTTCATTGTCCAGCTTGATTTTGTTCTGGTTGCTCATTTCTTTCAGCAGTCGCTTCTGAGCTGCATTTGACAGCTTTACCTGTGAAGCCTGTATTTCTTGTTCCTTGCTAATTTGCTTGATGGTTTCCATTTGTTCCCGTAATTGATTTTGGTGATGTTTACGGATTTCTGCTTCATACTTGGCTTGTTCTAATTTTTCTTTTTTCTTTAATTCCTGTTCCTCAACCAATACTTTCCATTTATTTTCTTTGGAAATCACGTCTTTCTTCCGCAGTTCAGCCAGCTGTTTTACTTCTTGTTGAATTTTGGACTGTCTCATTTCCTGTTCTTTTCTCCACCTGTGAACATATGAATTGCAGTTTGTGTAAAGAAAGGTTTGGATTTATATTGCACCTTTTCTGGACATTCTTAGGATATTCCAGAGTATATTCAAGCCAGAGATAAGCAGATTTTTAATCAGCAAGGGAATTATGGGTTTTTGGGGAAAAGGCAGGGAAGTGGAGTTGAGGATGATCAGATCAGGTCATGACACTGATTATCAGAGTAGGGAGATCATGTTGGAACTATACGGAACTTTGTTTTGGCCACAGCTGGAATACTGTTTGCAGTTCTGGTCACCGCACTATAGGGAGAATGCAATTGCACGAGAGGGTTGCCTAGGATGTAGCAGTTTTGCAATGAAGAGAGGCTGCACAGAGAAGGCTGACATGATATCTGATTGATAGTCAAGATTACAAGGTGCATGGACAGGATGGATAGAAAACAGCTGTTACCCCTTAGTCAAAGAATCAGTAACAAGGGGGCATAATTTAAAGTTGAAAGGCAAGACGCTTCAAAGGGATTTGAGGAAAACCTTTTCACCCAGATTTTGAATATTGAATATATTGCCTGAGAGGGTAGTTGAGCAAGTCCCTTGAGCTGTTTGCAAAAGACAAGGTACTGACTGTACCCAAGCAGCCTGCTCCTTCAACATTCACATTACAGTATCTAACATGTGGTGTAATTCTGCTACTGAACAAAATAATCCTGAATGTGTAAGGATGGTCAGTCAAGCACAGTATGGGATATTTGCGCTTATGAGAAGAGACATATATTGATACACTGGGCTTGGTCCTTCAGACAAAAGAACACATACTTGCACTGCATCTGTCTTAGCACTGGACTGTTTCTGAGGCCAATGGCCCGACCAATTAGGCTTTAAATTTAAACAAAGTCTTGTTCGTAATTGTCAATCAGTATTATTGGGTGCATTCTTCAAGGCAACAGCTCTGCCAAAGTCCACTTGCCTATCAATCAGCACTCAGCTCCTGCAGAATAAACGCTGGTTTTCCCCTGAAATTGATATTCTTACAAATTATTCATTTTACAGAAATACTCAAGTTCAATGAAGTACAATGAAACAGAGATTTCTTACTGTATTACTATCACTAGGTTATATAAAACAAAAACTTTAAACCAGTACATGCAATTCCGTACGGTAAATCAATATAAATTGAAAGTGAACATTCATATCAGTTTTATTTGCTTCTTACAAAAACCTGTGGAACTAATAATAGGTGACATTTATAATAATAAGCAACATTTATAATAATAGGCGACGTTTATAATAATAGGCGGCATTTATAATAATAATAGGCGACGTTTACAATAATAGGCAGCATTTATAATAATAGGCAACATTTATAATAATAGGCGGCGTTTATAATAATAGGCGACGTTTATAATAATAGGCGACGTTTATAATAATAGGCGACGTTTACAATAATAGGCGACGTTTATAATAATAGGCGACGTTTACAATAATAGGTGACGTTTATAATAATAGAGGACGTTTATAATAATAGGGGACATTTATAATAATAGGCGACATTTACAATAATAGGGGACATTTATTATAGGTGGCATTTACAATAATAGGGGATGTTTATAATAATAGGTGAATTTTACAATAATAGGCGACGTTTATAATAATAGGCGAGAGTTTACAATAAAAGGCAACATTTACAATAATTGGCGGCATTTACAATAATAGGAGACATTTATAATAATAGGCGGCATTTATAATAATGGGGAAATTTACAATAATAAGGGACATTTATAATAATAGGGGACATTTATAATAATAGGCGGCATTTATAATAATGGGGACATTTATAATAATAGGCAATATTTATAATAATAGGGGACATTTATAATAATAGGCGACGTTTACAATAATAGGTGACGTTTATAATAATAGGCGGCATTTATAATAATAGGCGGCGTTTATAATAATAGGGGACATTTATAATAATAGGCGACGTTTATAATAATAGGCGACGTTTACAATAATGGGGACATTTATAATAATAGGCGGCGTTTATAATAATAGGCGACGTTTACAATAATAGGCGACGTTTACAATAATAGGCGACATTTATAATAATAGGGGACGTTTATAATAATAGGGGACGTTTATAATAATAGGCGGCATTTATAATAGGCGGCGTTTATAATAATAGGCGACATTTATAATAATAGGCGACGTTTACAATAATGGGGACATTTATAATAATAGGCGATATTTATAATAATAGGTGGTGTTTACAATAATAGGCGATGTTTACAATAATAGGCGACGTTTACAATAATAGGCAACATTTATAATAATAAGGGACATTTATAATAATAGGCGACGTTTATAATAATAGGCGATGTTTATAATAATAAGCGACGTTTACAATAATAGGGGACGTTTACAGTAATGGGGACATTTATAATAATAGGCGACATTTACAATAATAGGGGACATTTATAATAATAGGTGACGTTTACAATAATAGGCGACGTTTACAGTAATAGGGGACATTTATAATAATAGGCGACATTTATAATAATAGGCGGCATTTATAATAATGGGGACATTTACAATAATGGGGGACATTTATAATAATAGGTGACGTTTATAATAATGTGGACATTTATAATAATAGGTGGCATTTATAATAATGGACATTTACAATAATAGGGGACATTTATAATAATAGGCGACATTTATAATAGGCGACATTTATAATAATAAGGGGCATTTATAATAATAGGCGACATTTATAATAATTGGGGACCTTTATAATAATAGGGGACATTCATAATAATAGTGGACATTTATAATAATAGGCAACGTTTATAATAATAGGTGGCATTTATAATAATAGGTGACGTTTATAATAATAGGCGACATTTATAATAATAGGTGATGTTCGTAATAATAGGGGACGTTTATAATAGGGGCATTTATAATAATAGGGGACATTTATAATAATAGGCGATATTTATAATAATAGGCGGCATTTATAATAATAGGGAACGTTTATAATAATAGGGGACATTTATAGTAATAGGCGGCATTTATAATAATAGGCGACGTTTATAATAATAGGTGGCATTTATAATAATAGGCGACATTTATAATAATAGGCAACGTTTATAATAATAGGCAACGTTTATAATAATAAGGGACATTTGCAATAATAGGGGACATTTCTAATAATAGGGGACGTTTATAATAATAGGTGGCATTTATAATAATAGGTGACATTTATAATAATAGGTGACATTTATAATAATAGCGGACATTTATAATAATAGGTGGCATTTATAATAATAGGGGACGTTTATAATAATAGGCGGCATATTAGGTTTGCCTCAGTTGTCAAACGTGTTTTGTGCAAAACCTAAAAAAATGACTTAAAATTTCATTTGTTGTATGTTCTGTATTAACTGATCCTAGTTTTGGCTCTTCAGAATGTTCTGAAACAGGGTCACTAGACTTTAACAGTGGTTTTGACGTCACAGATACTGCCAGACTTGAGTTTATCCAGAAATTTTTGTTTTGTTTGATTAATCTGGTACCTGATCTGAGCAATACTAAGCAAAGCGACCTTAATGTAGTAATCTTTGGATTTTTTTAATTGAATGAAAACAGCTTTCTGGTATAGTCTGGAAGCAAAGACTGTCTGAACTTTCATTACTCAAAACTTTTAACAGACATCAAAAAGAAAACAGCTTCTCAAATCCACTAGTTTGGCCAACACATTGTTGATGAAGTTGATTTCAATGAATGATCAGGGACTGCTAAACTGGCACTAAGATTTCAGTAAAGTGTAACAATAATCCCCTGAAATTGGCAGTTACCAATCCCATGTAATTTCAGCAAGGTAATGGTAAGTTACCGTACCATATACATGAACTGCCTTCAAATAGTGGACAGAAGGGGCAGACTATTAAAGTTCATACTTAGGTCAAGTACTTAGGGTGTCACAGAAACAGTAGAGGGGATGGCAAGCTTCCCCTCCTCCAAGACAGCCCCTGCTCCAATATCCAGGAGGCATTACCTGTGCTTTGCTTGGTATTTGAGGGGTGGCAGAGGAAAGTGATAGAAACTGGTCGGTGGGCAGGAAAGCTTCATAAACTTTGGTAGGCAGCAATAATAAATCACCAGTTCCTCAGTAAAGAGCGAGGCAATAGTTCGACATTCCCCCAGTAACAGTACAATACTAACATTTGCTATCTTTATTGGGAGCAATATACATCAGGGCTAATGTGCAGTTCTCATCATTGTAGGAAGCAATATTAGGGACAATATTAAATCCAAAGTAGAAACATACAAAATTGCAAAAATGAGCAGCAAGTCTAACGATTGGAAGCATTTGAAATTCAGCAAAAGAGAATAAAAACCTTGATTAAGAGGGAAATTAATAGAATACGAGTGTAAAATGTACAGGTTAAGTGGATTGGCCATGCTAAATTGCCCATAGTGTCCAGGTATGTGTAGGCTCGGTGAGTTAGTCATGGGAGGTGCAGGGTTGCAGGGATGCTCTTTGGAGGGTTGGTGTGGACTTGTTGGGCCTAAAGGCCTGTTTCCACATTGTAGGGATTCTACGATGCTAAAAGCAACATAGAAACTGACTGTAAAAGCTTCTATATATATATATATATATATATACACACAGGAAGATAAAAAAGATCAGTGAAGACAAATATAGGTCCTTTACAGTCAGTAGCTAAGGAGATTATAATAAGAACAAAATGAATGGCAAAAACATTAAACACATACTTTGGTTCTGAATTCACAAAAGATACACAAGTAACGTCCCAGAAATGTTAGGGAACTAAGGATAAAGTGAGAGAGGAGAGTTGAAGGGAATCAGTATCAGCTTAAAAAACAAAAGGCGCTGGGTCAATTATTTGATAAAGGCTGACAAATCACCAGGGCCTAATAGCACGCCAGAGTATTAAAGGAAGAGGCCCAGGAAATATTGGTGGTCATCTCCAAAATCCAATAGACTATGGAGCATTTCTTGGATTGTGACAAATATAACTTCATTATTTAAAAAAAAAGAGATAGAATTACAGATCAGATACCCTAATATCAGTAAAACACAGTGTGTCATACAGCACGGAAACAGATCCTTTGGTCCAACTAGTCCATGCTGACCATGTTCCCAAACTAAACTAGTTCCATTGCCTGTGTTTGGTCCGTATCCCTCTGAATCTTTCTTATTCATTTACTAATCCAAATGTCTTTTGAATGGTGCAACTGTACCTGTATCCACCAGTTCCTCTGACAGTTATTCCATACATGAACCATCTGGTGTCCTTTGTAAATCTTGTTCCTCTCACCTTAAAAATATGTCCCCTAGTTTTGAAATCCCCCACGTTAGGGAAAAGACCCTTTGCTATTCACCTTATATATGCCCCTCATGATTTTATAAACCTCTATAAGGTCACTCCTCAATCTCCCGCACTGCAGTGAGCCAAGTCCCAAACAACCCAACCTCTTTTTATAATTTACGAGTCACAGAGTCATAGAGATGTACAGCATGGAAACAGACCCTTCGGTCCAACTTGTCCATGCCGACCAGATATCCCAACCAGACATTCAATTCATTCAGAAATGGGGATGTATATGTTTTTAAATAAGTCAAACATAATAAGATTTCCTCTCTAACATGCTCTTCCCATGATATGTATCACTCTCATTTTAATTATAGTGTGATAATCGACCTGATCTTCGGTGAAGTTAAGCTCAAAGTCTTCAAGACGTTCCTTACTCATATTCTCTGTCTCCACAGATAGGTTGCCACTTTGATCATAATATAGCTGACTTGTTGCTTCATTTATCCTTGCGCTTTACATACTTCTAACACACAAAAAAAGTTTTTTTGATGCATACTCTCCATACGTTTTCCTGATCAGTTTGCTTTTCTTTCCTGAACTTCTTTTTAGAATTCACCTTTATGCTTATTGTACTATTTTTGATTTTCTGCAGTATTTCGCTTGCTTTGCCAGGTATTATTTTTCAAGCTTTTTTGAAATTGGATCCTTATCACAGCTGCTCAGTAGAGCAAGGTGTAGAGTTTGTTGTTCCATGTGTTTGATTGATCAGGTCATGTTCAGCCTAAATTTCCTTCCTCACCTTTCTGCCAGTGTCCTCTTGGACCGTCACAGATTTCTGTTATCGTTGCTATTTCCAGCCCACTTGCTTCTCAGCCAAGCATGTTTGAATTCCCCTTTTAGAAAATTTACTCTTATTTTACCCTTTTTTCCCACAATTATGCTAAAATATGCATCACCTACCAATACTCATTTGAGCTGTTCGTAGTGGGGAAATGTTGTCTATGTTAAAAAGATGTGAAAACAGAACATTTGGAAAACAGTAATAGGATTGGACAAAGCAAGTATGGGTTTATGAAAGTTAAATCAGGCTTAATAAATCAACTGGAGTTTTATTTAAGAAAAGGATGCACTGAGGATGGATAAGGAAGAACCCATGGATGTGACATATCTGGACGTTCAAAAGGCTTTTGACAATGTCCTTCATAAGAGGTTAGTGACGAACATTAAAGTATATGGGATACATGGATAGATGGATGTGGGATACTAGCATAGATTGAGAATTGGTTGACTGACGGGAAACAGAGAGTGGGAATAAATAGGCCTTTTTTCAAGTGGCAGACGATGACTAGAGGGATATCAAAAGGATCATTGCTTGGGCCCTAGCTTTGCATGCTACATATAAGTAATGTGGACAAGGGAATCAAATGCAATATTTATCAGCTTGATAATGACCTAAAATCTGGGTGGGATTAAAATTAGATTAGATTGGATTCCATGCAGAATGGAAACAGGCTCTTCAGCCCAACAAGTCCACACCGACCCTGCGGACAGTAACCCATCCAGACCTGTTCCCTTACCCTTAACCTGACTAATGCACCTAACACTATGGGCAATTTAACATGCCAATTCACCTGACCCACACATCTTTGGATTGTGGGAGGAAACTGAAGTACTTGGAGGAAACCCATGCAGACAGTCGCCTGGTGGGAATTGAACCTGGGTCTTTGGCACTGATGGTGGCCACTGTTGGTAAAAGATAATGCAAGGAGGCTTTAGGTGATTTAAACAAGTTGAGTTAGTGCGCAAATATGACGGATGCAGGACAGCTTGGTTAAATGTGAAGCTATGCACTTCACTGTGAGAAACAGAAGGGTAGAATATTATTTAAGTGGTTATATTGGGAAATGTGGATGTGGATCTGGGTATCTTTGTATATCAGTCAATTAAAAGTAGACAGGGAGATGCAGCAAGGATGAGGTTTCTAAGTTCTTGGAAGAGCAGGGTCGGATTAGAACAAGTCAACATGGATTTAGTAAGGGGAGGTCATGCCTGACAAACCTGTTGGAATTCTTTGAAGAGGTGACAAGTAGGTTAGACCGGGGAAACCCAGTGGATGTGGTCTACCTAGACTTCCAAAAGGCCTTTGATAAGGTGCCACACGGGAGGCTGCTGAGCAAGGTGAGGGCCCATGGTGTTCGAGGTGAGCTACTGGTATGGATTGAGGATTGGCTGTCTGACAGAAGGCAGAGAGTTGGGATAAAAGGTTCTTTTTCAGAATGGTAGCCGGTGACAAGCGGTGTCCCGCAGGGTTCAGTGTTGGGGCCGCAGCTGTTCACATTATATATTAATGATCTGGATGAAGGGACTGGAGGCATTCTAGCGAAGTTTGTCGATGATATAAAGTTAGGTGGACAGGCAGGTAATACTGAGGAAGTGGGGAGGCTGCAGAAGGATCCAGACAGTTTGGAGGAGTGGTCCAGGAAATGGCTGATGGAATTCAATGTGAGCAAATGCGAGGTCTTGCACTTTGGAAAAAAGAATAGAAGCATGGATTACTTTCTAAACGGTGAGAAAATTCGTAAAGCCAAAGTACAGAGGGATCTGGGAGTGCTAGTTGAGGATTCTCTAAAGGTAAACATGCAGGTTGAGTCCGTGATTAAGAAAGCGAATGCAATGTTGTCAATTATCTCAAGAGGGTTGGAATATAAAAGCACTGTTGTGCTACTGAGACTATAAAGCTCTGGTTAGGCCCCATTTGGAGTACTGTGTCCAGTTTTGGTCCCCACACCTCAGGAAGGACATACTGGCACTGGAGCGTGTCCAGCGGAGATTCACACGGATGATCCCTGGAATTGTAGGTCTAACATATGAGGAACGGCTGAGGATCCTGGGATTGTATTCATTGGAGTTTAGAAGATTAACGGGAGATTTAATAGAAACTTATAAGATAATACATGGCTTGGAGAGGGTGGACGCTAGGAAATTGTTTCCGTTCGGCGAGGAGACTAGGACCCGTGGACACTGCCTTAAAATTAAAGAGGTTAAATTCAGAACAGAAATGTGGAGACATTTCTTCAGCCAGAGAGTGGTGGGCCTGTGGAATTCATTGCCACAGAGTGCAGTGGAGGCTGGGACGCTAAATGTCTTCAAGGCAGAAATTGATAAATTCTTGATGTCACAAGTAATTAAGGGCTACGGGGAGAATGCGGGTAAGTGGAGTTGAAATGCCCATCAGCCATGATTGAATGGCAGAGTGGACTCGATGGGCCGAATGGCCTTACTTCCGCTCCTATGTTTTATGGTCTTATGGTCTAAGGATCTGCAAGATATTGGAGTTCAGAAAGAAGGATGGCTTACTGCAGTTATACAGTTATGGTGAGACCACACATGAAGTACTGTTTTGGTCTCCCTACCCAAGATATATTTGCCATAGAGAGACAGAGCAGCAGAGGTTCTCTGGGCTGATACAGGGATGACAGATTTGTTCTAAGAGGAGAGTTTGTTTCAACTAGGCCTGAATTCACTGGAGTTGAGAAGAATGAGAGAAGATCCAATTGAAACATATAAAATTCTAACAGGACTGGACTGACTAGATACAACAAGGATGCTTTTGCTGGTTGGAGAATCTAGAACCAGGAATCAGTCTCAGAATACAGATTAGGCCATGTAGGACTAAGATTGGGAAAAAATTCTTCCTTCAAAGGGTAGTGTTGTGAACCTGTGAAATTCTTACTACAGAAGGCTGTGCAGGCCATGTCATTGAATATATTCAAGAAACTGACACTGTAGATGAATGTTTAGATATTAAGGGCATAAATTGATATGGGGAGAAAGTAGGAATATGGCATTGAGGTAAAGGATCAGCTTGGAAAGACAGAGCAGTTTCAAAGAGCCAAACAGCCTACTCCTGCTCCTAGTTTCCAAGTACAGAAGGGCAAATATGTGACTATTGTGGCCATGAAAACAGAGAACCTTCACTGAACATTTTTTTTAAAATCACAAAGGGTCAGGGGGAAGATTGACTGAGACTTGTTCAATTCCAGGAAATAATAAAACTTGTATGATGTATACGTCCTGATCAATAATTTTTGATAATTACGTACAAAATGTTATTATTCTGTTTTATTTTAATTTTAGTGCTGTTGACATCTCAGTTGCATTAATTTTTTAATATTAAAATGAGGTTACATTGGAAAGCAATATATTTTCATTACCATTTTTCTGAGGCTGGACAACGAGGAAGAGTGAATTAATTTTTGATGATAAATTCAAAATACAATTTAAGGTGGCACAAATCTCATGATTGTCTACATTTCCTGAGTGGAAAAGTTGCTGCTCAAGGACTGACTGCAAGCTTACACAAGAAAACCAAGAACTAAGGAGCTTAAATATTTTAGTAAATTATCAAAGAGTTCCAGAGGCATATGCTAAAGCTTATGTATTTCTTCTACACTGCATTAGTACTGATAGGCTAAACAAACTTCATGAAAAAAACAATGTTTAATACAGTCACCTGCCAATGCTCTTGATCAGGCCTTTTTGTCTTTCAGCTTCTAGCTTCACTTGTGCTAATCTTTCTGTCTTCTTCAGTTTATCCCAGAACTGCTGGGCTCTGAGACGTTGTTCCAATCTCTCCTGTTCTTCCTGATGTTTAACCAGCATTAATGCTGCAATCTTCCTATCACGTTCAGGAATGATCACATTGGTTTCCCTTCGAATCTCACTAACGAGTTTGTCCAGTTTTTTTGCTGTGGCAGGGGACTGCCTTAGGTCACCTAGACTGGTGTTCTTGCGAAAATACCCACTCAGACTGGTGTCCTGCGAATTCTTCCTCTTCTGCTGTGTAGACATATCCACTGGTCTTTTACTTTCTTCTGAAATGGCCCCCACAGATGATGATATGTTCTTGCCATCTGATAGAGGAGCTCTTGAAGAGCTCTGGTCTTCATGGACAGTATCCAGAACATCAGTTTTGGGGATACCAGATTCATTTATAGATTGTGGCGCAGAAAATTTCACACAAGTTGGTATGGGTGTTCTTCTGGCCTTTTCTTCCTCTATGATGCGCTGTCTCTCTTCTCTGCACTCTGTAAATTTAACAGTAAAATTGCCAAATGACCCAAAAGTCAGTCTGCACCATCCTATTTAATATGAAATGAATGAACCCCAAAATCATGCATCCTCACTTTCAAGATCAAAACAACTCTTTGTTCTATCTTCTGGAAAACTCCCTGCTTCCCCCCCCAACCAATTAATAAGGTAAAAGTGAAAAAGAACCCACACATCCATTGAAGAACCTTTCATCATATAAAGACTTGGATAATTTTCCTTTACAGTGAATGAAGTAATTTTAAAATCTAGTCATTAGTATACTAGATATGCATGGCAGGAATGTTATGTATAGCAAGATCCCATAGACATAACAAGGTAAATAACCAGATCATGCAGTTATAGTAATACTAGTTGAGACTTAAATGTTAGACAGGTCAGTGGGGAGAATTCCAAGCTCTTCTTTGGGCAGTGCCTTGGAATTTTTTTTAAAAACATTGTTAGAGGACAAATGGGATCAGGTTTAACATCTCAGCAGAAAAACAGCAGCTTATAAAATCCTGCACTTTTGCAAAACTGCGAAGTGCTAGCCTAGATTATGTATTCAAAGCTTTGGAGCAAGACCTGAACTCACAACCTTCTGATATCAATTAAGCCAAGACTGTCACTTCAAGGTTAAAGACTAAGCAGAAAAATACTTCTTAGTTAAGGTTGACTCAATTACCCAGAGAATACTTAGGCATGAAATTTAGGATTAGAAAAAAAGGCTTGGCCTGTTGTAGCTGAGAATCTTTCATCATAGAAGCAAAAAACTGATGGACCCAGCTGTATCAATAATTGCAAGAATTAATTCACTGGCGTGTTGGAGGTTGAGGACTTTTTATAGAGGTTTATAAAATCACGAGGAGCATAAATAAGGTGAATGGCAAGTGTCGCTTCCCTAGAGTGGTGGATTTCACGACTAGGGAGCATATTTTTAAGTTGAAAGGAGAAAGATCTAAAAAAAGACATGATGTGCAACTTTTTTTATGCAGAGTGGATTCTGTGTGGAATGAACTTCCAGAGAAAGTGATGGATACAGGTACAGTTGCAACATTTAAAAGACATGAATAAGAAATGTTTGGAGGGATATGGGCCATGCACAGGCAGATGTGACTAGTTTAGTTTGGGATTATGGTCAGCGTGGATTGGTTGGACTGAAGGGTCTGTTTCTGTTGCTGTATGACCCTAAGTGCCCATTTTCCACATCTGAAACACTATATGTATTAGTGAGTTTTGAGAAGATTTGTAGCTCAGGTTGAAGTTTTGGATGTAGGTTTGCTTGCTGAGCTGAAAGGTTCATTTCCAGACGTTTCGTTACCTTACTAGATAACATCTTCAGTGGACCTCAGGCGAAGCAATACTGAAAATTCCTGCTTTCTATTTATATGTTTGGGTTTCTTTGGGTTGGTGATGTTTTTTCCTGAGGTGAAGTCACTTCCTGTTCCTTTTCTCAGGGGGTGGTAGATGGGGTCTAACTTGATGTGTTTGTTGATAGAGTTCTGGTTGGAATGCCATGCTTCTAGGAATTCTCGTGCGTGTCATTGTTTGACTTGCCCTAGGATGGATGTGTTGTCCCAGTCGAAGCGATGTCCTTCCTCATCCGTATGTGAGGATACGAGTGAGAGAGGGTCATGTCATTTTGTGGCTAGTTGGTGTTCATGTATTCTGGTGGCTAGTTTTCTGCCTGTTTCTCCAATGTAGTGATTGTTACAGCCCTTGCACGGTATTTTGTAAATGATGTCAGTTTTGCTCATTGTCTGTATAGGGTCTTTCAAGTTCATTAGCTGCTGTTTTAGTGTGTTGGTGGGTTTGCCAACGGGTCCGAGTAGTCTGGCAGTCATTTCCGAGACGTCCTTGATGTAGGGGAGAGTGGCTAGAGTTTCTGGATGTGTTTTATCTGCTTGTTTGGGTTTGTTGCTGCGAAATCGACGGACTCTGTTCATTGGGTACCATTCTTTTTGAATACACGGTATAGGTGATTTTCCTCTGATCTGCATAGTTCCTCTGTGCTGCAGTGTGTTGGCTTGTTGAAATAATGTTCTGATTTACAAAATAAAAATGAATCTTTCAGCTCAGCGAGCAAACCTACATCCACACTATATGGTATTCATAACTTTCCTCTTCCCATTTTAAATGAAATGCCAATTCTGAACTCATTTCATTTTGAACACATGAAAATCTATACAACATAAATGAAGTCTATTTTTTTTAATGTTTTTGTCTTTCATTCACTCATTATGTAAAATCTATAGCTTCTTATCACCTTTTTTAAACTGCAAACTATTTCCACGTTATTACATTCATCTCTCCTCCTCCTCGGTCTCTGTTCTACAACACTACCCAAGGCCCTACTATTAATTTTATAATTCTTGTCCTTGTTTGTTTCACCAAAATGCAATACTTCGCACTTATCTAAATTAAACTCCATCTACCACTCCTCAGACCATTGACCCAATTAATCAAGATCTTGTTGCAATCTGAGATAACTTTTTTTTTACTGTCTACTATACCAACAATTTTTAAACTTACTAACCATGCATTCTATGTGGTGCTGGAGACAAACCAAATGATTGGAATAACACGGAACAAAAACACAAGCTGCTAGGAAGGTCCGACAGCATCTGTGAAGAAAGACCAGAGGAAGGGTCAGCCAAGGGCTCAATTTCTGCGCCACTATCAAAATAGACCCCACTAGTTTGGTAGCAGACAAAGAGGAACTCATCAAGTGAATGAGGCTCTGGAATTCTTCCACAAACTCCAAGATGTCAGCAGCAAGGCCAATGAGATAACCAATTAACTGGAACAATCCACAGAGAGATCCAAGAACCAAAGAGGAAAGAGTCGAATTCACCTTCAGAAGGCCGCTGCTCTCTAGCTGTCAGGAGATGTGTTAACACCAGATTCATCAGCTGGGTTCACAAGATAGCGCAGAACATCACCCAAGCACAACACAATGCCATCCATGATCTCAAGACCAATTGCAACATTGTCATCAAACTAGCAGATAAAGGAGGAGCCATTGTCATACAGAACAGAATGGACTACTGCAAAAAAGCATAACGAGAACTGAACACGATAGATAATCCAACCAAAGAACACACCCATCAACTGAACTGAACAAGACTTCAGAGTATTCTATGCACGCTCATTCTGCATACTTCTCGTATAGGAGACTACTACTGCCTTCCGAAGATACACAAAGCCAACACATCCAGACATCCGATCGTATCAGGCAATGGGACCTTGTGTGAGAACCTCCCTGGCTACATTTAGGGCATCTTAAAACCCATTGTAAAAGGAACCCCCGCTTCTGTTGTGACACTACAGATTCCTTAGAAACTCCACACCCACAGACCAGTCAGACCAGGATTAACATTCGCAATGGACATTTCAGCACTCTACACCAGCATTCCCCAAGGTGATAGTGTCACTGCAACAGCCTCAGTACTCAACACCAACAACTGCTCATTTCCAGGCACTGTCCTGCAACTCATCCACTTCATCCTCGACCACAACATCTTTACCTTCAACAATCAGTTCTTTATTCAGACAATGGATCAGCCATGGAAACCAAATTTGCACTCCAATATTTTCACGCACAAGTTCAAGCAAGACTTCTTCGCTGTGTAGGACCTCCAACTAACTCTATATACCAGATACTTAATGATTTTTTTTCCTTTGTTCTCATGGAGAGGAATTACTTAAACTACTACAGAGCAATGTCAATAATTTTTATCCCACCATCAGATTCACCGTGGACTACTCTTCAGAATCAGTCTCATTCTTGGACACATGCATCTCCATCAAGGACAGACATCTCAGTACCTCACTCTACCACAAGCCCACGATAACCTCATGATGCTACACTTCTCTAGCTTTCAACCTAAACATATAAAGAATCCACCCCTATGAACAAGCCCTGTGCATAAACAGTATCTGCTCATATGAGGAGGAATGTGACAGACCCTGAAGATTTTGAACGACACCCTCATAAGAGCAGGTTAGGGTGCTCAACACATCAATCGCCAGTTCCAATGTGCTACAGCAAAAAACCTCAACGGCCTCCTCACAAGACAGACACAGGATATGATTTGGATGCGAGCATAAGAGGTACAGTTAGTAAGTTTGCAGATGACACCAAAATTGTAGGTGTAGTGGACTTCGAAGAAGGTTACGTCAGATTACAACAGGATCTTGATCAGATGGGCCAATGGGCCAAGAAGTGACAGATGGAGTTTAATTCAGATAAATGCGAGGTGCTGCATTTTGGGAAAGCAAATCTTAGCAGGACTTATACACTTAATGGTAAGGTCCTGGGGAGTGTTGCTGAACAAAGAGACTTTGGAGTGCAGGTTCATAGCTCCTTGAAAGTGGAGTCGCAGGTAGATAGGATAGTGAAGGTGGCATTTGGTATGCTTTCCTTTATTGGTCAGAGTACTGAGTACAAGAGTTGGGAGGTCATGTTATGGCTGTACAGGACATTGGTTAGGCCACTGTTGGAATATTGCTTGCAATTCTGGTCTCCTTCCTATCGGAAAGATGTTGTGAAACTTGAAAGGGTTCAGAAAAGATTTACAAGGATGCTGCCTGGGTTAGAAGATTTGAACTACAGGGAGAGGCTGAACAGGCTGTCGCTATTTTCCCTGGAGCGTTGGAGGCTGAGGGAGTGACCTTATAGATGTCTACAAAACTATGAGGAGCGTGGATAGGATAAATAGACAAAGTCTTTTCCCTGGGGTGGGGGGAGTCCAGAACTAGAGGGCATAGGTTTAAGGTGAGAGGGGAAAGATATAAAAGGGACCTAAGGGGCAACTTTTTCACGCAGAGGGCGGTACGTGTATGGAATGAGCTGCCAGAGGATGTGGTGGAGGCTAGTACAATTACAACATTTAAAAGGCATTTGGATGGGTATATGAATAGGAAGGGTTTGGAGGGATATGGGCCGGGTGCTGGCAGGTGTGACTAGATTAAGTTGGGATATCTGATTGGCATGGACGGGTTGGACCGAAGGGTCTGTTAACATGCTGTACATCTCTATGACTGATAAAGTCCCCTTCATCATCCAGTAATTGCCCAGAGTGGAGAGAAACTACATCACGTTATTCACAGCCTTCAACATATCATTGATGACGACAAACATCTTGCCAAGATCTCGGGTTCATGTCGCACTACATGTGACCCCACCACACCACTCTGTACCAATAAAAGTCTTCCTTACTGTCCTGTTTTGACACCATCACCTTGATAAATTGTTACGATCTCTCAATCTTAAATACTTATTTATTACTTACTTGTGACTTTGGTTAGACCCTCGGCATGTGATCCTTATACCTATGATGTTATTCCAGTCAGATAAAAACCAAAAGAACTACGGATGCAATTCGGGACAAGGGCACAGGTTGCTGGGGGCACTCAGCAAGTCTGACAGCATTGCAAAGAAAAATCAAAGTTAACATTTCCAGTGTGGTGACTCTTCCTATGGTTTTTCTTCACAGATGCTGCCAGACCTGCTGGGTTTTTCCAGCAGTTTGTGTTTTTGTTCCATGTTATTCCAATCATTTGGTTTATCTCCAGCACCACTTTATTTTTATTTTTCTGTAATTATCACCGATAATCTGATTGTAGGTCATCCCTTTGGTTGTTATTCAGATATTGACACTTTACTCACACTGTCTAACACTCTTGGTCACCTGCAGAGACTTATTACTCGACACTCCACACACATCATTTGTAGGATCTTTTGATCTCTCTGCCCATAAATTCTGTGTTGTGTGCTTCCCTCTCACTTCACCTGATGAGGAGGGTTCACTCCAAAAGCTTGTGATTTCAAATAAATCTGTTGGACTATAACCTGGTGTTGTGCGATTTCTGACTTTGCCCACCCCAGTCCAACACCAGCATCTCCACATCACATCTAAGGCTGCCATTGAGGCAGAATTTCAACATCACATCCACTCTGAGAGCACTGCCTTCGAACGCCTAATGATGAGTGTATTCTACAACCATGATATCCGTGCTACCAAGACCTTTGTGTATAAGGCAGCCATCCTTCCCACTCTTCCAAATGGCTCAGCAACTTGGACTATGTATGGACGCCACTCACGGCTCTCGAGAAGTACCGTCAATAGCACTGGAGACAAATTCTCTGCATTAGCTAGGAGGACAGGCATAGTGACAGCGGTGTCCTTGAGGCAGCTAACAGCACCAGCATCATCCATAATCATCCACAACAAATTCCACTAGACCAGTGTTATGAACCAGGCCAGACCCCTCAAAACATTTCAAGAAAGTAGTCTGGACCCCGACTTTGCTCGTTGTTTTAAGCAGGTGTATAGTGGATGTTCCAGGAGTGATGCAGCTGGCCCAACCTCTTAGTTTTAAATAAAAACAAGATTACCAAATGAAACACAAACAAAAGTGAAAGTGAGGACTGCAGATGCTGGAGATCAGAGTCAAAGAGTGTGGTGCTGGAAAAGCACAACTGGTCAGGCAGCATCCTGAGGAGAAGGAGAATCAACATTTCAGGCATAAACTCTTCCTCAGGATGCTGCCTGACCGGCTGTGCTTTTCCAGCACCACACTCTTTGACAAACAAAAGAGAGCAGAATACAGAATAACTTAACCTATTCGAAAACCCAACAGACTACACCAACTTAATGATGTTGTTCCAAATACTTGCAATAATTCCCCTCAACACCCCTTGGCACAAATAGGTCCTACAGGAGAGATGTCAGAGAGAGGAAGGACCAGCATGGACCTGCTTCTTTGGGTCCAGAAGGTTCAAACTCCAGCATCTGCAGACCTCACTTTCTCCTCAAACTCTGCTTACTAAAATCAAACCAAACCAGAGAAAAGCTGAGCTGGGAGAACTGGCCGCTCCCACTTCATTGTACAAGTTTTTTTTAAACTTGAAAACCTTTTGCCTGAGGTGGTATCTGCCAGCTATAATCAAATTGGCTCTAAAACCTTCAAACATAGACCTTTTGGAATCACTGCTTTTACAACTCTTAAAAAAAAGCCAAAAACAGCTAACCTTGTTAAAGGAGCAGCATCGTCACACCACCAACATGCCTAAAATGCCTGAATCCTGATGACCAAAGCAAGTCCTCTTTGTCCAGCTCAAGGAAGCGATTCAGACAGGAGGAGGATAAATGAAGCATTTCAAAGATTCCTCTCAGGAAATGCAACATTGATATAAATACATGAGAGACTCCCATTCAGAAGAAATAGACTTGGAGGAAACTTCAATATAAAGAGAACACCTGGCAGCAAAAGGAAACTATAGAATGGAAGGCCAACAATCTTAATGCTAAGGACCAGAAACATCTGCCAGGATCAGGCTCATTAGCTACATAATGACCCACAGAGCCAGCCCCATGACCATTGTTCATATGGGAAATTCTGTGTCAATCATACTCATTAGCAACCAACTGCCAATGAATACAAAACAAAAATCAAATGGCTATTTTGGTGATTGAATTAATATATTTACACTATTGGTGCAACAATTGGGGCTTCTAATTCTGTGTGTTCCTCTTGTCTCAGTCATAACAGTGGGAAAGAAGGCAAGTCTCGACATCCAAATAATTTATGATCTGGAATTGTGAAGGAAGATCGTGGCAATCTTCATCTCTAATTACTGAATTGGACATCCAGTTTTTATATTTTACGCACTAATAATATTGCTGAATTTGATTACCAAATTATGCAACAATCAAACAGGGCAACATGTGTGTTCTCATTCATTATGAAGATTTTTTCTCCGTCAACCATCGGCTGATTCCATTCAGGGCAACCAATGATCTGATGGCCCACATATTTAAAGGTCGCACTACAGATGTTACATGCTCTGGCATAACTGAATGGGGCCATTATTTCTTCTCAGGCACTTAAGGATATTAACTTGTTCAACACACAGGTCACCAAATGTCTATCCTACACTTTTATTAATTGATAAACTTTAATTTGCCCTCATGCATAAAAACATATGCGAAGAACTTACTTTTCAGCATTTTTATCCCCTCCCTCTGCTCTCCCCACTCCCATTAAGTCTCCCACTCCCCATCCTTCCCTCATCTCTACCCCTTCTCACCCCTCCCCTAACCCTCTTCCTCACCTCTGTTCCTTCTCATCTGTTCCTCCCCCTTAGCCCATCCTTCCCCACCTCTGTCCCTTTGCCTCACTACATCCCTACCTCTTCCCTGCTGTCCCTCTCATCCCTAGGCCTGCTGTCCCTCCCACTCCTAACCTCCACTCCTGGCCCTCCTCACCTGTCCACCTCCTCCATCCCTTCCCCTCTGTCCCAGTCCCTCCCCATGTGCCTCCCCTTCTATACCACCCTCACCTGTCCCTCCATGTCCCACCCCTTCATCCTCCATTCCCTCCCCACCTTCTCTGTCCCACCCCCTCCATTCCATTGTTTGTCCCAACCCCAACCTCAGCCTCAGCCTCAGGACCCTCTCCCTCAGTCTGTCCCAACCCCATGTCCTGTCCCATCCCAACCCTATCTCACCCACCCAGTCCCCTGACTGTCCCCGCCCCATCACAGTCCCTGCCCCTCCCCATCAATCAGTCCCCGCCCCTCCCCGTCACCGCCCCATCAGTCAGTCCCCGCCCCTTCCCGTCACTGCCCCCTCAGTCAGTCCCCGCCCCTCCCCGTCTGTCAGTCCCCGCCCCCCCGTCACCGCCCCATCAGTCAGTCCCCGCCCCATTGATGTCCCCGCCCCATCCTTCTTTCCCCGCCTCTCCCTGTCCCCGCCTCTCCCTGTCCCCGCCTCTCCCTGTCCCCGCCTCTCCCCACCTGTTCCTCCTTCTCCCCGCCCAATCGGTCTCCGTCCCCCCTCCCTCCCCTGACTGACCCCGCCCCTCACCTCGGAGCCTCCTGCGGCGCTCCCTCTCGAACTCCTGGTAGCGGCGGTGCAGGTGTCGGAGCGGCTCGAGCGGGGCGTCGCGCGCCAGCTCGCGGAGGGAGCGGGACAGCAGCTGCACGGGCTGCACGTGGCGGCGCGCGCACGCCTGGAGCGAGCGCGGGCTGGTGAGCACATAGCGGTTGCGCAGCTCGGCCTCCGGGCTCTGGAAATTATAGAGATCCAGGCGAGGGCTGAGGACAGAGCAGGGGGCCCGGGACATGGGGATGGGGACACGGACACGGACACGGACACAGACCGGGGTAAGGGGGGGCGGCACAAACCACGGCCGCAGCCGCCGACACAAGATCACGTCAAATAAAGTGGACTGTCGGGCTGCCCTGTCAATACCAGCTGCCACAGCAATAAATACAGCCCTATTCCAGAACTCATCAACTGAGTGAATCTCCGATTGTGTTGTTTATTACAGCATTCACCTCCATTTTAATCATTAACGGTAATTCTCCGCGACGCCTTCTGGTGACCATTGGAGATGAGGGGCTTTTAACCGAGGAGCGGAGGAAGGGTCAAGAGCGGCACCGCTTTAACAGCTACTCCACAGCGCCACTGTCGCTCCGGAGGACTCCCGCTCTTACAAACCGGACAAATACCAAGGCAAGAGGCCATTCATCCCTTCCTGCCTATTCTGTGAGATAGTAGCAAGTCTGTCCCTGAGCTATTTCCGACGCAATTAACAGTAGGGAGAGAGAGCGAGAAAGTCAGAATTAACCTTCTAGATTCATACTCTTCGTGAGACTGGGATTCATGATTGGCAAAAATATTATTGGACCTTGCATCACATGGGTTGTCCTTCTCCCCATGCAATTAGTTGGTCAATATATCCATCCTTGTAATGCACTGCCTTCCTACACCAAATTGGAAAAAAAATTCTCTTTACTCAATTGGATAATGTTTGATCATTTGCTGAATTGTCTCCAACCCATCCCCATAACCATTTTCAGTGCTGTATCACCTGCTACCTTCAGGGGTTATGTTTCTGTTGAATGTGAAAAATCAGTCATCTTCCAAGTAATGAACATGTCAAACTGTGCGTGCGCAATACACAATTAAAACCACAAATAAGTGAATATTATATTTGCCGACAATTAAAAATCCAGAGGGGAAAAAATCAGATTTAAAACAGTAACATTTGGAAATGCTGGTACTGGTCCAGTATATTATACATGACAAGTCAGATTAGTATGTCCCATTTGCCAATTTTAATCTGTGTTCTTTCTGGGGAGGTTTGCATTAGATATTGTGCAAAAGGTGAACACCTTTATTATATGTATATATTGTAAAGAGAAACATTCCATCAAAATAATAAAAGCATCTTTTTCAATGCCATACTGTTGTAGAGATCTGCTGGACATCTTCAGCCCATTCATGTCTGTGCCAGTCGCAAACAACCACCTAACTGTTCTGTCCCATTTTCCAGCACTTGGCCCATAGCCCTGCATGCACCAGCATTGCAAGTGCACATCCATATACTCAGAGGACAAAGTACTTTTCAAAGGTGAAAAGCCTACTTCAATATATCTACTTGTCCTGGGTACATATTATAATTCAATTTCACTACTGGGCCACGAGCTCACTGCCATTGGTTGTCACTACCTTTAGCTGATATACCACACCACTGATAGAACATATTAACTGTATACAGGATCCTCTAGGATGCTTAAATACTCGGTTTTGCTTTCCTAACAGAAAACAAACTTGGACCCTGTGATCTTTCTCCAGAGTTGCACACAAAGATGTCCTGGAGATGAGTGATTGATTTCCAGAGATTCCAGTTGATCATCCTATAGAATCATATAGGATATATGACAGACAACCAAACCATTTGGCCCAACCAGTTCATTTATTCTCTATTAATTCTTCATCCAACCTTCTTTCCGATAAACCTATCATCATAACCCTCTATTGTTTTCTCTTCATATGTTCCTCTAGATTCTCGTTAAATATTCACAACAAAGTTTGTGAGAAGATTTGTAGCTCGGATGCTCGTTGTTGTGGTTCTGTTCGCCGAGCTGGGAATTTGTGTTGCAGACGTTTCGTCCCCTATCTAGGTGACATCCTCAGTGCTTGGGGGCCTCCTGTGAAGCGCTTCTATGTTGTTTCCTTCAGCATTTATAGTGGTTTGTCTCTGCCGCTTCCGGTTGTCAGTTCTAGCTGTCCGCTGCAGTGGTCGGTATATTGGGTCCAGGTCGATGTGTTTGTTGACAGAATCTGTAGATGAGTGCCATGCCTCTAGGAATTCCCTGGCTGTTCTCTGTTTGGCTTGTCCTATAATAGTAATGTTGTCCCAGTCAAACTCATGTTGCCTTCATCTGCGTGTGTGGCTACTAAGGATAGCTGGTCGTGTCGTTTTGTGGCTAGTTGGTGTTCAAGGAATTAAGGGCTACGGGGAGAATGCGGGTAAGTGGAGTTGAAATGCCCATCAGCCATGATTGAATAGCGGAGTGGACTCGATGGGCCGAATGGCCTTACTTCCACTCCTATGTCTTATGGTCTTATGGATACGGATCATTAGTATCTTCCTGTTTGTCCTATGTAGTGTTTTGTGCAGTCCTTGCATGGGATTTTGTACACTACGTTGGTTTTGCTCATGCTGGGTACCGGGTCCTTTGTCCTGGTGAGTTGTTGTCTGAGAGTGGCTGTTGGTTTGTGTGCTGTTATGAGTCCTAGTGGTCGTAGTAGTCTGGCTGTCAGTTCAGAAATGTTCTTGATATATGGTAATGTGGCTAGTCCTTTGGGTTGTGGCATGTCCTCATTCCGTTGTCTATATTCACAACAACTTGCTGCAGTAGTGGATTCCACATTCTCATCACTTTTTGGATAGAAAAGTATCTTCTGAATTTCATCTTGGATTTCTTGTCAGCTTTCATTCATTGATGGCCTCTAGTTACATTGTTCCATTTGCTGGAGACATTATCTCTGCATCCACTCGAGATACAGAGTGGATACACTTCAGAATTTTAAACAGTTCTGTTAGCTGACCCGTGAGCTTTCTGTTTTTAGGAGAGTAAATATCCAGCCTTTCATCCTTTTCTGATACATGTGCCCTGAAGCTTCTGGTATCATCCTAACAAATATTCACTGCATCCACTCCAGTACCTCTGTATTGTCGTGGTTCCATTCGCCGAGCTGGGAATTTGTGTTGCAGACGTTTCATCTGCGAACAGAACCACAACAACGAGCACCCGAGCTACAAATCTTCGCACAAGCTTTGAGTATCTCTGTATTGTTACAGCCAGCTGGACAGCAGTAAAATGGCTCCCCTCTTTTTCCCCTTCTATTTGATTGCAAGTTTTCTAAATAAATTTGCAATTCTGTGAGTGTTTTAACTATTTAAGTGCTGTGACCAGAAAAGACCACACAATTTTTCTTGTAGGTTTTTGAAAAGGAGATCACTACTTATTGTAGTTTATACCAATTGGTGTTAATGGCAGTTGAGATGATGGTGGAGCAACAGTACTGTGTGCTGGCACCTGCCCCAAGCTCATCTGCTCTGTCTACATTTACTTTTATTTCTTCCCTCACAGACCCCTCTTTTAATACTTTAATCTACAGGTCGTTCTGCTATAATGTGACAATTGTGTTCCTCTGCAACCTCACGCTATAGAAAATTGCGCTTTTGAAAACCGCTATAGAAAATGCGCTGTAGAAGATTGCTAATAGAAATTCACTATGCTCGTTCAGTAGAAAGTTCATGTTACCCAAGCAATGTCTACAACTTGTCAATCGCATCATAGCCAATTCGTGCTAAAGAAACACGTGTTACAGCAGAATGACCTGTACTTACCTTCTGTGGAGAGATCAGGCCAGCACAGGGGACATTGAGAGAGTGTGGGAGAGAGGGAGCCAAATGCAGAGGAGAGCAAGCCAACAGGGAGGAGAGTAAGCCCAGCTTGGGAGGAGAGTGAGCCCAGCGCAGGAGGTGGGGGGGGGGTTGAGAGTGAGCCCAGCGCAGGGATGGGGTGGGGTGAGAATGAGCCCAGTGCGGGGTGGATGGGGGGGCGAGAGTGAGTCCAGCACGGGGAGGGGAGGGGGAGAGAGTGAGCCCAGCAAGGGAGAAGGTGGAGGGGTGAGAGTGAGCCCAGCGCGGGGGGAGGTGAGAGTGAGCCCAGCGCGGGGGGAGGTGAGAGTGAGCCCAGCATGGAGAGTGGGGGGGGGAAGAGTGAGCCCAGTACGTGGCGGCGGGGGAAGGGGGAGAGAGTGAGCCCAGCACGGGGGTGGCAGTGGTGGGAATGAGCCCAGCACGGGGGTGGGGGTGGTGTGGGGAGAGGTGTGAAAAGTGAGCTGAGCGTGAGGGGAGAGAGAGCCCAGTGCAGGGGGGGGTGGGGGGCGAGAGTGAGCTCAGCACCAGGAGTGGGTGAGGGGGTTGAGGGCGTGGTGGGGATGGGGGGAGAGAGCGCCCAGATTGGTGGGGAGAGCAGAGTGAGTCCAGCACGGGGAGGTGGGGGCAGGGACTGAGAGCCCAGCATTGCTAAGCATTTAAGAAGGACTGCAACGTTGAACTTTTCACTTTATTTCTTTATCTTTCTATTTTATTCTAAGAAGGACTTTAATGCTGAACTTTTAACTATCTTTTCCTATTTTTCTATTTTTTAACCTAAGGTTTTGTACTGAGGTACCATACTACCTAAGAAGGTGCTGGCAAATACAACGTTGTACACTTTTCACTGCACTCCTGGACCTGAGTACACGTCGCAATAAAAGCTAAATCTGTTCTAAATAGTAATAACAACATTTTGAGTGTTCACACAGACAAGTAAGTTACAAAGTGGGAAATTAAATAAAGTAGTTAGGGGGAACCTGACTATGGTTTTGAAGATTGTGAAGGGATTTGGACAAGGTGGATAGGAAGTAACTGTTCCTCTTAGTTGAATGGTCAATATCAAGGGGCAAACTTTTAAGGTGAAAAGGAGGTTTAAAGGGAACTTGAGGAAAATGTTTTTCACCCAGAATGTGGTGGGTGTCCCTGGAGTGGGGGTAATTGAGATGGGTAAACTCACAACCTTTAAAAAGCATTTGGATAAGCGCTTGGAGCATTCAGAGTTGTAGCCCTAGTGCAGTAAAATGGGACCAGGGTAGATTTTGTGTATTTTTGGCAGTACAGACCTGATTGGCCAAAGTGCCTCTTCAGTCTGAGAAAAGTCACTTATATACTAATTCAGTGGATTGATGCTTTTGATGGTTTCAAACTGGATTGAACAATCTGTCTGAATTCTATGACAGGATCATTTAAAGCTGTTGATGCAAAATCTCTCTTTGCTGTGTTGGGATTTTTCAGTGCTGTCCACAGGAAAGAAAAGTTCGTACAACAGGCAAATCTCACCCTTACAGTATGGATGGAAAGGGACTTCCTCTTTCTGAACACCTTCTTTTGTTCTGTGACTGGCCTGACTGAAAGCATTTTTTTAAAACACTAAAGAGTTGGCTTTTCACATTATGCTCCTTGCCATCTCACCAGTTATCTCAACATGGTCATAACAATTGATTCAAAGTCTTGTGATTCAGAAAGGATTATTCCCAATCCGCTAAAATGTCATTGGGTGAGTGCTTCTAGACAGTCTTCCCCCATTTTAATGACTTTTTAGTTTGTAATCTGCAATTAGGTAAATGGTCAGCCATCTTAGGAACTGCTGTTTAGTCACTTTTAAATAAATGTTCTTTAATCTCAGCCAGTGGTTTCAGCCAATAAATAAATAAAAATGCTCCAGGTAGATGACCTGGGTCAGATACAACTGATTGTATTTGCATAGAATCTTGTCTTTGTTTCATGGTCATACTTTTAAGATTCAGACTGTTTTCCCTCTAAAGATGAAAGACACTGAACTTATGGCTATTGTTTCTGTATGACCGGTACCACTGGTTTATGGTAATATAAAAAAATCACATTTCATTTTATTATTCACTGGGACTATTTAATAATTTTGAGAAGTACATTTTGCAATTCTGCTTCCTTTGTATGACAAACAGTGGCCTTAATTAATGACAACCAAGAAAGAATGAAAACAAAAATGGATATAAAGAAAAATGGATGTAAAGAAAGACAAGAAGGGAGAGTGAACAGAGATGGATCAAAGGAAAATGAATTGAGAGAAGATTAACAGCAGTGGGAAAGAGTACAGAGCAAAATGAAAATCACATATTTCAGAAGACCTCTGAGACAATATATTAGAGTTAGCAAAAGAACAAAGAAATGATCTTGTAGGAAAATACAGAAATCGTAAATAAACAAATTACTGATAAGAAACAACACGCTTGATGTTCTCAATAACATGGCAGAGACAGATTGAAAAATGGAGAAATCTCTAACCCCTGGTGACTTCTTCCCTTTCCCATGAACCTATCACCAATCCAAACCCAGTGCCCAATCATAGAATAATTACAGTATTTAGCCCATCATGTAACTGTCAGTCCCCTAATATTTTTATTCATTTGAATGTTTGTTCAATATATAATATCAATTGTATAACACTATGATTTTGTGCTATAAATTCTGAGTCTTATGATCCTGCCCTACTAGTTACCTGATGAAGGAGCAGCGCTCTGAAAGCTAGTGCTTCCAAATAAACCTGTTGGACTATAACCTGGTGCTGTGTGACTTTTAAATTTGTACACCCCAGTCCAACACTGGCACCTCCACATCAATGTTTTTATTGACATCAGTCATTTACTCAAATTTTTAAAATAAAATCTCCCAGTGATTATTTCCATTTTTATTTTTTATTTATTTCATTGCTTTTCCTCGATATAAACCGAACTTAGAGAAGCACACATTCTCAGATATATCCTCAGAACCTGAGCCATGTGTGCTGCGGCAAGTTGTGTGACAGAATTGGAGAAGTCAGATGATGCCGATCTCAAAGCCAGGAACATCTTGTGCCATCTTTTATGCTTTTCATAAGCAGCATGACTGGAATCTCGCTAGGCAGCAGAGAGTAACCAATTATGGAGAATTGCTGTTTGTTAAACACCATGTTGACAGACTAAGTCATCTTATTAATATTCCAATTTCTATCTTATCAAACTCTTCAAACATAATGGACAGAGAGGAACCCGAAGTGGGAATCAGAGCTGGTGCCTGGTGATGGATTTAGCTCACAGCTCATTCTGAACACGCTCCATGGTTTAACTCCAAACTGCATCACAGGACACAATCCATGGGCACCAGCCAGATGCATCCCTCGCTCACGAACATTCACGTCCATCATTAGCCAACTGACCATCATGGTACCTCTCTGATACACTTGCAGGTTACTTAGGAAGTGCTGCAGGGCTCAGTGTCAATTAGTATTGTAAGTCTACAGAAAGGACACTACGCGTACAGTCAGGCTGAATGGATCAGGCTGATCACTTATTCTCTTACTGCCCACCGGGCATGGTCACAGCATTCATATCTTGCATTGCTTTCCCACGCCATGCCTGTTAGCATGTTGGCACTTCTGTCAGAGCTAAAAGCTGTCATTGCTGCCATCTTTTTACCCACCTGTTGAATGTGAGTGTTGCTGGGTTTTCCCAGCATTTATTGCCCGACCCTAGTTGCCCCTTGAGAAGGTGGGGAGGGGGAGGTGAGCTGCCTTCTTGAACTGCAACAGTCCACCTGCTGTGGGTTGACTCACAATGCAGTTAGGGAGGGAATTTTGACCCTGCAATTCTGAAGGGGCAGTGATATATTTCCACATGCTCTCTTGCATGGATATCAGGCAGGCTGCTTATCAGTAGTAACCTGTGTTGGGGTTGCTGTCCTCCGTTATGGGGTCCCAGTTTCGTCAGTCATAGGTACAGTTTGTACAACAGTCTAGTCCCCTTGGGATGCTCACCATCAAGGGAATTGACCCAGTCCAGCCTAGGGAGTGATCGATGGTCAGTCTAGTCAGGCCAGCAACAGCAGTTAGGAGAATTATTTCTCATCAGTCAGAGAGTTACAAACGCAGTGGTCAGGGTTCAGGTAGTCATGTGTAGGAGCTATGCGTTTTGTGAGGTCAGTTAGAGGTCTGGGGTGAATACAGTGCGAGGTATTATCCAGGAGGATTCAAGGTGGGGGCCGATGAAGGGAGGAGGAACGAGTGGAGGGGTCAAGGTTGGGGTTGGGGAAGCAGAGGTTTTTGCTTTGTGGTGATGGGGATAAAAATGGTGACAGGAAATTCAAGATGAATGGGGGGAGCATGGAGGGGCTTTGGGTGGGGTGTGGGTGGTACGTGTGGGATAGGCAGGGCCTGGTGGTAATGGCTTCTACTGTGAACTGCATTCTCTGCCAGAGTATGACTAGAAAATGGCTGGAACAACTCCCCGAGTGGACAAAGTGAGTACCAGTTTGATGAGTGAAAGCATGGGATCTACATTCACTGGATGCTCAGAAATTATAGTAACCAATACATGGTATTTCACATTACTTAAGGAGGCCATTCAACTCATCATTTCTGTACTGGCTCCCAAAAGATCTACCCAGCTCACCCCATTCTCTAGCCCTGTCTCCCTGGCCCTCTCCATTCATCACTTCCTAATATATATTCAGCTCGCTTTGAAACATGCTGTTGAATCCACCTTCACCACTCTCCCAGGCAGCACATTGCAAATCCGAATAACTCTCCGAGTAAAAACATTTCTCCTCATCTCACTCCTAGCCCTCTTGCTGACAATTCTAACATTGTGACCCTAGTTACTGATCTCTCAACTAGTGGAAACAGAATATCCTCTTTTATTCTGTCAAAATTGTTCACAATTTTTAACACTTCATTATGTCACCTCTTAATTTTCTCTGCTCCAAGGTGAATAAGCCCAATTTCTCTAATCTTTCCTTGTATCTAAAATCCCTCATTCCTGGTATCATTCTAGTAAATCTCCTTTGCACTCTCTCCAAGGTTTTATGAATGAATTTGCTTTATTGTCACATGTACTCAAATGATTACAGTGAAAAATGTGCAAGTCACCACTTATGGTGCCATCTTAGGTACAAAAGTCCCTCGGTATAGATTTTTTCAGTTACAGTTCTTGGAAAAATAGAGAAGTAAAAAATGTCCAGCATTGCAGATTTAGAAATAAATTATAAAACAGAGAAAAGAAGTACAGAGAAATAATCTTCTGACCCAGTCCATGTTGATGTGAAGCTGAGCATTTAATGTTGCCGCAGAGTAGGTAAGGGGTTGGAGCACTGCAGGGACTGCATTCTTGATGACATTGGGTAGTCACTCAGCTGCTGAGGCACTTTCCCCAAGTTGCTGCAAAGGCTGAGGGTGAAAGTGGATGTGCAACACAGATGTGTTTCCTTTTATCAACTTCCACCTTTTGGTAAAATGTGATCATTCTCATCTACAGGGGATGCTGCTGCTGATTGTTCTGAGGTCTAAGGAACTCTATGGTTCCTTCTATGCCCTTTTCCACAAGAGTCTGGGACCCTGCTGTTGGTGAAACGTTGGTCACTGTGGCCGCCTTTCTAAGAAGGTGAAGCAGAGGCAGGAGGACTGGGCTGAGGCAGTAACAGGTCCTGCTGCAGACGAGGAGCACCCAGCTCAGGGAGAGGTCGCAGCACTGTGCCTCACTCCATCCGTCAGGACCCATGGAGTGTACAGGACACCCAGAGTTTTCTGGGCCTGGCTCCAGAGGATGGGTGAGGCACAGTGCTGAACTAAGCTCTGTACATGATGGCTCACTGTGATGGAACTGTACCAACTGCTGGAGTGGAACCTGAAGGCTCCAGGAGTGGGCGGCTACCCATTCCTGGTAGCTGTGATAGTCATTGCAGTGGAGTGACCGGTGTGGTATTTCAGTTGGATTCAGCAACATCCCTGACTTCCCCAGTTACAGGGTTCCATCCGCTGTCCACAGAGCACTGAGAGGGCAGAATTACACATTCATCAGCATTAATTAATGTCCAAGTGCCCTGTGATCAACATTACTGTTTCCTAGAGGTATGTGCCTGCTACCCTGGAAGCTGCCACAACTTTCTGTTATGGACCAGACCAAACCTCCTCAAAATATATCAAGGAGGTAACTGACACCCTAATTTTTATTTTAAAGTAAAGGCAAGTCTCAGGTGCTGTATTCCAAATGCAATTTGATTGGTCCACTACTAGCTTTAAGGAATACAAACTTTATTCTTACAACGCTGTACAAATACAAACAACAACAAAAAAAAGAATTGGTACAACTTTATTAATATACTCAATAAAATAGTATGTTGTTTAACAAATAATCATTAACTGTTCCAATATAGCAGCATCCCGTAAACACACCCTTGGCAAAGGCAAATTCAGCAAAACCGATTTTCCTCAAGTGCTGTCTCCAGCCCATGAGAAAGGAACACCAACAAAACAATCCAGCAGCACAAAGAGAGCTCAAGCTCTTTTCTGCTGCCACAAAGAGAGAGAGTGAGAGAGTGGGCTGTATCTATCCATTTCAACATCCAAATCCAAACCCCAACTGAAAGCAAAACTAAAACTCTGGGGCTGTGTGAACCTGATTCCAATCACTCATGCTTCTTTTGTCCTAATTTAAAAACAAATATTCAGGGAGCTCGTAGCTGTTAACCCCCCCCTCTTCAGAAGCAGACATTCCGGCATCACTGTGGCAACAATTCTCTGCAAGAGAATCAGAACAGAACAAATCTCTCTTAAAGACACAGTACCGTCACACCGTACATTCTGCACCATTCTCATATACTCTGGGTGTTTGAGGGTCCTAGAGTCCTACAAGGTTGCATACAGGTTGGCAAGGGTTACACACTGTGACCATAGCTCATGACACAATTGCTCCACTTTCGAAGTGATGCAGGGTGCAGATATTATGCCTCCCATGCTTCGTGCAAGGCCATGGTGGAGTGAAAGGGCTGTTGTGACTGAGGGTCTGCTGCTTGGAATGGTCCATGAGGTGGAGGGAGTGGGGTGGGGGGCCTCAAACATAGTAAACATATAGTTAGGACAAATGCACTGTATCATCCTGGTGTACTGTGCTGTGCACCATTGGCGTAGGCAGCAAGGCAATGTGCTGGATGCTGAGGACCTAAGGGAATGGGAACAGTTTTCCAAGGAGGACAACGAGGGCACTGGATAGGAAGAAGCTATCATTGTCCACGTCAGAGCTTGGCTGCGTCGTGTGCTAAAGCCAGACAGAACCTCACTGACACTCAGTCCCAGTGGATGAGAGCTGGGTACAGCAGATAATTGTGGACTGTAAAATATTCTTTGGTCATGATGCCAAAATCTAGCTTGTATTGTCAGGATGAACTTCAGCCTCTATGGGTTTTGGTTGTGTTCACTTTTGCTGTTTGTAAAGAAAAGCTCATGTTTGGATTTGTCTGATTACTTACCCATGTATGATTTTTTTTGTTTGTTCACTTGTGGAACATGGGTGTCGCTGGCTGGTCCAGTATTTATTGTCCATCCCTAGTTGCCCCTTGAGAAGGTGGGGTTGAGCTGCCTTCTTGAACTGCTGCAGTCCATCTGCTGTGGGTTGACCCACAATGCCCTTAGGGAGAGAATTCCAGGATTTTGACCCAGTGACAGTGAAGGAACGGTGATATATTTTCAAATCAGGAGGGTGAGTGGTTTGGAGGGGCACTTGCAGGGGGTGGTGTTCCGTTGTCTTTCTCGATGGAAGTGGTCATGGGTGTGGAAGATGCTGTCTGAGGATCGTTGGTGAATTTCTGCAGTGCATCTTGTGCACACTGCTGCCACTGAGTGTTGGTGGTGGAGGGAGTGGATGCTTGTGGATGTGGTACCAATCAAACGGGCTGTTTTGTCCTGGATGGTGTCAAGCTTCTTGAGTGTTGTTGGAGCAGCACTCTTCCAGGGGGAAATATTCCATGACACTCCTGACTTGTGCCTTGTAGATGGTGGACAGGCTTTGGGGAGTCAGGAGGTGAGTTACTTGCTATAGTATTCCTAGCATCTGACCTGCTCTTGTAGCCATTGTGTTTATATGGTGGGTCCAGTTGAATTTCTGGTCATTGATAACCCCCAGGATGTTGGCAGTGAGGGATTCAGTGGTGGTAACAATAAGATTGTCTCTTATTGGTGATGGTCATAGCCTGGCATTTATGGGGCACGAATGTTACTTGCCACTTGTCAGCCCAAGCCCAAGCCTGGATATAGTCCAGATCTTGTTTCATTTGAACGTAGAATCTGCGGAGTCACAAATGGTGCTGAACATGTGTGCAATCATCAGTGAACATTCCCAATCTTTAATTTTCTGATGGAGGGTAGGTCATTGATGAAGCAGCTGAAGATGGTTGGGCCTAGGACACTACCCTGAGGAACTCCTGCAGAGATGTACTGAACCTGAGATGACTGACCTCCAATAACCACAACCAGGTATGAGTACCAGGTATGAGTCCAGCTCGAGGAGTTTGCCCCGAATACCCACTGATTCCAGTTTTGCTTGGGTTCCTTGATGCCACATTTGGTCAAATACATCCTTGATGTCAAGGGCTGTAACTCTCCCCTCCCCTCTGGAATCCAGCTCTGTTGTCCATGTTTGAACCAAGGCTGTAATGAGATCAGGAGCTGAGTGGCCCTGGTGGAACCCAAACTAGGTGTAATATGTTCCTGTTCCTTGTCTATTACCTTACACCACACCTCCGGGTCCCATCATACTTGCAGTACAATTAACCCATTTTCAACTACTCATGGTCCCCATTATTACCTATCAAGCTTCTCTTCTTCCCTGGCCAGCTACCAACAATCCTTTTGCCTATCCTTTTTTCTCTATCTCTGAGCTTCCTCTCTGCACATTCCTTCCTCCTACCCATGGTATTTTTTTTACTGGATAATCTGTGGTGTGCACTGGAGACAGAGTAGCACTGGTTTAGAGGATGTAGCTACAGACAGGAGAAGTATATGAAGTGTGTGAGGGAGTGTCAGCCAGGTGCCAAACAAGCGATGCAGAATATCTCTACAGGCTCATTCTTCATGCAGTGCAGCATGTGTGTGATCAGCTAACTCAGCACATATGGCTTTGTGGCTGCAATGCCAAGATATTGCCAGAGGGTGAAGGGCAATGCCAGATAGTCAACTCAGCCCAGGCTGCACAGCAGCCTTTCAAAGATGGAACTGTGCGAGGATGTCAGTCTTTCAGCAGATATTTGTTGAATGGCAATTTGTTCTGGGAACAGCACATGGAATCAGATGTGAGAGATGCCAGAGGGGCATAGTAAGTCATCAGTGCAGTGTATTTGGTAAAATAGAGTGAGAGATCTCAATAGGCCTCACTGTGATAAATCCGCCAAAAGAATTGACGTAATTTATAATTAGCCAGAAAAATACAAGATTCAGCATGTATCTGAAAGACCAATAGTAGGCAATTTGAGCCAAGTACTATCAGCAATTCCTTTGCAAGGTAGTCCAAATCCAGTGGAAAAATAGACAGACCAACTGCCACTTCCAAGCCATCAGCCCAGCATCAAACCTTTAATTACTCAAAATACACTCTCCTGTGTACACTGTAGAGTTCATAGAGTCATACAGCTACTAGAAATAGGCCCTTCAGCCAACCTGAACTATGCTGACCAACAAACTCCAAACTACACTGATCTCCTTTACCTGTAATTGGTCCATAGCCTGTTATGACGTGTCATTTTAAGTACTTTTCTCGATGTCTCTTAAATGTTGAGAAAGTACCTGCCTCCACCATCCTTCCAGGAAGCACATTCATTCATATGTTTGACACAGACTCCAGAGGCAACTTTTCTTTTTGAATCCCAGTCATGTCAGCGGGATCCCAGGTGTATAGGTGAGACAAAATGCTTTAGGAGATATATTCAAAACATCCATGAAGAGCTCAAATAAATCTGCAATGTATTTAAAGAAGGTTTTCACATTGAGAGGCTTTGTCAGGAACTTACAGAGGACAAGCTGAGCCATCAGAGTAAACACCCATGTACCCAACTTCTCTGGGCAAGCATCAGGGTCTGCTACTCCTGCATTGGACTTAATAGCCACTTCAGAATCAGAGAGGAGGTAAATGATCTTCCATCCTGATGGACTGCCAAAGAAGAGATGACGAATAACTCTACAAGCACGCTCATTCTTCAGGCGTGCCTAGACAGCGTAGTGCAGCATGTGTGATCAGCTAACTCAGCATGTATCAGACACGGAATTAGCATCCTCGTATGATCCAGCATGACCTGTGATGATGTCCTTGTTGAATGAACCTGCAGAGAGTTAACTTTACCTTTCTGATCATCCTAATACATAGCTTTTTCTTTGCTCTTTTACTGTTTTTACTCTCATCTTTGGAATTTATTTAAGGAATCATCCGTTTCATTTTTAGAATAAGAAATTCATTAATTCACATTTATTTGTAATATTTTCCATTTGTTTCAATTCTATTTCTTGTTTAGGGTGTAGGTTTGCTCGCTGAGCTGTAGGTTTGATATCCAGATGTTTCATTACCTGGCTAGGTAACATCATCAGTGGCGACCTCCAAGTGAAGCGAAGCTGTTGTCTCCTGCTTTCTATTCATATGTTTGTCCTGGATGGGGTTCCAGGGGTTTGTGGTGATGTCATTTCCTGTTCGTTTTCTGAGGGGTTGATAGATGGTATCTAGATCTGTGTTGTGGTTGGAGTGCCAGGCCTCTAGGAATTCTCTGGCATGTCTTTGCTTAGCCTGTCCCAGGATAGATGTGTTATCGCGGTTGAAATGGTGGTTTTTTTTCATCCGTGTGTAGGGCTACGAGGGAGAGAGCGTCGTGTCTTTTTGTGGCTAGCTGGTGTTCGTGTATCCTGGTGGCTAACTTTCTTCCTGTTTGTCCTACATAGGGTTTGTGGAATTTTGTAGATGACGTTGGTTTTGTCCATGGGTTGTACTGGGTCTTTTAAATTTGTTCGTTTTTGTTTGAGAGTGTTGGTGGGTTTATGTGCTACTAGGATTCCGAGGGGTCTCAGTAGTCTGCCTGTCATTCCTGAAACTTCTTTGATGTATGGTAAGGTGGTTAGGGTTTCTGGCTGTGTTTGGTCTGCTTGTCGTGGTTTGTTCTTGAGGAATTTGCGGACTGTATTTTTTGAGTATCCGTTCTTCTTGAATACGTTGTATAGGTGGTTCTCCTCTGTTTTCCGAAGTTCGTCTGTGCTGCAGTGTGATGTGGCTCATTGGAATAGTGTTCTGATACAGCTTCGTTTGTGTGTGTTGGGATGGTTGCTGGTGTAGTTGAGTATTTGGTCAGTGTTTGTCGGTTTTCTGTATACGCAGGTTTGTAGTTCTCCGTTGTCCTTTCTTTCAACTGTGACGTCCAGGAATGCGAGTTTGTTGTCGGTTTCTTCCTCCTTGGTGAACTTTATGCCTATGAGGGTGTTGTTGATGTTGTTAAATGTCTCTTCTATCTTGTTTCATTTTGTGATGACAAAGGTGTCATCTATGTAGCGGACCCAGATTTTTGGTTTGATGTTTGGTAGGGCTGTTTGTTCTAGTCTTTGCATTACCGCATTTGCTATGAATCCTGATAGCGGAGATCCCATGGGTGTGCCGTTTGTTTGTAGATTAAGTTGTTGAAAGTGAAGGGAGTGGTGAGGCACAGGTCCACTAGCTTCATGATGGTAATGTGATTGATGGTGGTTGGGGTGTGTGTGATGGTCTCTTCTAAAAGTGTGGTAAGTGTTTCCTTTGCCAGGTCGATGTTGATGGAGGTGAACAGTGCTGTTACGTCGAATGAGATCATTATTTCGTCTTCCTCAATTTTGGTGTTTTTGATGATTTTTAGGAAGAAGTGGAGTGGATGGAGTGCTGTGACTCTTCTACTAGGTATTTCAGTCTATTCCTTGTCTGCGGGGAATTTATCAATACCTTCCAAGTTTTTTCCCTTCTGATTATTTTAGCAAACACATTCAAACAGTTTAGTTGACTTCTTCATTATTTTCACTGTAAGGATATTTATTTAAAAGATTTTCCTGCTAGTTAAGTTAAAGTGCCCTGCTCCATGGAGCACTCCTCATCATTTTGCTGACCAGCTGAATTTCTGAGATGTTGTTTATCAGATTTTTGGATCAGATTTTTGAACCACATCATTCTCAAGGTCTGAATCTGCTGATAAATTGACCATCGTCACAAGCAAACACCTCTTCAGGTCTTTCAGAATGAATTATTTGGAAACCAGGCAGCGTTGATTACTTTCAGATTGCATGTGCGAACATTTAATCACAGGTTTCCTCCGTTTAAAACAATGCATTGCACAAAGTGTAATGTCTGCAGTGTGAGAAATGGATATTGTGCATGAAGATGTTTTACATAGACACATACCCATTCTGCTGATCAGAAACAGAACATACTGGCGAAATTTAGAGAGCTAGCCATATCTGTAGAGAGAGAGAAACCGAGAATGAGTCGTGACCTTGAGGTGTGAGTAAGGTGAATCTAATCACACAATGCTTGTTCATCACTGATCAGTGCTCAATGTAAGTGGAACTTCGAGTATAAAGCAGTTAGAACAGTATCTGATGGGCTTGAAGCTTTTGTAAGATTGGAGAAGTCTTCTCAGTATGTTCCAGTTGAGGTTGTCTCCTTCCCAGTGTAATTAAAGCTGCTAGACATGGTCTCCAGAATAATTATACTTCTGTCCCCCACCTCCACCTTCCACATGAACTAAGACAGGCAACATTGCATTTGGAACATGTTGTGAACATGTGGGGAAAGCAGCTGTTATCTTTGTACAGCCTTGATGTGAAGGTGCTGGTGTTGGTCTGGGGTGAACAAATTCAGGTGACACCAGGTAATAGTCCAACAGGTTTATTTGAAATTACAAGCTTATGGAGCAATTTACTGACAAAGAAGCAGTGCTCTGAAAGCTTGTGATTTCAAATAAACCAGTTAGATTATAACCTGGTGTCATGTGACTTCTGATTTTGTGAGGCCTGTGAGACCTTGAAATGTTTTTGTGAATTGTGGAACACAGGTGATAATTATCGGTCGCTCGTGTTTACTTCTGCTTCACAGACATTAAAAGGATTGATTTATAATGATCAAGTCATGGTCAAATTGTAACTGCCCAGTATTTTTAACCAATATAGTTGGTCACTGTATGAGCAATATATGTACATTTCTGTGATTACAGATGTCATTAACCTACAATGTGCAAATGTTATGGACCAGACCAAACTCCCTCAAAATATATTAAGAAGGTAGCCTAGACTCTAACTATTTCTCTTTTTAAAGGTAAGTATAAGGCGTTGTCTTCCAGATGCAATTCAATTTGTCAAATTATTTGATGTTAAGCAAAACACACTTTATTTTTACACTGCAGTTAAAATACAGATAAAATAAAAATAAAATAAAAGAATTGGCTGAAATGTAACTCTATCAAAATGCTTAACAAAATAATAAATGTATTAACGACTACGAATAAACTATTCCAATATAGTAACAACCCATGCACACACCCCTGGCATAGGAAAATTCAGTAAATAGATTCTAGCAGCAGGAAGAGAATCCCAGGTTTTTGCTGTAACAAAGACAGGAATAAATGTTTCCACATCCAGCTTCAAGAATCAGCAACTGCAGAAAGTAAAGGTAAAAATCCTGATTCTGTGGGAGGTTGACCCCACCCATTCAGGCTGCTTCTATTATTCCAGCTTTTAAGTAAATCCCAAGGCCTCACAAGCTGTTTACTTTATTGGCTTTGAGCAGACTGCTCGAACCTCTATCTCAATCTTGCTTGATAATAAAAGTCAGGACAAAATATACCTCTTGAAGCCATAACATTGTTGCAGTAAATGCTCTGATGAACGTAATTACCTTTTGAAGAGGTTCACATCACTTATGCATTCCCTCAGACAAACTTCATTCACTCCACATGTGTTGGCAGCCATTTATCATTTCCATTGCAGTATGGGTGAGGATGGCACGACACAGAAAGAGATTCAGAGGGTGAGTTACACATTCAGCCTGTCAATCTTGGTGACTCTCAAACTTCCTTGTTCCTTTCTGCTTTACACACCCATCAGGTTTGAGGTTCCCTACGTTCCCATCCAGTCCTTTCATTTAACTCTTTATCTCCCTGTTTAACACCCCAAGCCTCAGGACTAGAGCTTAGTTATGGCAAACATTGTGATGCACAGACTCCCAGTGATAAACCCCTCCCTCTGACACTACCCCATTTTCTCACATGCCCTATCATCTCCATCTCTTGTATGTTAAAGTTGTCCCCCCCCTTCATAATTATTGTCTTGTCTCACTTCTCAACATTCCTGTGCTCTGTCTACAATCTACACAACTGACGCCCCCAACTTCCAAAGGAAAAATAGGGTTGATTAGGGACCAAATAGGGGAGTTACACATGTGGCAAGAGGCATGACTGAGGTGTTAAATGAATAATTTGAGGGAACTCAATCGTTAGAAGGGTGTAAAACTGATTAGGAGGAGTTGTTGAGTATACTGTCAATATATAAAGTTCATGAGATACTGGGACCAGATGAGAAACATTTAAGGATATTGAAGGAAATAAAAAGGCACTGGCCATTATCTTTCAATCTTCCCTGGATTCAGGGCTTGGGCTGGAGGATAATGCACAATGACGAGAAGGAATCTGCAATACACAGATTTATTTTAAGGACATTTCCTCTTGTTTTTAAATTCCCATCCTTTATCCGGGAACAAGGGAGGAGATTGCAGAGCCATTGGCCTTGATTTTTATGTCCTCGTTGTCTACAGGAATAGTGCCAGAAGACTGGAGGATAGCAAATGTGGTTCCCTTGTTCAAGAAGGGGAGTAGGGATAACCCTAGTAACTATAGGCCGGTGAGTCTCACTTCTGTTGTGGGCAAAGTCTTAGAGAGAATTGTAAGGGGTAGGATTTATGAATATCTGGATAGGAATAATGTGATCAAGGATAGTCAGCATGGTTTTGTGAAGGGCAGGTCGTGCCTCACACCTTATTGAATTCTTTGAGAAGATAACTAAGGAGGTAGACGAGGGTAAAGTGGTAGATGTGGTGTATATGGATTTTAGTAAGGCGTTTGATAAGGTTCCCCATGGTAGGCTACTGCAAAAAATACGGAGGTATGGCATTGAGGGTGAGTTGGAGGTTTGGATTAGGAATTGGCTGGCTGGAAGAAGACAGAGGGTAGTAGTTGATGGTAAAGGTTCATCCTGGAGTGCAGTTACTAGCGGTGTTCCGCAAAGGTCTGTTTTGGGACCATTGCTGTTTGTCATTTTTATAAATGACCTGGAGGAGGGGCTAGAAGGTTGGGTGAGCAAGTTTGCGGATGATACGAAAGTCGGTGGAGTTGTTGACAGTGAGGAAGGATGTGTCAGGTTACAGCAGGATATAGATAAGCTGCAGAACTGGGCAGAAAGGTGGCAAATGGAGTTCAATGTAGCTAAGTGTGAAGTGATTCACCTTGGTAAGAGTAACAAAAAGATGGGGTACTGGGCTAATGGTCGGATACTTGGTAGTGTGGATGAGCAGAGGGATCTTGGTGTCCATGTACACAGATCTCTGAAAGTTGCCACCCAGGTAAATAGTGTGGTGAAGAAGGCATATGGCATACTGGCTTTTATTGGTAGAGGAATTGAGTTCCGGAGTCCTGAGGTCATGTTGCAGTTGTATAAGACTCTGGTGTGGCCGCATCTGGAGTATTGTGTGCAGTTTTGGTCACCATACTATAGGAAGGATGTGGAAGCACTGGAACGGGTGCAGAGGAGGTTTACCAGGATGTTGCCTGGTATGGTAGGAAGATCGTATGAGGAAAGGCTGAGGCACTTGGGGCTATTTTCATTGGAGAAAAGAAGGTTTAGGGGTGACTTGATAGAGGTGTACAAGATGATTAGGGGTTTAGGTAGGGTTGACCATGAGAACCTTTTTCCACGTATGGAGTCAGCTATTACGAGGGGGCATAGCTTTAAATTAAGGGGGGGTAGGTATAGGACAGATGTTAGGGGTAGGTTCTTTACTCAGCGTGTCGTGAGTTCATGGAATGCCCTGCCAGTCGCAGTGGTGGACTCTCCCTCTTTATGGGCATTTAAACGGGCATTGGATAGGCATATGGAGGATAGTGGGCTAGTGTAGGTTAGGTGGGCTTGGATCGGTGCAACATCGAGGGCCAAAGGGCCTGTACTGCGCTGTATTGTTCTATGTTCTATGTTCTAACACATTTTTGCAAAATTGCTATCCAACCAGAATGAGTATCAACTAAATTAAATCTAACAAAAAGCCGTAGTGAAAATGTTTGTTTGAAGAATTGAAAGTGTATTAGATTATGGAGGACAGGATTGATTTGATGCTTAAAATAAACTAAAGAGGTAATGCCTTCCTAGATGGAGAGGAGATGGATGTAGTTAGAACCAATTATTGGATCAACCAATCTGCCTGCTCATCCAACCATTCTAATGGTAAAGAATGACGTTTTTGAAATAGATTTTTATTTTAAGGTCTCCAAGTGCCAAGCAAGCATGATGTAAATTTACTTCAAGCAGGATGTTTTAATTGAAAGGTGCACTTACCATCACGATGATGTATAAATTAACTGAAAAGTCTCCTTACAGTAGGAAAAATCCAATTTCTGAATTACCATCCTCCAGTCTCAAGGAAACAATGCATTTTCAACTCGATCCCTGACTCTTTATCCATCTGTTGCCTTGATTACACTAACCACTGAATGGCATGTACATGCATGTATGTAATTAATGTGTAGAAACATAGAAAATATGTTGTCGAATTATGATGAGTGGGGTGCCATTGTAGGGTTGTACATAGTTAACGAATCAGAATTAGAAATAGCTTTATTTTCACATGTGCTCAAATGAGTGCAGTGAAAAGTTTTCTAGTCGCCACTTATGGTGCCATCTTAGGTACAAAGGTACCTAGGTACAGATTCTTAAGTACAAATTCTTAGGGGAAAACATTAGAAAAACAAAAAAGAATGTCCAGGAATAGATCACAGGAATAGATTAAAAGAAAAAAAATCACCAGTGTTAGAACCCTCACTGTTTTTCCATTATTTTACATTTTTATTGTTCCATCAAATTTCGTTTGGAGCTATGAACTGGGAAATGAGAGCTGGAAATGTCTGGTGGACTTGGGGCAGCAAAAGGAACAGAAGTGACGTTTTGTTTGTTTGTGAAGCCATGCCTGGACGTTAATTGCAGGCTGATTCTTGATTAAAATGATTTCAATGGACACAGCAATCCTCAGGAAGAGTATTGTGTTTAAACAGATCACAAAAATTGGCTATTAATGAGGCTGGTACCTGGGAATTGGTTCCAGCAAGTCTGGAAATGATGCTGTGTTTAAGCAGATGGCAGTTGTTGAGTGATAATTGTGGCTTTGGGAAGAGGCAATCAGTCTATTAGAGTGGAAACGGAATTGATCTTATTTTTAAACTATGTCTTCTGAGAGATGAGCTTGTCTGCTGACAACACAGGAAGATGGTTTGAAAGCTGTCTGCCTAATTTCCAAAGACCCTGAGAGTAGAAAGCTGAGTTAGAGGTATTACTATCTATACCCAAGTGAACTGAAAAGGTAATCCTGATCAACATTTCAGAAAAGAAAAGAACTCACATTTATATCTGTACAACAATGCAGCATGAAAACTATTTCAGTAATCTGGTTAGATTTGTTATTTTCTTTTATTTGTCCCTTGAGTGTTTTTGCCTGCCTTTTGTCTGTCTTTTGTGTGAATGGAAGCTGAAAACAAACATTTTGGGTTTAAAGCATAGGTACTATTCAGCTTACCTTGTTTAATACTTCCCCTGCTGATGTTATTGCATATTTAATAAAAAGCTAAATCTTTTGTTTGAGACACAAAACCAGTATCTGTAATTAATTATTCACAAAGTCTGGGATCCGTTCTTCAAAAGTCTGGTTCAGAACAACTGGAGTAATAATTGGAATTTTTGAATGTTTAATTTTATTGTGTTGTGAATACACAGCTGGAATCAGGGGAGAACGACCCTCCATGCAACATGCCAAAGATGACACTTAGCTGTTTAGATTAGATTCCTTACAGTGTGGAAACGGGGCCCTTCAGCCCAACCAGTCCACTTCTGAAGAGTAACCCACCCAGACCCATTCCCCTCTGACTAATGCACCTAACGCTATGGTCAATTTAGCATGGCCAATTCACCTGACCTTCACCTCTTTGGACTGTGGGGGGGAAACCAGAGCACCCAGAGGAAACTCACGCAGACACGGGGAGAACGTGCAAACTCCACACAGACAGTCGCCCGAGGCTGGAATCGAACCTGGGACCCTGGTGCAGTGAGGCAGCAGTGCTAACCACTGAGCCACTGTCCCAGAGGAAGAAGTGCTTTTTGCTTGCCTTTGTTTTGGTCTTTATTGGGAGGTTTTTTTCAAACAGGATAAATTGAAGCCCAGGATCAGTAACAACACAGATAAACTGTAAGTTAGGTAACAGTTGCTCACTTGGCTTTCTAACATAAGTTACCTTCAGATTGAAGGTAAATAGAGGAAGTACAAACTAAAAGACCAGTTCGATATTTTTTTAACTCAAATTTAGAACTACATAATTAAAATAGAGATGCAGGGCCAAGCGATATGTTGTAACTGTATGAGTGGGAGCTGGTGGACCCCACTGTAGTCATAGTGACCGCATCTACCACAAGGGTTAGTTGTTGGTGAAAATCCGGCTCAGAGTTGATGAGCTGGAGTCAGAGCTTCAAACACTGTGACAGATCAGGGAGGGTGAAGTTATATCCTGCCGTTTAACTATCTCGAATTCAGTCAGTGGTCAGGGACAGGAGAGTATGAGCGAGGTGCATAAAGGGATCCAGGAGGTAGTGCTGAAGAAGCCTCAGCCCTTGAGCTTGTCTAACAGGTTGGAGATTCTTGCTCCTTGTGTGGATGAGAGTGTGGGCTGTAGGGAGGATGAGCAAACTGACTATAGGATCATGGTACAGGGAGCCACTCAAGATGAGGAAGAAAAGAGAAAATTTAGTTGTTATCAGGGATAGTATAGTCAGGGGAATAAACACTGTTCTCTGGGGCCAGGGCTGAGAGTCCCAAAGGCTGTGTTGCCTGCCTGGTGCCTGGGTTCAGGATATTTCATCAGGGCTACAGAGAAACCTGGAGTGGGAGGGGAGAGTTCCAGTTGTCACGGTCCATGTGGTACCGACTGAATAGGTCGGAAGAGCAAACAGGTTCTGCTGAGGGAATATGAACAGCTGGAGGATAAATTAAAATGCGGAACCAAAAAGATAATAATCTCCGGATTACTACCTGAGCCACAAGTGAATTGGCACAGAGTTAGCAAGATTAAAGAGGGAAATATTTGGCTCCGAGATTGGTGTGGGAGAAACAGTTTGAATGGCACCAGTACTGGTGAAGGAGGAAGCTGGGCACATGCTCCAACTTCATCATGCTGTAACCAGAGTCTTGGCTGTGGATAGTGAGGTGGGGGTGAGTGGAGGGGAGGCGAGGGTGGATTCAGTAGCGTGGGAAATAATGAAAAACGTTAAAGAGATTGAAACTTTTGTAGATTGCTGAGAGGTCTGGATGTGGAGAAAATGTTTCCATGAGTAGGAGAAACTAGGACCCAAGAACCCAGCTCAGAATGAAGAGATAACCCTTCAGAACTGAGATGAGGAGGAATTTCTTCAGCAGAGGGTAGTGATTCTGAGGAACTCATTCCTGCAGAAGGCTGTGGAGACTAAGTCATTGAGATTATTTAAGACAGAGACAGATAGGTTCTTGATTGGTAAGGGGATCAAGGCTTACAGGGAGAAGGCAGGAGAATGGGATTGAGAAACTTATCAACCATGATTGAATGGCAGAGCAGACTTGATGGGCTGAATGGCCTAATTCTGCTCCTGTATCTTTTGGTGTAATGGGAGGGAGCCTTCTTCAGGTACAGCAGGAAAGGGAACAACTATGTGAAGGGGACAGTCAATGCAGGAAAGAAGATTTTGTATTTAACTTCACATTGGGTACTAAATATGCAAAAACGTCAGGGGTGGCATGGTGGCTCAGTGGTTAACACTGCTGCCTCATAGCGCTTCAAGACCTAGATTCAATTCCAGCCCCAGGCGACTGACTGTGTGGAGCTTGCACATTCTCCCCGTGTCTGTGTGGGTTTCCTCCGGATGCTCTGGTTCCCTCCCACAATCCAAAGATGTAGTGGTTAGGGTGAATTGGCCATGCTAAATTGCTAATGGTGTTCAGGGAGGTGTAGGTTTGGTGAATTAGAAAGGTGAAATATAGAGTAGTTGGGGGAATGAGCCTGGGTGGGATAGTCAGTGAGGACTTGTTGGTCCAAAAGGCCTGTTTCCACACAGTAGGGATTCTATGATGATTCAATGATGAGTACACATCCTATTGGTGGGACAGGCAGATGGGCAGGGTGGGGAGGCACAGGATGGTGGGTTGCTTTGTTCATAAGAAATGAAATTAAATCAATAGCAAGAATTCATATAAAATTGGAAGAACTTGTGTCAGTAGAATTGAGGAACAGCAAAGGTAAAAAGGAGCTTGATGGGAGTTGTGTACAGACATTCAAATATCTGACTTTCAGAATATCCTAACAAGATCGCAAGGTCCTGATGCTTGGCTAAACCGTGTTATCTGGTATTTGATTATCCGAACAAAATATTCCCTGCCCGTGTCATTTGGATAATCAAGGTTCCTCTGTACACACCTTCTAGCATTACTCAGGATGTGGGAAGAAATAAATCAGGAGCTGGAAAAGGCGGGTAAGAAAGGCACTAATACAATAATCATGGGGATCTTCGATATGCAGGTGGACTAGGAAGATCAGGTTGGTAGTGAATCTTAAAAAAAGGAATTTGTGGAACGTCTATGAAATTTTGTTAGGACCAGGTTTGGTAGAACCCCCTAGTGAACAGGCTATTCTGGATTTGATGATGTGTAATGAGGTCGACTTGATTAAGGAGCTGAAGGTGAAGGAACCCCAAGGGGACAGTGACCATAATATGACAGAATTCACCTCGCAGTTTGAGATGGAGTGACATTACCAACCCAAAGAAACCCAAACATATAAATAGAAAGCAGGAATCATCAGCCGTGCTTCGTCCAGAGGCTCACTGAAGATGTTACCTAGTATGGCGACGAAACATCTGAAAATGAACCTTTCAGTTCAGCGAGCAAACCTACGTCCAGATTGTTAATGTATAAAGTGAAAAGTTGTGGTCCCAACACAGAGCTTTGTGGAACACCACTTGTCACTGGCTGCCACTCTGAGAAGGACCCTTTTATCCCCACTCTCTGCTTTCTGCCAGACAGCTTAGTTTCTACCCATGCTAGCACCTTACCTCTAACACCATGGGCCCTTATCTTACTCAGTAGTCTCCTGTGCAGCAAAGGCCTTCTTGAAGTCCAGGTAGATAACATCCATTGGCTCTCCTTGGTCTAACCTGCTCATTACTTCCTCAAAGAATTCTAACAGATTTGTCAGGCATGACCTCCCTTTGATGAAACCATGCTGACTTTGCTATATTTTACCATATACTTCCAAGTATTCAGAAATCTCATCCTTCACAATGGATTCCAGGATCTTACCCATAACTGAAACGAGGCTAATCAGTCTGTAATTTTCTGTCTTTTGCTTCACTCCCTTTTTAAACAGGGATGTCACGTTAGCAATTTTCAAATCCTCTGGGACTCACTCTGATTCTAGTGATTCCTGAAAGATCACCACTAACACATCTGGTATCTGTTCAGCTATTTCCCTTAGTACTCAGGGGTCTACTCCACCTGGTCCAGGTGATTTATCTTCCTTTAGACCATTCCGTTTTTCTTCCACCTTCTCCTTGGTGATGGCCACCATACTCAGCTCTGCTCTCTCACTCTTTTGAATTTTGGATATTACTTGTGTCTTCCACCGTGAAGACTGACTCAAAGTAATTAATCAGTTCCTCGGCCATTTCCTTGTTCCCCACTACTATCTTTCCAGCGTCATTTTCCAGTGGCCCAATGTCCACTTTTGCCTGTCTTTTGCCCTTATATATCTAAAGAAACTCTTACAGTCTTCCTTTATATTACCAGCTAGCTTACCCTCATATTTAATCTTCTCTCTCCTTATTTAATTTTTGTTGCCCTCTGTTGGTCTTTGTAAGCTTCCCAATCCTCTGGTTTCCCACTGCCCTTCGCCACATTGTATGCTTTCTGTTTTGTTTTTATGCTCCCCTTGACTTCCCTGGTCAGCCATGGTTGCCTCACCCTCCCTGTAACATGTTTCTTTTTCCACGGAATGAATCTCTGCTTTGTCTCCTGAATTACTCCCAGAAACTCCTGCCATTGCTGTTCCACTGTCTTTCCTGCTAGGATCCTCTCCCAGTCGATCCTACCCAGCTCCTCCCTCATGCCTCTGTAGTTGCCTTTATTCGGCTGTAATACCGTTACCTCTGATTCTATCTTCTCCCTCTCAAATTGCAGAGTAAATTCAATTGTATTATGATCGCTGCCTCCTAAGGGTTCCTTTGCCTTAAGCTTCCTTATCAAGTCTGCCTCATTGTACAACACTAAATCTAGTATTGCCTGTTCCCACCACAAGCTGCTCCAAAAAGCCATCTCATAAACATTCCACAAATTCCTTTTCTTGCAATGCACTACCAACCTGATTTTCCCAGTCCACCTGCATATTGAAATCCACCATGATTACTGTAACTTAGCCTTTCCTACACATCTTTTCTACCTCCTGATGTATCTTGCACCCCAGCTCCTGACTACAGTTCAGAGGCCTGTACATAACTCCAACTATGGTTCTTTTACCTCTGCAGTTCCTCAATTCTACCCACACAGATTCTACACCATCTGACACTACTTCGTTTCTTACTATTGACTTAATTTCATTTCTTACGAACAAGGCAACCCCACCCCCTGCTCACCTGCCTGTTTTTTTGATAGGATGTACATCCTTGAATATTCAACTCCCAATCCAGATCCCCTTGCCTCTGTGACGCCCACCACCTGCCAATTTTGATCTCCACCACAAGCTCATTTATCTGATTCCTTATACTGTGTGCATTCAGATATAACACCTTCACTCCTGTATCGACTGCCCCCTTCTCATTGCTATTTGTTTGTCCAATGTACTTGAAGTTTGATTGCTAACCCTTTTCATACACTCTGTCCTATTTGTGTCTCTGCTGGAGATTTTAATAACCTCTCCTGAGTTCTGCACTCTTACCTCCTCCTTCGGATTTTCTAATTTCCCCTATAACTGAACCCCCACCCTCCCACCCACACTTAGCCCTATCTATAGCTCTAGTTATGCAACTCATTGGAACTGTGGTCCCAGGACAGTTCAGATGAATACTGTCCCCTCAGAACAAGTGCCTGCTCCCTCAGTAGTGGTGCCAATGTCCCAATGTCCCATGAATTCAAACCCATTTCTCCGGCACCAGTCATTGAGCAACATATTTACCTGTTTAATCTTATTGACTCTGTGCCAATTAGCTCATGGCTCAGGTTATTACATTTTTTCTTTCTGCTTTTTAATTTAGCTCCTAACTGTTCATATTTACCTCGCAGAACCAGATAGACAGGTTCTGGTTTGGAAAGGGGATCAAGTGTTGTGGGAAGTGGCCAGAGAATGGGCTTGAGAAACACATCAGCCAAGATTGAATTGCAGAGTAGCCTTGAAGGGCTGAATGGCCTAAATCTGCTCCTATACCTGGCCTGCTGTGTTCTTCCAGTCTCCTGCTTGTCTCCCTATATCTTTTAGGGACAAAAAAAACTGGAGGTGCTGGAATCCAAAATAGACAGACAGGAGGCTGGAAGAATACAGCAAGCCAGGCAGCATTAGGAGGTGGAGAAGTTGATGTTTCGGGTGTAACCCTTCTTCAGGACTGGGGGGGGGGGTGGTTGTAGGGGGTGCTCCTACACCCAAAATGTCGACTTCTCCACCTCCTGATGCTGCCTGGCTTGCTGTGTTCTTCCAGCCTCCTGCTTGTCTCCCGATATCTTTTGGCATCATGAGGTCAGTAAGCTGTCAATCAGAGTGGTGGGCAGGGTCAGTGATCTGTCAATCAAAGTGATGGGTGAGGTCAGCAAGCTGTCAATCAGAGTGATGGGTGGAGTCAATGTGTTGTCAATCCAGAACATCAGGAAGGTGAAGAGGTAGGTGTTATGGACTTGGCCTGACCACTCAAAACATTTTTATGCAGGCGGCCCAGACCATAACTTTGCAATCTATTTTGATAGGTGTACAGTGAAAATTACCAGGATTCGTGAGGTTAACTACTAGGTTAACAACAGACAAACACATTTCTGATCAGATCCGGCCTGGTTTATTACCCCTCTGAAAAAAATCAAGGACAGAGTATTCTTGAGCTGAAAATGTATTGCTGGAAAAGCGCAGCAGGTCAGGCAGCATCCAAGGAGCAGGAGAATTGACATTTCGGGCATGAGCCCGAAACGTCGATTCTCCTGCTCCTTGGATGCTGCCTGACCTGCTGTGCTTTTCCAGCATCACATTTTCAGCTCTGATCTCCAGCATCTGCAGTCCTCACTTTCTCCCCAGAGTATTCTTGAGCCAAGGAACAGCTTTTAGGAAAAAAAGGACGAAATTTGTGATTTAAGACAAGTCAAGAGGGCGGAGCTGAGTTAGAGGGTTCAATCTGAGATGAGGTGGGGGAAGGGTGGATGAGAAAATTGGTGAAATTGATGTTGATGCTGTGTGGTTGGAGTCTCCAAAGGTGTGGAAGATGAGGTGTTCTTCCTCCAAGCATCAGGTGGCTTGGGTTTGGCGGTGGAGGATGCCCAGGGCCTCATGTCATTGGCGGAATGGGAGGGAGAGTTGAAGTGGTTGGTCACCTGGCGATGGAGTTGTTTGGTGCATGTGTCCCAGAGATGTTCTCTGAAACATTCTGCGAGTTGGCGTCCTGACTCCCCAATGTAGAGGACAACACGTCGAGAGCAAGTGGTCACAGTAGGTGAGGTGATGTGCAGAAAAATCTCTGCTGGATGTAGAAGGATCCTTTGGGGCCTTGGATGGAGGTGAGGGGGGAGGTATCGGTACAGGTTTTACACCTCTTGCGGTGGCAGGGGAAGGTGCTGGGAGTGGTGGCTGGGTTGGTGGGTGGCTTAGACCTAACAAGGGAATCACAGAGGGAATGGTCTCTGCAGAATGCTGATTGGATGGAGAGGGAAATATATCTCTGGTGGTGGGGTCTGTGTCTAGGTGGCGGAAATGGCGGGGAATGATGGCTGTATGTAGAGGTTGGTGGACTGGAAGGTGAGGATGGAGGGGGGGTTGGTGGGAGTATTCTATCCTTGTCAGTGAGCTGTCAATCAGATTGGTGGGCAGAGCTCTGAGGTGCCAGTCAGAACAATAAGCTATCGAACGGAATGGTGGACAGCGTCAATGAGCTGTCACTCATAGCCATGGGGCGGGTTAGTGAGCTGTCAATCAGAGCAGTGGGACAGGGTAGTGAGCTATCACTCACAACGATGGGGCGGATTAGTGAGCTGTCAATCAGAGCAGTGGGCGGGATCAGTAAATTATCAATCAGAACTGTGGGCAGGTTTCGTGAGCTGAGAGTGTAATGCTGGAAAAGCACAGCAGGTCAAGCAGCATCCAAGCTGTCAATCATAGTGGGGGTGGGGTTAGTGAGCTGTCAATCAGAATGATGGCCGTGGTCAGTGAGCTGTCAATCAGAGTGAAAGGCGTGGGCAGTGATCTGTCAATCAGAGAGATGGGCATGGTCAGTGATCTGAGCTGATAATGTGTTGCTGGAAAAGTGCAGCAGGTCAGGCAGCATCCAAGGAGCAGGAGAATCGATGTTTCGGGCATGAGCCCTTCTTCAGCTCTGATCTCCAGCATCTGCAGTCCTCACTTTCTCCCATGGTCAGTGATCTGTCAAGGCTTATGCCCGAAACGTCGATTCTCCTGTTCCCTAGATGCTGCCTGACCTGCTGCGCTTTTCCAGAAACACATTTTCAGCTCTGATCAATGATCTGTCAATCAGAATGATGGGGTGTTCCGTGATCTGTCAGTCAGAGCGGTGGGCGTGGTCAGTTAGCTGTCAATCTGCGTGATTGGGGTGTTTACTGATCTGTCGATCAGCGCGGTGGGCGTGGCCAGTGATCTGTCAATCAGCACGGTGGGCGTGGCCAGTGATCTGTCAATCAACGCGGTGGGCGGGGTGTCCTGGAAAGTCTCGGGTGATGCAGGTAAAGTGGAGGCTGCAAGAACATGAAATCAAACAGCATTGAAGAACAATAAGAACAATAATAATAACACCCATTGTAACATTTTCTATGTTGTAGATTTTAGTTTGTCCGGCTCTAATAAACAGGATGGGTTTGTGTGTGTCTGTATATATCTATCTGGGTGTCTGTATGTCTATCTATGTTTGTGTGTGTGTATGTGTGTATCTATGTGTCTATGTGTGTATCTATGTCTGTGTGTGTGTATGTGTGTATCTATGTGTCTGTGTGTGTGTCTATGTTTCTGTGTCTGTGTGTCTATCTATGTCTGTGTCTGTGTGTCTATCTATGTTTGTCTGTGTCTCTATGTGTGTATATATATCTGTATCTGTGTGTGTGTATCTATGTCTGTGTCTGTGTATCTATGTCTGTGTGTGTGTATCTATGTTTGTCTGTGTCTGTGTGTGGATCTATGTCTGTGTGTGTGTATCTATGTTTGTCTGTGTCTGTGTGTGTATCTATGTCTGTGTGTGTGTATCTATGTTTGTCTGTGTGTGTGTATCTATGTTTGTCTGTGTCTGTGTGAATGTATACCTATGTTTCTGTGTCTGTGTGTGTATCTATGTTTGTCTGTGTCTGTGTGTATGTATACCTATGTTTCTGTGTCTGTGTGTGTATCTATGTTTGTCTATATGTTTCGGTCGGGGGAGGGGAAGGTGGTGAAGCGGCTGAGGACCGCCCGGGGAGCGGGGAAAAGGGACCTGTCCTTAGTACATTTTCTGTCAGCAGTGAGCGAGGCTGCTGGGTGCAGACAGGAGGAAGGGTATGGACAGTGCAGTTTGTGATAATGATGATATTTTCCATTGCAGGTTGGTTCAGGATGCTGCTGCCGTGGTCCCCCTGGACCAGAGATGATGGGATACCTTCCGGCAGCCGAGTTTCAGCTGGGACTCCCCAGCATCTCCAGCTCGCCGCCCTCCTCCTGTGCTCTGGAACCGTGCTCTGTGTTTCTTTGGCGAACCAAATTCCGGGTAAGTTCCCCTCTGGGTCTGGGCCGGGAAGGCGGCTGGTGTTAGAAATGCACTGTTTGATTTGGTCATTATTTACCACGCAATACATACAAATGTCACTTGTTCCAAAGTTATTTAAGACTCCATCTCCTGTCGAGAAATCTGCGTGTATACATAGAGGTTATATAAGTGCTCTCGGAGAAACACTGTGCAATGGTACACTGTTATATAATATCTGTTATATCTCCGGATTCAAATCGTCCCTGCCTCAGCCGTATGTCATAATGTATCCGAACAGATTGACAAAATATCTGAAAGAATGATTGCACAGTCAAGGTGGAAAGTGTCCAAAGTGTCTTTAAGATAACTAAGTATAAAGACTGTAGCATCTGTACAAGGCTGGGTTGAGTCCATATTGAATCACTGTTAGTTGGAAACTTCACAGTATCAAAGGTTCATGGCTTCAGGACAGTGGGAATGCACTGCCTCTCTTTTTTGCATTCACCTCTTGACATTTTGCAGCATAGTGTATGCAAGATGCTGCTGGAATTTGATGAATGAGATTCCTAGTTTGCTAAGCCCTGGCTCGGGTAAAATGAAGTGCCACCTCTATCTCATTTGTTGGGTCAAACTCCACCCCCCCCCGCAGAATGTTCTGGTCTGAGAGTTATACCATGTGTTAGACAATGTGACATATACCATAAACATCGAGCTCTTGCTGAGACAGATGTCTTGACACTTATTAGTTACAGATTACATTTAGGCTGGGTTCTGTAGCACTACCAATTACTGTACATCACATGTGCATAACTAACTCAATCAACTCATGACACAAAGTCCATCAGACCAAAAGAGTGGCTGAAGACAAGATGGGACCTTTACACCAGAATATCACACATCATGATGTTCTATAATTGTTTTAAAGTTCACTGTCTGTCGGGTCTACAATCTACCCAATAATACAGCAGTGTGGGCGGCACGGTGGCACAGTGGTTAGCACTGCTGCCTCACAGCACCAGAGACCCGGGTTCAATTCCCGCCTCAGGTGACTGACTGTGTGGAGTTTGCACATTCTCCCAGTGTCTGCGTGGGTTTCCTCCGGGTGCTCCGGTTTCTTCCCACAGTCCAAAGATGTGCAGGTTAGGTGAATTGGCCATGCTACATTGCCTGTAGTGTTAGGTAAAGGGGTAAATGTAGGGGTATGGGTGGGTTGCGTTTCGGCGGGGCGGTGTGGACTTGTTGGGCCAAAGGGCCTGTTTCCACACTAAGTAATCTAATCTAATCCTTTCAGTGCCTAGTCCAAATTGTGGGTTTCACTATCACTCAAGGTAATTAAAGTGCAGAAATCTCAACTGGGATTAGGTTCAATACTCCTATCATTGTTGACACTAACATGAACTTGACCATGAAGATAGATGTAAAAGATCTGTTATTAACTACCAAAGAGGGGAGCAGTTCTATCCAATGTTTACAACAGAGAGAGAGGATACTTGGTTCATTGTGTCTATGCTAGCCAGAAGTAGCCCAGCCTAGCCCCACTTTCCAGTATTTGCACCTGCAGTACACCTGCAGTGGGAATTGGTTTAGCTCAGTTAGCTGGATTGTTGGTTTACAGAGCAGTGTGGGTTCAATTCCCATCACTTGTTTGAGGTTACCATGAAGGACTTTTCCTCTTCCCTCTCCTGAGGTCTGGTGGCCCTCAAGTTAAATCACCACCAGTTGCTTCTCTCTCTCTCTCATGAGAGAGCAGCCCCTATGGTCTGGTAAGACTATGGTGACACAACACACCAGCACCTTTAAATGACCTTTCAGGCAGTGAGTTTCAGACCCTGACCACCCTGAACAGACCAGTCATTTTAAAAGTAAACATCTTAATCGCTGTCCCCTGTGCTCAGCTCGATAACCTGTGCCCAGCTGCTGTACCCAGGCCCCTCCATTTTGTACATTGCACCAATCTTCCCTAAGCTTCCTCAACAACCATAGCCTGTCCTATCTTACCTCATCGTTACACTTTTCTAGTCCTGGTAACATTCTCAGAAACCTTCTCATTATTCCGTCTAGGACAGTTTCACACTGCACACCCTTTGGTTTATGCTGTCTCTCCAGGTGCTTCTAACCAAGCTGCAACACCTCACACTTCTCCACATTGAGCTTCATCTGCCACTGATCCACCCTCTCCACTAACGTGTCAATCTCCTTCTGGAGTTCCCCGTATCCTCCGCACAGTTTACAGTTCTCCCAAGGAACAAACTTTAAAATTGTCCTTTCCACACTAGCATCTGGATCATTAATAGATATCATCAAGGATCCCAAACCAACCTCTGGGGAATTTTAGTGCAAACCTTCTTCCAGGCCAAAAGTATCAATTAACCATTACTCTCTGCCTCTCAATTAGTTTAATTATTGTTCCTTTTCATTCTGTGACACATAATTTTTCTCACAAGTCTGTTGTGAGATGCTGTATCAAAAGCCAAATGCTCCACATTTCCACTCAAAAAAACTCCAGCAAGTTAGTTGGACTGATTTTCCCTTCACAATCTATGCTGACTCACGCATTCTGATTCAAATTCACATTTTTCCACACAAGCGGTTAAACTCCCCCACACACTGCCCTGTTGTTTTGCAATTCAAGGAGGAAATGGGGTGAGTCCCTTCCATAGATAGACTGAAGGGTGTTCCCCAGTACCTGGTTTCTTTAAGTTTAAATGTTAGAAGTTTTCCCACAGCAAAACCTTTTGAATGAAATCGGAGGTAGAGTTTATTAATGAAACATTCCAAATGTGGAAGAATTTCTTTGTTAGTCCATTCACACACAAACACACAAGGTAGTAAGTAAAAGATGGGAAGGAAGAAAGTTACAACTTATGAATTTCTTTTAAAAGAATCAAAGAGTTTGGAGTTAGATTGTGTGATTTGATTTCATCTGAAAACATTAGTATCATTGAGCTGCCATTCCTTATATCATTTTCCTTAAAATTATTCTGGCACATTTCTATCTGTACTGTCAACTCCTCTGCTTTATTCACTAAACTCCTTCATTTAAAAAAGATAACCTTGAGCACTGCAAGACCTTCTTTCTGTTCTCCAACTTTTGTTTCCTCCCCCTTCCAGATTCATCAACTAATTTTCTGCCTTTCCATTTTCACATCTGAATCTATTCATGGGTTCCCGTTCCCTTCCCAGTTAATTGAAAGCCTCCCCAGCAGAAATCAAGCTTTTGAGAATGATTGAAATCAGACACAGTTGTTAGCTGGAGCTGTTATATGTTCCCTTCTGGTGTTGCAAGCAGAAATAAGTCAAAAACTGGGCAAGTTCAAATAAACCAGCAGTTTGAGTCATGTGATTGGGATTGGGTGGATTAATTACTCATGGGGCATGTTTTGATGTCTGGGTCAAAACCTATTATGTTTTGCAGCAGGTAACTGTCATTAGCACCATCTCATGCATAATGTGTTTCAGTTATTTCCTTTGTTTAGGACTGGCAAAAGTAGATATCATGCTTCCTGTTCCTTAGTGTTAGTTTGATTGGAATATTCATACAAATGGGAGTGTGACATTGAAAGAGATGAGAGTTACTTTTTGTTTTGTTAATAATGGAAATTTTCGAGATATGGCCACTTTAAGCATTCTAGTCCCATAGTGACCATCTCTGTTGGCAATTGAACATTTCTACTTTAAAATAATCACTAAATATATCTAGATATGTATTAAGGTTGTTTTTAATCAATTTGTGGCAGCCACGTGCTCTGTAATATTTGTTGTGAAAGATGAGATGACGCATTATACAAAATTCAGACTTTTCTTCTGTGCTATCTGTCGATAGACAGCTGTCTGCCTGAAGTTATGGATTGTCTCTGCACTCATGGGTATGACTAAAAGTTGTGAGGCAATTTATTTTTAGCAATAGACTTAATCCTCATTTAATATTATTTTGTTTTAACATTGGCAGCTTGGTGGGATATGTAATCTTGTTGAACCTTGTGAGATTCACTTTCATGTGGTTTTGTGTGAGTCTCAATTAGCACCTCACCCTGTCCCTCAACACAGAGTCGTCACCTCTCCTCACTTCTCAACCTTGAAGTGTGACCACCCTCACCCCTCGGGGGAAATAGGCTGCAAATCAGAGGTCAGGCAGTGGGGAGAGGTCACAGTTCAGAGGTCAGGCAGTGGGGAGAGGTTGCAGTTCAGAGATCCGTGGGGAGAAGTTGGAGTTCAGTGGTCAGGCAGTGGGGAGAGGCCACAGCTCAGAGTTTAGGGACCTGGGAGATGTGACGACTTGGAGGTGACGAAATGGGATAGGTACCAATGAAATGACCACCTAGATTTCTAAATTTCACAAGTTACACTACTTAAATAGAGATAATCTCAACTAATGTTACCCTTGATGGCCAGATACCTTTCCAGTAAATCGATGTGGAAGTTTCAAGGTAAACACATTTCTGAAAGTTAAATACCCAGAATGGCTCGCAGTGCTCCACGCACAGTATAATCCTGGCTTTGTCTGGTCAAACAACTTCCACCCCCTTGTGCCTTAGTCCTATAGATATAAAGACCAGTATCCCAAAAAGAATGTAATCTTCTTCTGTACCTTTGAGATAATCCTTTGAGATAAACCTTTGAGCTTTGACAAAGGGTCAGTTAGACTCGAAACGCCAGCTCTTTTCTTTCCTTATAGATGCTGCCAGACCTGCTGAGATTTCCCAGCATTTTTTTTCTTTTGGTTTTTTCTGTACCTGTTTGTCTCATTGTAAGGGCCAACGTACCAAGACCTAATTTCCTTTGGACTTCATTAAAAATCACACAACACCAGGTTATAGTCCAACAGGTTTATTTGGAAGCACTAGCTCTCAGAGTGCTGCTCCTTTGTCAAGTACCTGATGGAGGAACAGCACTCTGAAAGCTTGTAATTCCAAATCTACCTGTTGGACTATAACCTGGTGTTGTGTGATTCTTTTTTAATGAGGTCCATCCCAGTCCAATACCTGGACCTCCACCACTTCCAGATTTTCACCATTTAGAAAACACACTGTTCTATCTTTCGAGCTTTTCAGATCTGACATTGTTGACCCCATGTTGAAACACATTTCAATACATATGCCACAATTTTGCCCATTTACTTAATTTATCAATGTCTCTTTGTAATTTTATACTTTCAGCTAAACTGTTTATTTGGAACTTGATGCCTCCAAAAGTGATAGAAATGAAAACAATCAATAAATTCAAAATGAAATAAGATCGAGGCTGAAGGGAAATAAATTTGCAAGATGAAGGGGCTAGAACAAGGGAATGGACTAACTGGATTATCTGCAGACAGTCCACATGGATTAATGCACCACATGACCTCTTTACACCCCATAACGACTCTATAACCAAGAAATAATAATCCTGCACTTATATAGCACCTATAATGATGCTATGATGCAATGTTGTCAATGTTTGTGTCATCCCCAAATCTTAAAATGTTCTACTCCAGCATCTTAGTCATTAATAACTACATTCAATACTTTAGCAAACCTTCAATAAGGCAGTTAGCCATGCGTTTGGTGCTCCATATGTGGTTTCACCAGTGCCCTGTACAACTAAAACATACCGCCCTACATTTATATTAAAATTCTCTCTTGATAAGCAATAATATTTTGTTAGATTTCTGAATAACTTGCTGCACCAGCATACTGACCTTTTGTGATTTATGCACATGGCCACTCAGTTCTCTCTATATCTCAGTGCTTTGCATTTTCTCACCTTTTTAGATAATATGTTTTTCAAAAGAATATCTTGTGAAAATGTGGAATACATTTCCCCACATAATCACTTGCCACATCTCCATCCACTTAATTAATCTATCTTTTTATTTAGTAATCTCCTTATGCCCTCTTCAAAGCTTGCCTACTCTACCTATCCTTGTGTCATCATCAAATTTGGCAACAATTCCTTCATTCAAGTCGATTATATAAATTGTAAATGGTTTTGGTCACAGCACTACTGCTTGGTGGCATACATTTATCCCATCTCACCAATCTGAAAAAGACCCATTTATGTATACTCACTGCTTCCTGTTAACCAGCCAACCTTCTATCCATCTCAATACAAAGGAATTCTAATGGCTATTTTTCTGTGACTGTCCCCAAATCCACAGAATAAACCCATGTATCTCAGAACCCCCCCCCCCCCCCCTGCCATTCCCTGATTGATCACTGCTTCCCTGTTGTTATTTATGGAGTTAAGGATGTTATTAACTCAGTCCAAACATCCAGGTTCTTTCCTGGCCTGATGCTACATTTTGTTTGATTATGTTTGTGTGAAGTATCTTGCACTGATTTACTCTGTTCAGCGTACTTCAAATGCTAATTGTAGTTGCTGTTAAGCTAGTTTAGTCACTACAGGTGTCTCACAGCTTAAATAAAAGTTAGAAGTGGAACTGCTCACCTGTAAGTCAGTCTGCACGATTCAAATAAAACAGCTGGAAGGCACAAATCGGGAAATGTGCGCCAGAAGCCAGGATCATGTTTTAAATTGAAATAAACTGAACATTTCAATGGCTCCCAGGAGGGTCATTGCCCAGTGGACCAGCGTAGAATATTGCAAGATTGCTAATTATATGATAAAACTGCTGATGCTGGGTATTGAGGTGGATTTGGTAAGGAGATTTCATCATGACTCCATGCCAAAGGACAGTTTTTTTCAAAAGATGTAACACTTGACTTTTCATTGTTGGAAATCACAGAATTCAGTTTATTGTAGGATTTGATTGATTCTGCAATGATCTGATTAAAGATAGTTTTCATCTGACAGTGGTACCTGGGAGTTAATCAGTTGAAGTTCGAGGATGGGATTTGTTGAGGATTCAAAAGCACATTCTTTGCAGGATGTGGGTGTCACTGGCTGGGCATGATCTCCTCCCGGATGGGCTCGCTCTTCCCCCTCCCCCCCCCCCCCACCACCCCAGTGACTCACTTCCCCACCAGTGACTTGCTCTTCCCCCCCCCCATGACTTGCTCTCTCCCCACCCCACCCCACCCCCCAATGACTCACTTTCCCCCTATGTGGCTCACCCTCCCTCTCCCCCCCCCCCCCCACAGATGCGCTTACAACCCCCCCACACTCAATGACTCACTCTCCCTTCTGCTGACCAACATGCTCTCCATACAGGGTAAGTAGATTAAAGTAAGAAAATAAAACAGAGACAGAAGGAAAAGAAAGTAAACTCCCTTTAGGCACTGTCCTTGCTGAGCTCCCAATCTTCACCGTACTTATTCACCTTTTAATTGAATTCCTGCTATCTGTATTCTCACCTGCACTGTGTCCCACTTACCCATCCCCACAGCCTCATGTTTAACATCCTCCGTCTTTGAACTGATCCCCCGTTTCAGCCCAGCTGTTTCCTAAAATCTCTCCTGCACCTATTTATTACTGTATTCCTTTGAGCTGATTCTTTCCACATTTTATCCTTGCTTCATTCTTTGACTAGAGATGCTGCTTAAACCCTAATTCTCCAGAATGTCATCCATAAAAGTTGACAAATCCACATCCATCTCCACATCTGTAAGAACATCTTCAAAACCCTGAACAAAGCTTTTGGCTTCCATTGTCTTCGAGCTCAGGGCCTGTAATTCTCTCGTGCACCTTGGGACATTTTCTCCTGTAAATCTGCGACTGTATAAGAGACAGATCATTGTTAGGGACATAGGAACAGGAGTAGGCCAGTCAGCCCCTCCAGCCTCTTCTGCCATTCAGTGAGACCTTGGCTGACTTTACCTACTCGTGTGTGAAACAAAACTCTTCCTCCATTCACCTGTGTCTTTTGCAGATCACTTTAAATCTATTCTCTCTTGATCTTGTTCCTTTTACAAGCAGGGATTTTTCTCCCTGTCCATTTTAATCTAACGGACTCACATTTTTGGAAATCTCGATCAGATCTTTGGTTCTGATGTTAATTACCTTCAATCTGTGTTCTCTGTTTACCAACCCACCTGCCTCTGGGGATAGTCCTCTCTTAATTACTCTGTAGTAAATCTCCGGAGAGCAGGATCATCACTAGCCCAGGATGGCTGTGAAGAATGATCACTTGGGAGAGGATGAGAAGGAGTTGACAGTGCCTGGTGAGCTTTCTCTCGAAAGGATCAGTACTTTATGAGAGGTAGTGATTTTCACAATTTAAAAAAAATGTTGTTCCACATTCTCACAAGACATCCTGTTGATTGTTTTTCATGACAGTAACTGCTTTGTTGTTAATTATATTTCAGAGACAAGTTTAAATCAGTACTTGAGTGTGCCATAGAAATTACACACAGGTCAGCAAAGATGAATAGAACAATAAATCACTCCTGGAGATCATTGTATATTGCAGGTGGCAGAAGGTGTGAAATTCAGTGAGATGTTGCTAAACAGATACAGCAGGATACAAGCCAATCATGGATCAGTCTCACTTTGAGTCAGAAAGTTATGGTTCAAGCCTCACTTCAAAAACTGGAATCCCAAATTCCTCAACGCAGTATTGAGGGAGTGCTGTGATACTGGATTGTTAGATACAGTAATTTGTTGGACTGAGACTCCCTGTGTTCTCTGGACTGTCTATAAAAGACAACATGGCCCAATTTAATCAAAGATCAAAGGAGCCTCTGCAGGATCTTTGCCAATATGTACCCTCAAACAATATTAAAAAACTAGTCCCCCAGAACAGAGAACAATATAGCACAGGAACAGGCCCTTTGGCCCACCATGTCTGTACTGACCACGGTGCCATTCTAACCGAACCCCATCTGTCTGTTCACGTGTATCTTAAACACTGCTATTGTATCTGTTTTAACCAGATCCTGTAGCAGCACATTCCAGGCACCTAACACCCTCTGTGTAAAAAAGAAAGTGCCTCACACATCTCCTTTTATCTTTCTCTCCCTCTCTCTCTCTCTCTCACTTTAATCTATGCCCGCTAGTATTTGACATTTCCAACCTGGGAAAAATATTCTGACTATCCACCCTATCCATGCCCCTCATAACGTTATATACTTCCATCAGGTCACCCCTCAGGCTCCAAAGTTCCAATCCAAGTTTATCCAACCTCTCCTTATAGCTAATACATTCCAATCCAGGCAGCGTCCTGGTAAACCTCTTCTGCACATTCTTCAAAGCCTCTGCGTTCTTCCGGTAGTGAGGGATTAGAACTGCATCCAAATGTGACCTAAGGTCTTATACAGCTGCAACATGACTTGTCAACATTTATACTCAATGCCCTGATTGATCAAGGCAAGGCATGCCATATGCCTTGTTTATCACTTTGTCCACTTGTGTTGCCACTTTCAGGGAGCTCTGGACTTGCAGCCCAAATTCCCTCTGGATATAATGCTTGTAAGGATCCTGCCATTTACTCTATACTTTCCTCTTGCACATGAACGGCCACAATGCATCACCTCACACTTGTCCAAATTAACCTTTAAAATTTCTCTGCCCAACTTTCCAACTGATCTATATCCTGCTGTAACCTTTGACAACCTTCCCCACTATCCATGACGACACCAATTTTCATGTTGTCTGCAAACTTCAAATTGTTTATAAATACTCTATATCTGTGAGATCGCGACTCGCGAATTTGCCTTTATGCACCAAAACGTAAGCAGCAACAAAAATCAGTGGCAAAACTCACAGATCATAATTCTTCAGCTATTTTTAACCTGGGGCTGTGGACTCTCAAATTTCACCGTTTGTGAGGGTTCCCAGAAACAGAATTCTCGTGGATGTGGATGTGGAGGAACGACTGTATTATAAGCAACAGGAGTCCCTGGACTGATCTTGCGGAACACCACTGGTCACATGCCTTCTATCAGAAAACTACCCCCCTACAACTACGCTCTGTCTTCTATGACCAAGCCAGTTTTGCATCCAGCTTACCAACTCACCATGTGACTAAATCTCTGGACTAGTCTATCATGAAGGATGTTGTCAACAACACCCACTGCCCTACCCTCATCAATCATCTTTGTCACTTACTTGAAAAACTCAACTAGATTTTTGAGACAAGACCTTGCCTTACAAAGCCATGTTGACTATCTGTAGTAAGATCATTCTTTTCCAAACGCAGGTAAATCCTGTCCATAAGAATCTTCACCAATAAATTTCCCACCACTGATATAAGGCTCAACGGCCTATAATTTCTTGGATGATCCCTATTTCCCTCCTGAAACACAGGAACAATATTGGCTATTCTCCAGTCTCTGGGAACTTGCTTGTGGTTAAAGGCGATACAAAAATTGCTGTCAGTGCCCCAGCAATCTCCTCCTTTGCCTCCTTCTGTATCCTGAGATAGATTCCATCAGGCCCTGGGGACTTAACTACCTTAATGGTTTTCAAGACACCTGATACCTCCTCCTCCTTAATATCCACATGCCCCAGAATATCAACAAGTCCATATCGCAGGCAAATGAGGGAGAGTTTGCTGTAGAAAAGCTGCTGTATTTCCCTGGATTACAACAGTGAATAGCGTTTGAATATTCGTAGCAGCAGAAGGATTCCACTCCTTTGCCACTGAGTGCTGCAAAACCCAGCACCCAGCATTTTCACGAGGGACCCCAGAGGAATCTTACCCTGCCATGGCCCCGTGGAGATTGAAGCGTGTTTAAGTGTTCTGCTGCCTGGACTCGGAAACAATATTTGTCATCCAAGTTTCTGAAACATGTCTTCATTTGATGAAAAGCACCATACCTCCTGACGTTCTGGACAGACCTCAGGTTCTCTATGGAGGTATTCAGATACATGTTTGGGATTGGTAATGATAGACATCTATGAATATAAAGTACAAATAAGTCCTTTGGAACTGTGACTGGCAAATGATTTAAATGCCCTGTCCTTTAAACTTTGATCTGAAAACAGTCTGCTGCGATTCTGAGCTGAAAAGAGTGGGTAGCTACAAATTCAATAATTATTTGTTGACATAATGTAAGCTTACCATTTGATTGACAGCTCCAGCTGGTTATAAAGGGATTAGAAGTCTTTGATGTGGTGTTATGAATATAAATGTTTGCTTTTTTTTAAGCAACAGTTTAAGTACTTGAAGAGGAAATGTTTGTTTTCATAAGAGAGTAAGCACTCTACTGGATTTAAATTTATCAAATGGGCTTTTATATATGATGGTTTTTTAATATAACAAAGTCAGTAATAGACACTGGAACTTTATTTAACTTCATCCTCAGCTTGGCTACAGGCATCTGCCCTGGTGGTTACTTGGCATAGAGGGTGAAAGGTCAAAGGGTAGGGTGATTGTTTGACATGTGTTGGCACTACCTTGGCAAAGGAGTTATAATGGGTCGAAACATGTGGTGCTGGAAAAGCACTGCAGGTCAGGCAGCATCCAAGGAGCAAGAGAGTCGACATTTTCTGTATAAGCCCTTTATCAGGCTGATGCCCGGAACCAACTCCCCTGCTCCTCAGATGCTGCCTGACCTGTGCTATTCCAGCACCACACTTTTCAACTTTGATCTCCAGCATCTGCAGTCCTTACTTCCTCCAAAGGTGTTATAAAGGACTGTGAGGTTCAGTGGGGCATCAGGGTTGACATAAATTGACATTAAGCTGATATGGAGGGCAAGAGAAACAGAGATTGGCATAGAGGCTGTGAGGGGTCATGGATGGGTGGCACGGTGGCTCAGTGGTCAGCACTGCTGCCTCACAGCGCCAGGGACCCGGGTTCGATTCCAGCCTCAGGCGACTGACTGTGTGGAGTTTGCACATTCTCCCCGTGTCTGCGTGGGTTTCCTCCGGGTGCTCCGGTTTCCTCCCACAGTCCAAAGATGTGCAGCTCAGGTGAATTGGCCGTGCTAAATTACCCGTAGTGTTTGGTGCATTATTCACAGGGAAATGGGTCTAGGTGGGTTACTCTTCGGAGGGTCAGTGTGGACTCGCTGGGCCGAAGGGCCTGTTTCCACACTGTAGGGAATCTAATCTGTAAGGTGAGTGATGATTGAGTTGGCATGGGTGGGGTTTTGGAAAGTGTGAGAGAATTGAGGGAGTGTGAGGAGTGAGGGCTCCTTGCAGTGAGAGGGCTTTTCTCTTTTTATTATAACTGTGATGGGCTTTGTAAAGTCAGTGCTCCGACCCTTGGCACACCCTCTGGCTGTTCCTACTCTGTTTTTAGGCACAGTGACTCCACTCAGCACCCGCTCTCTGCCTGGCTGACTCAGCAGGGGTGTGCCAAGCGGTGGTCAGTGTGTTGGGAATTTGTCTAAAATGGAGAATGTTATAAACACGCTAGTAAGCTGACATTGGCATTAATTCTCCACATGAGGGAACGTTTCCCCATATTCCTCTAACCTCATTCCCTTCCCCATTGCTCGATTACCAAGCTGCACCTTAAATACATCTCCACAATTCCTGTCAACTATTTCCTACTCCTCTCTGGGTAAAGGCATGGTTGATCGGTGGTTAGCACTGCTGCCGCGCAGCGTCAGGGACCCGGGTTCAATTCCAGCATCAGGTGACTGTCTGTGTGGGTTTCCTCCCACAGTCCAAAGGTGTGCAGGTTAGGTGGATTGGCCATGGGAAATTGTCCAGGGTGCTTTACCTGTATCCCCCTACTCCTTAGTTATAACTGGTTCACGTTCCTGAAGAAACTCGAGAAAGAATTAATATATTTAGAAGCGAGGGAAGGGATGAAACTGGTTTGGAAGAAGGTGGCAATAAAACCCGATGAAATACCAGATAAACATTGCAGTTCTGTCACAAGTTTTATAAATAGATGCAAGGCACTGAGTCAGCTTGTTACTCCCCCAGTTCACAACGCTGCTGATTTGAGATTGGTTGCCGCAGAATAATCTGTCAGGCAGAGCTTTCTAACTCGATAACACAGGGAGGGGGTGAAGTAAGTGATGTGGGGGGGACAATCAGAAACAGATATCAGCTGTTTGAAGGAGAGCAGCATTGACATGTGCTGCCCTGGCTACACAAAGGATAGCGTTATATAAATCACTGTTACTGACTTCACCAGGAGGTGCCACATGAAAGACAGCATCATACAACCCAGCCATGCAGATACAGAATCAGCAGAACAGAGGCTATTCAGCCTCTCAAACCCGGGCTAGTTCACAGAGCAAACTGCAGAGTGAGGCTGGAGCAGCCGATGGTGCAAGATCCCTGACCAAGAATAAAATGGCAGGGGAGATTGTTGGGGGGGTGGGCCAGTGGGTAGAAGGGTGAGGCTGCTCTGAGAAGGGCAGATAGGCCTGTAAAGAGGGTTGTAACGGGTCGTAGAATGGGGGGAAAGCTGCAAAGTGAATGAGGGCCTGGACAGCAGGGAGAGGGGACGCAAAGGGGGCGGAGCTGTTAAAAAATGGAGACGACCTGCATAATGACAAGGAGGACCTGCCAAAATGGGGAAAGGCCTCACAAATAGGATCAGCAGGCTGCATCGGCGAGGGGAGAGAGGAGCTACCGAGGGGGGAGAGGAGCTACCGAGGGGGGAGAGGAGGTACAGAGGGGAAAGGGGAGATACTGAGGGGAAAGGGGAGATACTGACGGGAGAGAGGAGCTACCGAGGGGAGAGAGGAGCTACCGAGGGGAGAGAGGAGGTACAGAGGGGAGAGAGGAGGTACAGAGGGGAAAGGGGAGATACTGAGGGGAAAGGGGAGATACTGACGGGAGAGAGGAGCTACCGAGGGGAGAGAGGAGCTACCGTGGGGAGAGAGGAGCTACTGAGGGGGGGAGAGGAGCTACCGAGGGGAGAGAGGAGGTACAGAGGGGAGAGAGGAGGTACAGAGGGGAAAGGGGAGATACTGAGGGGAAAGGGGAGATACTGACGGGAGAGAAGAGGTACCGAGGGGAGAGAGGAGCTACCGAGGGGAGAGAGGAGCTACCGAGGGGAGAGAGGAGCTACCGAGGGGAGAGAGGAGCTACCGAGGGGGGGGAGAGGAGCTACCGAGGGGAGAGAGGAGGTACAGAGGGGAAAGGGGAGATACTGAGGGGAGAGGGGAGATACTGACGGGAGAGAAGAGGTACCGAGGGGAAAGGGGAGATACTGAGGGGAAAGGAGAGATACTGACGGGAGAGAAGAGGTACCGAGGGGAAAGGGGAGATACTGAGGGGAGAGAGGAGGTACCGAGGGGAAAGGGGAGCTACTGAGGGGAAAGGGGAGATACCGAAGGGAAAGGGGAGATACCGAGGGGAGAGAGGAGCTACCTAGGGAAAGGGGAGTTACCGAGGGGAGATGGGACGTACCGAGGGGAAAGGGGAGATACTGAAGGGAGAGAGCAGGTACCGAGGGGAGAGAGGAGGTACCGAGGGGAAAGGGGAGTTACCGAGGGGAATGGGGAGATACTGAGGGGAGAGAGGAGGTACCGAGAGGAGAGAGAAGGTACAGAGGGGAGAGAGGAGATACCGAGAGGAGAGTGAAGGTACAGAGGGGAGAGAGGAGCTACCGAGAGGAGAGAGGAGGTACAGAGGGGAAAGGGGAGGTACCGAGGGGAGGGAGGAGGTACCGAGGGGAGAGAGGAGGTACCGAGGGGAAAGGGAAGATACCGAGGGGAGAGAGGAGCTACCGAGAGAAGAGAGGAGGTACCGAAGGGAAAGGGGAGGTACTGAGGGGAAAGGGGAGGTACCGAGGGGAAAGCGGAGGTACCGAGGGGAAAGGGGAGGTACCGAGGGGAGAGAGGAGGTACCAAGGGGAAAGGGGAGATACCGAGGGGAGAGAGCAGGTACCAAGGGGAAAGGGGAGATACCGAGGGGAGAGAGGAGGTACCGTGGGGAAAGGGGAGGTACCGAGGGGAGAGAGGAGGTACCGAGGGGAAAGGGGAGGTACCGAGGGGAGAGAGGAGCTACCGAGGGGAGAGAGGAGATACCGAGGGGAGAGAGGAGGTACCGAGGGGAGAGAGGAGGTACCGAGGGGAAAGGGGAGATACCGAGGGGAGAGAAGAGCTACCGAGGGGAAAGGGGAGATACCGATGGGAAAGGGGTGTTACTGAGGGAGAGAGGAGCTACCGAGGGGAAAGGGGAGATACCGATGGAAAGGGGAGGAACTGAGGGGAGAGAGGAGGTACCGAGGGGAAAGGGGGAGATACAGAGGGGAAAGGGAGGAACCGAGGGGAGAGAGGAGCTACCGAGGGAGAGAAGAGCTACCGAGGGGAGAGAGGAGGTACCGAGGGGAAAGGGAGATACTGAGGGGAAAGGGGTGTTACTGAGGGGAGAGAGGAGCTACCGAGGGGGAAAGGGGAGATACCGATGGGAAAGGGGAGGAACTGAGGGGAGAGAGGAGGTATCGAGGGGAAAGGGGAGATACCGAGGGGAGAGAGGAGCTACCGAGAGGAGAGAGGAGGTACCGAAGGGAATGGGGAGGTACCGAGGGGAAAAGGGAGGTACCGAGGGAAGAGATGAGCTAATGAGGTGAAAGGGGAGCTATCGAGGGGAGAGAGGAGCTACCGAGGGAGAGAAGAGCTACCGAGGGGAAAGGAGAGGTACCGAGAGGAGAGAGGAGATACCGAGTGGAAAGGGGAGGTACCGAGGGGAAAGGGGTGTTACCGTGGGGAGAGAGGAGCTACCGAGGGGAGAGAGGAGAAACAGAGGGGAGAGAGGAGTTACCGAGGGGAAAGGGGAGGTACCGAGGGGAGAGAGGAGCTACCGAGGGGAAAGGGGAGATACCGAGGGGAGAGAGGAGCCACCGAGGGGAAAGGGGTGTTACCGTGGGGATAGAGGAAACACTGAGGGGAAAGGGGAGTTACCAAGGGGAAAGGGGTGTTACTGAGGGGAAAGGAGAGATACCGAGGGGAGAGAGGAGATACCGAGGGGAGAGAGGAGACACTGAATGGAGAGAGGAGATACCGAGGGGAAAGGGCAGATACCGAGGGGAAAGGGGTGTTACTGAGGGGAGAGAGGAACTACCGAGGGAGAGAAGAGCTACCGAGGGGAAAGGGGAGATACTGAGGGGAGAGAAGAGCTACCGAGGGGAAAGGGGAGATACCGAGGGGAAAGGGGTGTTACTGAGGGGAGAGAGGAGCTATCGAGGGGAAAGGGGAGATACCGAGGGGAAAGGGGAGGAACCGAGTGGAGAGAGGAGGTATCGAGGGGAAAGGGGAGATACCGAGGGGAGAGAGGAGCTACCGAGGGGAGAGAGGAGCTACCGAGAGAAGAGAGGAGGTACCGAAGGGAATGGGGAGGTACCGAAGGGAATGGGGAGGTACCGAGGGGAAAAGGGAGGTACCGAGGGAAGAGATGAGCTAATGAGGGGAAAGGAGAGATACCGAGGGGAGAGAGGAGCTACCGAGGGGAAAGGGGAGATACTGAGGGGAGGGAAGAGCTACCGAGGGGAAAGGGGAGGTACCGAGGGGTAAGGGGAGATACCGAGGGGGAAAGGGGTGTTACCGAGGGGAGAGAGGAGATACCGAGGGGAGAGAGGAGATACCGAGGGGAAAGGGGAGTTACCGAGGGGAAAGGGGGGTTACCGAGGGGAAAGGGGTGTCACTGAGTGGAAAGAGGAGATACCGAGGTGAGAGAGGAGATACTGAGGGGAAAGGGGAGTTACCGAGGGGAAAGGGGTGATACCGAGGGGAAAGGGGAGATACCAAGGGGAGAGAGGAGATACCGAGGGGAGAGAGGAGGTACTGAATTGAGAGAGGAGTTACCAAGTGGAAAGGGGAGATACCGAGGGGAAAGGGGAGTTACCGAGGGGAAAGAGGAGATACCGAGGTGAGAGAAGAGATACTGAGGGGAAAGGGGAGATACCGAGGGGAAAGGGGTGTTACTGAGGGGAAAGGAGAGATACCGAGGGGAGAGAGGAGACACTGAATGGAGAGAGGAGATACCGAGGGGAAAGGGGAGATACCGAGGGGAAAGGGGAGCTACCGAAGGAGGAGGGGAGTTACCGAGGGGGGGGAGAGGAGATACCGGGGTGGGGGGGGGAAGGGGAGATACCAGGGAGGGAAGGGGAGATACCGAGGGGTGAGAGGAGATACCGAGGGGAGACAGGAGCTTCCGAGGGGGAAGGGGAGCTACCGAGGAGGGAGAGGAGATACCGACGGGAAAGGGGAGATACCAAGGGGAGAGAGGACATACCGAGGGGAAAGGGGAGTTACCGAGGGGAAAGGGGAGTTACCGAGGGGAAAGGGGTGTCATTGAGGGGAAAGAGGAGATACCGAGGTGAGAGAGGAGATACCGAGGGGAAAGGGGAGTTACCGAGGGGAAAGGGGTGATACCGAGGGGAAAGGGGAGATACCAAGGGGAGAGAGGAGATACTGAGGGGAGAGAGGAGGTACTGAATTGAGAGAGGAGTTACCAAGTGGAAAGGGGAGATACCGAGGGGAAAGGGGAGTTACCGAGGGGAAAGAGGAGATACCGAGGTGAGAGAGGAGATACCGAGGGGAAAGGGGAGTTACCGAGGGGAAAGGGGAGTTACCGAGGGGAAAGGGGTGTTACCGAGGGGAAAGGGGTGTTACCGAGGGGAAAGGGGAGATACCAAGGGGAGAGAGGAGATACCGAGGGGAGAGAGGAGGTACTGAATTGAGAGAGGAGTTACCATGTGGAAAGGGGAGATACCGAGGGGAAAGGGAAGTTACCGAGGGGAAAGGGGAGATACCGAGGGGAGAGAAGAGCTACTGAGGCGAAAGGGGAGCGACCGAGGGGAGAGAGGAGCTACCGAGGGGAAAGGGGAGCTACCGAGTGGGGAGAGGAGTTACCGAGGAGGGAGTGGAGATACCGAGGGGAGAGAGGACATACCGAGGGGAAAGGGGAGTTACCGAGGGGTAAGGGGAGATACAGAGGGGTAAGGGGAGTTACCGAGGGGAAAGGGGTGTCACTGAGGGGAAAGGAGAGATACCGAGGGGAGAGAGGACATACCGAGGGGAAAGGGGAGTTACCGAGGGGTAAGGGGAGATACCGAGGGGTAAGGGGAGTTACCGAGGGGAAAGGGGTGTCACTGAGGGGAAAGGAGAGATACCGAGGGGAGAGAGGAGATACCGAGGGGACAGAGGAGACACTGAATGGAGAGAGGAGATACCGAGGGGAAAGGGGAGCTACCGAAGGAGGAGGGGAGTTACCGAGAGGCAGGGTGAAATACCGAGGGGAGAGAGGAGAGATACCGAGGGGAGAGGGGAGCTACCGAGGGGAAAGGGGAGATACCGAGGGGAGAGAGGAATTACCAGGGGAAAGGGGTGATACCAAGGTGAGAGAGGAGCTACCGAGGGGAGAGAAAAGATACCGAGGGGAAAGGGGAGTTACCGAGGGGAAAGGGGTGTCACTGAGGGGAAAGAGGAGATACCGAGGTGAGAGAGGAGATACCGAGGGGAAAGGAGAGTTAGCGAGGGGAAAGGGGTGTTACCGAGGGGAAAGGGGAGATACCGAGGGGAAAGGGGTGTCACTGAGGTGAGAGAGGAGATACCAAGGGGAAAGGGGAGTTACCGAGGGGAAAGGGGAGATACCGAGGGGAAAGGGAAGATACCGAGGAGAGCGAGGAGGTACTGAATTGAGAGAGGAGTTACCAAGGGGATAGGGGAGATACCGAGGGGATAGGGGAGATAACAAGGGGAGAGGGGAGATACCAAGGGGAAAGGGGAGTTACCGAGGGGAAAGGGGAGTTACCGAGGGGAGAGAGGTGATACCGAGTGGAGAGAGGAGAAACCGAAGGGAGAGAGGTGATACCGAGAGGAGAGAGGAGAAAGGAGAAACCAGAGAGGGTATACCGAGGGGAAAGGGGAGTTACCGAGGGGAAAGGAGAGTTACCGAGGGGAGAGGGGAGTTAGCGAGGGGAGAGGGGAGATACCAAGGGGAGCGGGGAGTTACCGAGGGGAGCGGGGAGTTACCAAGGGGAGAGGGGAGATACAGAGGGAAAAGGAGAGTTACCGAGGGAAAAGGGGAGTTACCGAGGTCAGAGAGGACTTACCGAGGGGAAAGGGGAGATAACAAGGGGAGAGGGGAGATACCGAGGGAAAAGGGGTGTTACCGAGGGGAAAGGGAAGATACCAAGGTGAGAGAGGAGATACCGAGGGGAGAGAGGAGATACTGAATGGAGAGAGAAGATACCAAGGGGAAAGCGGTGATACGGAGGGGAGAGAGGAGATACTGAGGGGAAGGGTGAGTTACCGAGGAGATACCGAGGGGAACGGGGAGATACCGAGGGGAGAGAAGTGATACCAAGTGGAGAGACGAGATACCGAGTGGAGAGAGGGGATACCGAGGGGAAAGGGGAGTTACCGAGAGGAAAGGTGAGATACCGAGGGAATGGTGGAGATACCAAGGGGAATGGGGGTGATACCGAGGGGAAAGGGGTGTCACTGAGGGGAAAGAGGAGATACCGAGGTGAGAGAGGAGTTACCGAGGGGAAAGGGGAGTTACCGAGGGGAAAGGGGTGTTACCAAGGGGAAAGAGGGGATACCGAGGGGAAAGGGAAGATACCGAGGGGAGAGAGGAGGTACTGAATTGAGGGAGGAGTTACCAAGGGGAAAGGGGAGATACCGAGGGGAAAGGGAAGATACCGAGTGGAAAGGAGAGATACCGAGGGGAAAGGAGAGATACCGAGGGGGGAGGGGAGATACCGAGGGGAAAGGGGAGATACCGAGGGGAAAGGGCAGATACCAAGGTGAGAGAGGAGTTACCGAGGGGAGAGAGGAGGTACTGAATTGAGAGAGGAGTTACCAAGGGGAAAGGGGAGATACCGAGGGGAGAGGGGTGTCACTGAGGGGAAAGAGGAGATACCGAGGTGAGAGAGGAGATACCGAGGGGAAAGGGGAGTTACCGAGGGGAAAGGGGTGTTACCGAGGGGAAAGGGGAGATACGAAGGGGAGAGAGGAGATACCGAGGGGAAAGGGGAGTTACCGAGGGGAAAGGGGTGTCACTGAGGGGAAAGAGGAGATACCGAGGTGAGAGAGGAGATGCCGAGGGGAAAGGGGAGTTACCGAGGGGAAAGGGGTGTTACCGAGGGGAAAGGGGAGATACGAAGGGGAGAGAGGAGATACCGAGGGGAAAGGGGAGTTACCGAGGGGAAAGGGGTGTCACTGAGGGGAAAGAGGAGATACCGAGGTGAGAGAGGAGATGCCGAGGGGAAAGGGGAGTTACCGAGGGGAAAGGGGTGTTATCGAGGGGAGAGAGGAGATACCAAGGGGAGAGAGGCGATACCGAGGGGAAAGGGGTGTTACCGAGGGGAAAGTGGAGATACCGAGGGGAAAGGGGAATTACCGTGGGGAGAGAGGAGATACTGAATGGAGAGAGGAGATTCTGAGGGGATAGGGGAGTTGCCGAAGGGAGAGAGGAGATACCGAGCGGAAAGGGGAGCTTCCGAAGGGGGAGGGGAGATACCGAGGGGACAGGGGAGATACTGGGGAGGGTAGGGGAGATACCAAGGGGAAAGGGGAGTTATCGAGGGGAGAGAAGTGATACCGAGAGGAGAGAGGAGAAACCGAGGGGAGAGAGGTGATACCGAGAGGAGAGAGGAGAAACCGAGGGGAGAGAGGTGATACCGAGAGGAGAGAGGAGAAACCGAGGGGAGAGAGGTGATACCGAGGGGAAAGGGGAGTTACCGAGGGGAAAGGAGAGTTACCAAGGGGAGAGGGGAGTTAGCGAGGGAAGAGGGGAGATACCAAGGGGAGCGGGGAGTTACCGAGGGGAGCGGGGAGTTACCGAGGGGAGATACCGAAGGGGGAGGGGAGATACCGAGGGGGCAGGGGAGATACTGGGGAGGGTAGGGGAGATACCAAGGGGAAAGGGGAGTTATCGAGGGGAGAGAAGTGATACCGAGAGGAGAGAGGAGAAACCGAGGGGAGAGAGGTGATACCGAGGGGAAAGGGGAGTTACCGAGGGGAGAGAGGAGTTAGCGAGGGGAGAGGGGAGATACCAAGGGGAGCGGGGAGTTACCGAGGGGAGCGGGGAGTTACCGAGGGGAGAGGGGAGATACCGACGGAAAAGAGGAGTTACCGAGGGAAAAGGGGAGTTACCGCGGGGAAAGGGGAGTTACCGAGTGGGGAGAGGAGATACTGAGGGGGGAGAGGAGATACCGAGGGCAGAGAGGGCTTACCGAGGGGAAAGGTGAGATATCGAGGGGAAAGGGGAGATACCGAGGTGAGAGAGGAGTTACCGAGGGGAGAGAGTAGATACCGAGGGGAAAGGGGAGATACCGAGGGGCGGGGGGAGGGGAGATACGAGGGGGGAGGGGAGATACCGAGGGGAAAGGGGTGTTATCGAGGGGAGAGAGGAGATACCAAGGGGAGAGAGGCGATACCGAGGGGAAAGGGGTGTTACCGAGGGGAAAGTGGAGATACCGAGTGGAAAGGGGAATTACCGTGGGGAGAGAGGAGATACTGAATGGAGAGAGGAGATTCTGAGGGGAAAGGGGAGATACCGAGGGGAAAGGGGAGATACCGAGGGGAGAGAGGAGATACCGAGGGGAGAGAGGAGGTACTGAATGGAGAGAGAAGATACCAAGGGGAGAGGGGAGATCCCGAGGGGAAAGCGGTGATACGGAGGGTAGAGAGGAGATACTGAGGGGAAGGGTGAGTTACCGAGGAGATACCGTGGGGAACGGGGAGATATCGAGGGGAGAGAGGAGATACCGAGGGGAGAGAGGAGATACCGAGGGGAGAGAGGGGATACCGAGGGGAAAGGGGAGTTACCGAGAGGAAAGGGGAGATACCGAGGGAATGGGGGAGATACCGAGGGGAATGGGGAGGATATCGAGGGGAATTGGGGAGATACAGAGGGGAGAGGTGAGATACCGAGGGGAGAGAGGAGTTACTGTGGGGAGTGGGGGATACCGAGGGTAGAGAGGAGTTACCGAGGGGAGCGGAGAGATACCGAGGGGAGCGGGAAAATACCAAGGGGAACAGGGGAGATACCGAGGGGAAAGTGGAAATACCGAGAAGAGAGAGGGGTTACCAAGGGGAAAGGGGAGATACCGAGGGGAGAGGGGAGTTACCGGGGGGGGAGGGGAGTTACCGAGGGGAAAGGGGAGATACCGAGGGGAAAGGGGAAATACCGATGGGGGAGGGGATATACCGAGGGGAAAGGGGATCTACCGAGGGGGGAGGGGAAATACCAAGGGGGGAGGGGAGATACCGAGGGGAGTGGGGAGAGGGGAGATACCAAGGGGAGAGAGGGGCTGCCGAGGGGAAAGGGGAGCTACCGAGGGGAAAGGGGAGATACTGAGGAGAAAGGAGAGTTACTGAGGGGCAAGGGGAGTTACCGAGGGGAGAGAGGAGATACTGAGGGGACAGGGGAGATACCGAGGGGAGAGAGGAGATACCAACAGGAAAGGGGAGATACCGAGGGGAGAGTGGAGATTCCGAGGGGAAACGGGAGATACCATGGGGAAAGGGGAGTTAACGAGGGGAAAGGGGAGATAACGTGGGGGGAGAGGAAAGGGGAGTTACCGAGAGGAAAGGGGAGTTACCGAGGGGCAAGGAGAGTTACCGAGAGGAAAGGGGAGTTATCGAGAGGAAAGGGGAGTTATCGAGAGGAAAGGAGAGTTACCGAGAGGAAAGGGGAGTTACCGAGGGGAAAGGGGAGTTACCGAGGGGAAGGGGAGTTACCGAGAGGAAAGGAGAGTTACCGAGAGGAAAGGAGATTTACCGAGGGGAAAGGAGAGTTACCGAGAGGAAAGGGGAGTTACCGAGGGGAGAGGGGAGTTACCGAGAGGAAAGGGGAGTTACCGAGGGGAAAGGGGAGTTACCGAGAGGAAAGGGGAGTTACCGAGGGGAAAGGGGAGTTACCGAGAGGAAAGGGGAGTTACTGAGGGGAAAGGAGAGTACCGAGAGGAAAGGGGAGTTACCGAGGGGAAAGAGGAGATACCAAGGGGAAAGGGGAGATACCGAGAGGAAAAGGGAGATACCGAGGGGAGAGGGGAGATACCGAGGGGAGATACCGAGGGGAAAGGGGAGATACCGAGGAGAAAGGGGTGTTACCGAGGGGAAAGGGCAGATACCAAGGTGAGAGAGGAGTTACCGAGGGGAGAGAGGAGGTACTGAATTGAGAGAGGAGTTACCAAGGGGAAAGGGGAGATACCGAGGGGAGAGGGGTGTCACTGAGGGGAAAGAGGAGATACCGAGGTGAGAGAGGAGATACCGAGGGGAAAGGGGTGTTACCGAGGGGAAAGGGGAGATACGAAGGGGAGAGAGGAGATACCGAGGGGAAAGGGGAGTTACCGAGGGGAAAGGGGTGTCACTGAGGGGAAAGAGGAGATACCGAGGTGAGAGAGGAGATACCGAGGGGAAAGGGGAGTTACCGAGGGGAAAGGGGTGTTACCGAGGGGAAAGGGGAGATACGAAGGGGAGAGAGGAGATACCGAGGGGAGAGAGGAGGTACTGAATTGAGAGAGGAGTTACCAAGGGGAAAGGGGAGATACCGAGGGGAGAGGGGAGATACCGAGGGGAAAGGGGAGATACCGAGGGGAAAGGGGTGTTACCGAGGGGAAAGTGGAGATACCAAGTGGAAAGGGGAATTACCGTGGGGAGAGAGGAGATACTGAATGGAGAGAGGAGATACCGAGGGGAAAGGGGAGATACCGAGGGGAGAGAGGAGATACCGAGGGGAGAGAGGAGGTACTGAATGGAGAGAGAAGATACCAAGGGGAGAGGGGAGATCCCGAGGGGAAAGCGGTGATACGGAGGGTAGAGAGGAGATACTGAGGGGAAGGGTGAGTTACCGAGGAGATACCGTGGGGAACGGGGAGATATCGAGGGGAGAGAGGAGATACCGAGGGGAGAGACGAGATACCGAGTGGAGAGAGGGGATACCGAGGGGAAAGGGGAGTTACCGAGAGGAAAGGGGAGATACCGAGGGAATGGGGGAGATACCGAGGGGAATGGGTAGGATATCGAGGGGAATTGGGGAGATACAGAGGGGAGAGGTGAGATACCGAGGGGAGAGAGGAGTTACTGTGGGGAGTGGGGGATACCGAGGGTAGAGAGGAGTTACCGAGGGGAGCGGAGAGATACCGAGGGGAGCGGGAAAATACCGAGGGGAACAGGGGAGATACCGAGGGGAAAGTGGAAATACCGAGAAGAGAGAGGGGTTACCAAGGGGAAAGGGGAGATACCGGGGGGGGAGGGGAGTTACCGGGGGGGGAGGGGAGTTACCGAGGGGAAAGGGGAGATACCGAGGGGAAAGGGGAAATACCGATGGGGGAGGGGATATACCGAGGGGAAAGGGGATCTACCGAGGGGGGAGGGGAAATACCAAGGGGGGAGGGGAGATACCGAGGGGAGTGGGGAGAGGGGAGATACCAAGGGGAGAGAGGGGCTGCCGAGGGGAAAGGGGAGCTACCGAGGGGAAAGGGGAGATACTGAGGAGAAAGGAGAGTTACTGAGGGGCAAGGGGAGTTACCGAGGGGAGAGAGGAGATACTGAGGGGACAGGGGAGATACCGAGGGGAGAGAGGAGATACCAACAGGAAAGGGGAGATACCGAGGGGAGAGTGGAGATTCCGAGGGGAAACGGGAGATACCATGGGGAAAGGGGAGTTAACGAGGGGAAAGGGGAGATAACGTGGGGGGAGAGGAAAGGGGAGTTACCGAGAGGAAAGGGGAGTTACCGAGGGGCAAGGAGAGTTACCGAGAGGAAAGGGGAGTTATCGAGAGGAAAGGGGAGTTATCGAGAGGAAAGGAGAGTTACCGAGAGGAAAGGGGAGTTACCGAGGGGAAAGGGGAGTTACCGAGGGGAAGGGGAGTTACCGAGAGGAAAGGAGAGTTACCGAGAGGAAAGGAGATTTACCGAGGGGAAAGGAGAGTTACCGAGAGGAAAGGGGAGTTACCGAGGGGAAAGTAGAATTACCGAGAGGAAAGGGGAGTTACCGAGGGGAGAGGGGAGTTACCGAGAGGAAAGGGGAGTTACCGAGGGGAAAGGGGAGTTACCGAGAGGAAAGGGGAGTTACTGAGGGGAAAGGAGAGTACCGAGAGGAAAGGGGAGTTACCGAGGGGAAAGAGGAGATACCAAGGGGAAAGGGGAGATACCGAGAGGAAAAGGGAGATACCGAGGGGAGATACCGAGGGGAAAGGGGAGATACCGAGGAGAAAGGGGTGTTACCGAGGGGAAAGGGCAGATACCAAGGTGAGAGAGGCGATACCGAGGGGAAAGGGGAGTTACCGAGGGGAAAGGGGTGTTACCGAGGGGAAAGGGGAGATACGAAGGGGAGAGAGGAGATACCGAGGGGAAAGGGGAGTTACCGAGGGGAGAGAGGAGGTACTGAATTGAGAGAGGAGTTACCAAGGGGAAAGGGGAGATACCGAGGGGAGAGGGGTGTCACTGAGGGGAAAGAGGAGATACCGAGGTGAGAGAGGAGATACCGAGGGGAAAGGGGAGTTACCGAGGGGAAAGGGGTGTTACCGAGGGGAAAGGGGAGATACGAAGGGGAGAGAGGAGATACCGAGGGGAAAGGGGAGTTACCGAGGGGAAAGGGGTGTCACTGAGGGGAAAGAGGAGATACCGAGGTGAGAGAGGAGATGCCGAGGGGAAAGGGGAGTTACCGAGGGGAAAGGGGTGTTACCGAGGGGAAAGGGGAGATACGAAGGGGAGAGAGGAGATACCGAGGGGAGAGAGGAGGTACTGAATTGAGAGAGGAGTTACCAAGGGGAAAGGGGAGATACCGAGGGGAGAGGGGAGATACCGAGGGGAAAGGGGAGATACCGAGGGGAAAGGGGTGTTACCGAGGGGAAAGTGGAGATACCAAGTGGAAAGGGGAATTACCGTGGGGAGAGAGGAGATACTGAATGGAGAGAGGAGATACCGAGGGGAAAGGGGAGTTACCGAGGGGAGAGAGGAGATACCGAGGGGAGAGAGGAGGTACTGAATGGAGAGAGAAGATACCAAGGGGAGAGGGGAGATCCCGAGGGGAAAGCGGTGATACGGAGGGTAGAGAGGAGATACTGAGGGGAAGGGTGAGTTACCGAGGAGATACCGTGGGGAACGGGGAGATATCGAGGGGAGAGAGGAGATACCGAGGGGAGAGACGAGATACCGAGTGGAGAGAGGGGATACCGAGGGGAAAGGGGAGTTACCGAGAGGAAAGGGGAGATACCGAGGGAATGGGGGAGATACCGAGGGGAATGGGGAGGATATCGAGGGGAATTGGGGAGATACAGAGGGGAGAGGTGAGATACCGAGGGGAGAGAGGAGTTACTGTGGGGAGTGGGGGATACCGAAGGTAGAGAGGAGTTACCGAGGGGAGCGGAGAGATACCGAGGGGAGCGGGAAAATACCGAGGGGAACAGGGGAGATACCGAGGGGAAAGTGGAAATACCGAGAAGAGAGAGGGGTTACCAAGGGGAAAGGGGAGATACCAAGGGGAGAGGGGAGTTACCGGGGGGGGAGGGGAGATACCGAGGGGAAAGGGGAGATACCGAGGGGAAAGGGGAAATACCGATGGGGGAGGGGATATACCGAGGGGAAAGGGGATCTACCGAGGGGGGAGGGGAAATACCAAGGGGGTGGGGAGATACCAAGGGGAGAGAGGAGATACTGAGGGGAAAGGGGAGATACCGAGGGGGGAGGGGAGATACCGAGGGCAAAGGGGTGTTACCGAGGGGAGAGAGGAGATACCGAGAAGAGATACCGAGGGGAGAGAGGAGATTCCGAGGGGAAACGGGAGAGACAGAGAGGGGAGAGGAGATACCGAGGGGAAAGGGGACTTAGCGAGGGGAGAGTGGAGATTCTGAGGGGATAGGGGAGTTGCCGAGGGGAGAGAGGAGATACCGAGCGGAAAGGGGAGCTACCGAAGGGACAGGGGAGTTACCGATGGGAAAGTGGAAATACCGAGGGGGTAGAGGAGATAATGGGGAGGGTAGGGGAGATACCGAGGGGAAAGTGGAGTCACCGAGGGGAGAGAGGTGATACCGAGAGGAGAGAGTAGAAACCGAGGGGAGAGAGGGTATACCGAGGGGAAAGAGGAGTTACCGAGGGAGGAGGGGAAATACCAAGGGGGGAGGGGAGATACCGATGGGAGTGGGGAGAGGGGAAATACCAAGGGGAGAGAGGGGATGGAAAGGGGAAAGGGGAGCTACCGAGGGGAAAGGGGAGATACTGAGGAGAAAGGGGAGTTACTGAGGGGCAAGGGGAGTTACCGAGGGGAGTGAGGAGATACTGAGGGGACAGGGGAGATTCCGAGGGGAGAGCGGAGATTCCGAGGGGAAACGGGAGATACCACGGGGAAAGGGGGGTTAACGAGGGGAAAGGGGAGATAATGTGGGGGGAGAGGAGATACCGAGGGGGGAGAGGAGACACCGAGGGGAGATACCAAGAGGACAGAGAGGAGACACCGAGGGGAGAGAGGAGTTACTGAGGGGAGAGAAGACATACCGAGGGGAGATTGAAGATACCGAGGGGATAGTGGAGATCCCAACAGGAAAGGGGCGTTTCCAATAGGAAAGGGGAGTTACCAAGGGGAAAGGGGTGCTACCAAGGGGAAAGAGGAGACACCAAGGGGAGAGGGGAGTTACCGAGGGGAAAGGGGAGCTACCGAGGGGGGAGAGAAGGTACTGGGGAGGGAGGGGAGATACCGAGGGGAAGGGGCAGATACCGAGGGGAAAGGGGAGATACAGAGGGGAAAGGGGTGTTACTGAGGGGAGAGAGGAGATACCGAGGGGAAAGGGGAGACACCAAGGGGAGAGAGGAGTTACCGAGGGCAGAAAGGAGATACTGAATGGAGAGAGGAGATACCGAGGGGAAAGGGGAGTTACCGAGGGCAGAAAGGAGATACTGAATGGAGAGAGGAGATACTGAGGGGAAAGGGGAGATACCAAGGGGAAAGGGGTGTTACTGAGGGGAAAGGGGAGATACCGAGGGGAGAGAGGAGATACCGACGGGAGAGAGCAGATACAATAGACAATAGGTGCAGGAGTAGGCCATTCTGCCCATCGAGCCTGCACCACCATTCAATATGATCATGGCTGATCATCCTTAATCAGTATCCTGTTCCTGCCTTATCTCCATAACCCTTGATTCCACAATCCTTGAGAGCTCTATCCAACTCTTTCTTAAATGAATCCAGAGACTGGGCCTCCACTGCCCTCTGGGGCAGAGCATTCACACAGCCACCACTCTCTGGGTGAAGACGTTTCTCCTCATCTCTGTCCTAAATGGTCTACCTTATATTTTTAAGCTGTGTCCTCTGGTTCGGCACTCACCCATCAGTGGAAACCCATACCGAGGGGAGAGAGGAGATACCGAGGGGAGAGGGGAGATACCGAGGGGGGAGATGGAATACTGAGGGGAAAGGGGAGTTACCGAGAGGAAAGGAGAGTTACCGAGGGGAAAGGGGAGTTACCGAGAGGAAAGGGGAGTTACCGACGGGAAAGGAGAGTTACCGAGGGGAAAGGGGAGTTACCGAGGGGAAAGGGGAGATACCGAGAGGAAAGGGGACTCACTGAGGGGAAAGGAGAGTTACCGAGAAGAAAGGGGAGTTACCGAGAGGAAAGGGGAGTTACCGAGGGGCAAGGAGAGTTACCGAGGGGAAAGGGGAGTTATCGAGAGGAAAGGGGAGTTACCGAGGGGAAAGGGGAGTTACCGAGGGGAAAGGAGAGTCACCGAGGGGAAAGGGGAGATACCGAGAGGAAAGGGGAGTTACCGAGGGGAAAGGGGAGATACCGAGAGGAAAGGGGAGTTACTGAGAGGAAAGGGGAGTTACCGAGGGGCAAGGAGAGTTACCGAGAGGAAAGGGGAGTTATCGAGAGGAAAGGGGAGTTACCGAGAGGAAAGGGGAGTTACCGAGGGGAAAGGGGAGTTACCGAGGGGAAAGGAGAGTTACCGAGGGGAAAGGAGAGTTACCGAGAGGAAAGGGGAGTTACCGAGGGGAAAGGGGGGTTACCGAGAGGAAAGGGGAGTTACCGAGGGGAAAGTAGAGTTACCAAGGGGAAAGGGGAGTTACCGAGGGGAAAGGGAGGTTACCGAGAGGAAAGGGGAGTTACCGAGAGGAAAGGAGAGTTACCGAGGGGAAAGGGGAGTTACCGAGGGGAAAGGAGAGTTACCGAGAGGAAAGGGGAGTTACCGAGGGGAAATTAGAGTTACCGAGAGTAAAGGGGAGTTATCGAGAGGAAAGGGGAGATACAGAGGGGAAAGGGGAGTTACCGAGGGGAAAGGGGAGTTACCGAGAGGAAAGGGGAGTTACCGGGGGAAAGGTTAGTTACCGAGGGGAGATAGGAGATACCAAGGGGAAAGGGGAGATACCGAGAGGAAAAGGGAGTTTTCGAGGGGAGAGGGGAGATACTGAGGGGAGAGAGGAGCTACCGAGGGGAAAGGGGAGATACCAATGTGAGAGAGGAGTTACCGAGGGGAGAGAGGAGATACCGAGGGGAAAGGGAAGTTACCGAGGGGAAAGCGGTGTCACTGAGGGGAAAGAGGAGATACCGAGGTGAGAGAGGAGATACCGAGGGGAAAGGGGAGTTACCGAGGGGAAAGGGGTGTCACTGAGGGGAATGAGGAGATACCGAGGTGAGAGAGGAGATACCGAGGGGAAAGGGGAGTTACCGAGGGGAAAGGGGTGTTACCGAGGGGAAAGGGGAGATACGATGGGGAGACAGGAGATACCGATGGGAGAGAGGAGGTACTGAATTGAGAGAGGAGTTACCAAGGGGAAAGGGGAGATACCGAGGGGAGATGGGAGATACCGAGGGGAAAGGAGAGATACCGAGAGGAAAGGGGAGTTACCGAGAGGAAAGGGGAGATACAGAGGGGAAAGGGGAGTTACCAAGGGGAAAGGGGAGTTACCGAGGAGAAAGGGAGGTTACCGAGATGAAAGGAGAGTTACCGAGAGGAAAGGAGAGTTACCGAGGGGAAAGGGGAGTTACCGAGGGGAAAGGAGAGTTACCGAGAGGAAAGGGGAGTTACCGAGGGGAAATTAGAGTTACCGAGAGTAAAGGGGAGTTATCAAGAGGAAAGGGGAGATACAGAGGGGAAAGGGGAGTTACCGAGGGGAAAGGGGAGTTACCGAGAGGAAAGGGGAGTTACCGGGGGAAAGGAGAGTTACCGAGGGGAAATAGGAGATACCAAGGGGAAAGGGGAGATACCGAGAGGAAAGGGGAGTTTTCGAGGGGAGAGGGGAGATACTGAGGGGAGAGAGGAGCTACCGAGGGGAAAGGGTAGATACCAATGCGAGAGAGGAGTTACCGAGGGGAGAGAGGAGATACCGAGGGGAAAGGGGAGTTACCGAGGGGAAAGCGGTGTCACTGAGGGGAAAGAGGAGATACCGAGGTGAGAGAGGAGATACCGAGGGGAAAGGGGAGTTACCGAGGGGAAAGGGGTGTTACCGAGGGGAAAGGGGAGATACGAAGGGGAGACAGGAGATACCGATGGGAGAGAGGAGGTACTGAATTGAGAGAGGAGTTACCAAGGGGAAAGGGGAGATACCGAGGGGAGAGGGGAGATACCGAGGGGAGAGAGGAGCTACCGAGGGGAAAGGGGAGATACCAATGCGAGAGAGGAGTTACCGAGGGGAGAGAGGAGGTACCGAGGGGAAAGGGGAGTTACCGAGGGGAAAGGGGTGTCACTGAGGGGAAAGAGGAGATACCGAGGTGAGAGAGGCGATACCGAGGGGAAAGGGGAGTTACCGAGGGGAAAGGGGTGTTACCGAGGGGAAAGGGGAGATACGAAGGGGAGAGAGGAGATACCGAGGGGAGAGAGGAGGTACTGAATTGAGAGAGGAGTTACCAAGGGGAAAGGGGAGATACCGAGGGGAGAGGGGAGATACCGAGGGGAAAGGAGAGATACCGAGTGGAGAGAGGAGATACTGAGGGGAGAGAGGAGGTACTGAATTGAGAGAGGAGTTACCAAGTGGAAAGGGGAGATACCGAGGGCAAAGGGAAGTTACCGAGGGGAAAGGGGAGATACCGAGGGGAGAGAAGAGCTACTGAGGCGAAAGGGGAGCGACCGAGTGGGGAGAGGAGTTACCGAGGAGGGAGTGGAGATACTGACGGGAAAGGGGAGATACCGAGGGGAGAGAGGACATACCGAGGGGAAAGGGGAGTTACCGAGGGGTAAGGGGAGATACCGAGAGGAAAGGGAGTTTTCGAGGGGAGAGGGGAGATACTGAGGGGAGAGAGGAGCTACCGAGGGGAAAGGGTAGATACCAATGCGAGAGAGGAGTTACCGAGGGGAGAGAGGAGATACCGAGGGGAAAGGGGAGTTACCGAGGGGAAAGCGGTGTCACTGAGGGGAAAGAGGAGATACCGAGGTGAGAGAGGAGATACCGAGGGGAAAGGGGAGTTACCGAGGGGAAAGGGGTGTTACCGAGGGGAAAGGGGAGATACGAAGGGGAGACAGGAGACACCGATGGGTGGGAGGAGGTACTGAATTGAGAGAGGAGTTACCAAGGGGAAAGGGGAGATACCGAGGGGAGAGGGGAGATACCGAGGGGAAAGGAGAGATACCGAGTGTAGAGAGGAGATACTGAGGGGAAAGGGGAGAGACCGAAGGGGGAGGGGAGATACCGAGGGCAAAGGAGTGTTACCGAGGGGAGAGAGGAGATACCGAGAGGAGATACCGAGGGGAGAGAGGAGATACCGAGGGGAAACGGGAGATACAGAGAGGGGAGAGGAGATACCGAGGGGAAAGGGGACAGCGAGGGAAGAGTGGAGATTCTGAGGGGATAGGGGAGTTGCCGAGGGGTGAGAGGAGATACCGAGCGGAAAGGGGAGCTACCGAAAGGGCAGGGGAGTTACCGATGGGAAAGTGGAAATACCGAGGGGGAAGAGGAGATACTGGGGAGGGTAGGGGAGATACCGAGGGGAAAGGGGAGTTACCGAGGGGAAAGGGGAGTTACCGAGGGGAAAGGGGTGTTACCGAGGGGAAAGGGGAGATACCAAGGGGAGAGAGGAGGTACTGAATTGAGAGAGGAGTTACCACGGGGAAAGGGGAGATACCGAGTGGAGAGAGGAGATACTGAGGGGAAAGGGGAGATACCGAGTGGAGAGAGGAGATACTGAGGGGAAAGGGGAGATACCGAGGGGGGAGGGGAGATACCGAGAGCAAAGGGGTGTTACCGAGGGGAGAGAGGATATACCGAGAGGAGAGATACCGAGGGGAGAGGAGAGATACCGAGGGGAGAGAAGAGATACCGAGGGGAGAGGGGAGATACCGAGGGGAGAGAGGAGATACCGAGGGGAGAGGGGAGATACCGAGGGGAGAGGGGAGATACCGAGGGGTGAGGGGAGATATCGAGGGGAGAGGAGAGATACCGAGCGGAAAGCGGAGCTACCGAAGGGGCAGGGGAGTTACCGATGGGAAAGTGGAAATACCGAGGGGGAAGAGGAGATACTGGGGAGGGTAGGGGAGATACCGAGGGGAAAGTGGAGTTACCGAGGGGAGAGAGGTGATACCGAGAGGAGAGAGTAGAAACCGAGGGGAGAGAGGGTATACCGAGGGGAAAGGGGAGTTACCGAGGGAGGAGGGGAAATACCAAGGGGGGAGGGGAGATACCGATGGGAGTGGGGAGAGGGGAAATACCAAGGGGAGAGAGGGGATGCCGAGGGGAAAGGGGTGCTACCGAGGGGAAAGGGAAATACTGAGGAGAAAGGGGAGTTACCGAGGGGAAAGGAGAGTTACCGAGGGGAGAGGGGAGATACCGAGGGGAGAGAGGAGTTACCGGAGGGCAAGGGGAGATACCGAGGGTAAAGGGGAGATACCAGGGAGGAAAGGGGAGATACTGAGGGGAAATGGGAGTTACCGAGGGGAGAGAGGAGAGATACCGAGGGGAGAGGGGAGCTACCGAGGGCAAAGGAGAGATCCCGGGGGGAGAGAGGAGATACTGAGGGGAAAGGGGAGATACCGAGGGGAGAGGGGAGATACCGAGGGGAGAGGGGAGATACTGAGGGGAGAGGGGAGATACCGAGGGGAGAGAGGAGATACCGAGGGGAGAGGGGAGATACTGAGGGGAGAGGGGAGATACCGAGGGGAGAGAGGAGATACCGAGGGGAGAGGGGAGATACCGAGGGGAGAGGGGAGATACCGAGGGGAGAGGGGAGATACCGAGGGGAGAGAGGAGATACCGAGGGGAGAGGGGAGATACTGTGGGGAGATGGGAGATACCGAGGGGAAAGGAGAGATACCGAGAGGAAAGGGGAGTTACCGAGAGGAAAGGGGAGATACAGAGGGGAAAGGGGAGTTACCAAGGGGAAAGGGGAGTTACCGAGGAGAAAGGGAGGTAACCGAGATGAAAGGAGAGTTACCGAGAGGAAAGGAGAGTTACCGAGGGGAAAGGGGAGTTACCGAGGGGAAAGGAGAGTTACCGAGAGGAAAGGGGAGTTACCGAGGGGAAATTAGAGTTACCGAGAGTAAAGGGGAGTTATCGAGAGGAAAGGGGAGATACAGAGGGGAAAGGGGAGTTTCCGAGGGGAAAGGGGAGTTACCGAGAGGAAAGGGGAGTTACCGGGGGAAAGGAGAGTTACCGAGGGGAGATAGGAGATACCAAGGGGAAAGGGGAGATACCGAGAGGAAAGGGGAGTTTTCGAGGGGAGAGGGGAGATACTGAGGGGAGAGAGGAGCTACCGAGGGGAAAGGGTAGATACCAATGCGAGAGAGGAGTTACCGAGGGGAGAGAGGAGATACCGAGGGGAAAGGGGAGTTACCGAGGGGAAAGCGGTGTCACTGAGGGGAAAGAGGAGATACCGAGGTGAGAGAGGAGATACCGAGGGGAAAGGGGAGTTACCGAGGAGAAAGGGGTGTTACCGAGGGGAAAGGGGAGATACGAAGGGGAGACAGGAGATACCGATGGGAGAGAGGAGGTACTGAATTGAGAGAGGAGTTACCAAGGGGAAAGGGGAGATACCGAGGGGAGAGGGGAGATACCGAGGGGAGAGAGGAGCTACCGAGGGGAAAGGGGAGATACCAATGCGAGAGAGGAGTTACCGAGGGGAGAGAGGAGGTACCGAGGGGAAAGGGGAGTTACCGAGGGGAAAGGGGTGTCACTGAGGGGAAAGAGGAGATACCGAGGTGAGAGAGGCGATACCGAGGGGAAAGGGGAGTTACCGAGGGGAAAGGGGTGTTACCGAGGGGAAAGGGGAGATACGAAGGGGAGAGAGGAGATACCGAGGGGAGAGAGGAGGTACTGAATTGAGAGAGGAGTTACCAAGGGGAAAGGGGAGATACCGAGGGGAGAGGGGAGATACCGAGGGGAAAGGAGAGATACCGAGTGGAGAGAGGAGATACTGAGGGGAGAGAGGAGGTACTGAATTGAGAGAGGAGTTACCAAGTGGAAAGGGGAGATACCGAGGGCAAAGGGAAGTTACCGAGGGGAAAGGGGAGATACCGAGGGGAGAGAAGAGCTACTGAGGCGAAAGGGGAGCGACCGAGTGGGGAGAGGAGTTACCGAGGAGGGAGTGGAGATACTGACGGGAAAGGGGAGATACCGAGGGGAGAGAGGACATACCGAGGGGAAAGGGGAGTTACCGAGGGGTAAGGGGTGATACCGAGAGGAAAGGGAGTTTTCGAGGGGAGAGGGGAGATACTGAGGGGAGAGAGGAGCTACCGAGGGGAAAGGGTAGATACCAATGCGAGAGAGGAGTTACCGAGGGGAGAGAGGAGATACCGAGGGGAAAGGGGAGTTACCGAGGGGAAAGCGGTGTCACTGAGGGGAAAGAGGAGATACCGAGGTGAGAGAGGAGATACCGAGGGGAAAGGGGAGTTACAGAGGGGAAAGGGGTGTTACCGAGGGGAAAGGGGAGATACGAAGGGGAGACAGGAGACACCGATGGGTGGGAGGAGGTACTGAATTGAGAGAGGAGTTACCAAGGGGAAAGGGGAGATACCGAGGGGAGAGGGGAGATACCGAGGGGAAAGGAGAGATACCGAGTGTAGAGAGGAGATACTGAGGGGAAAGGGGAGATACCGAAGGGGGAGGGGAGATACCGAGGGCAAAGGAGTGTTACCGAGGGGAGAGAGGAGATACCGAGAGGAGATACCGAGGGGAGAGAGGAGATACCGAGGGGAAACGGGAGATACAGAGAGGGGAGAGGAGATACCGAGGGGAAAGGGGACAGCGAGGGAAGAGTGGAGATTCTGAGGGGATAGGGGAGTTGCCGAGGGGTGAGAGGAGATACCGAGCGGAAAGGGGAGCTACCGAAAGGGCAGGGGAGTTACCGATGGGAAAGTGGAAATACCGAGGGGGAAGAGGAGATACTGGGGAGGGTAGGGGAGATACCGAGGGGAAAGGGGAGTTACCGAGGGGAAAGGGGAGTTACCGAGGGGAAAGGGGTGTTACCGAGGGGAAAGGGGAGATACCAAGGGGAGAGAGGCGGTACTGAATTGAGAGAGGAGTTACCACGGGGAAAGGGGAGATACCGAGTGGAGAGAGGAGATACTGAGGGGAAAGGGGAGATACCGAGTGGAGAGAGGAGATACTGAGGGGAAAGGGGAGATACCGAGGGGGGAGGGGAGATACCGAGAGCAAAGGGGTGTTACCGAGGGGAGAGAGGATATACCGAGAGGAGATACCGAGGGGAGAGAAGAGATACCGAGGGGAGAGGGGAGATACCGAGGGGAGAGAGGAGATACCGAGGGGAGAGGGGAGATACCGAGGGGAGAGGGGAGATACCGAGGGGTGAGGGGAGATATCGAGGGGAGAGGAGAGATACCGAGCGGAAAGCGGAGCTACCGAAGGGGCAGGGGAGTTACCGATGGGAAAGTGGAAATACCGAGGGGGAAGAGGAGATACTGGGGAGGGTAGGGGAGATACCGAGGGGAAAGTGGAGTTACCGAGGGGAGAGAGGTGATACCGAGAGGAGAGAGTAGAAACCGAGGGGAGAGAGGGTATACCGAGGGGAAAGGGGAGTTACCGAGGGAGGAGGGGAAATACCAAGGGGGGAGGGGAGATACCGATGGGAGTGGGGAGAGGGGAAATACCAAGGGGAGAGAGGGGATGCCGAGGGGAAAGGGGTGCTACCGAGGGGAAAGGGGAAATACTGAGGAGAAAGGGGAGTTACCGAGGGGAAAGGAGAGTTACCGAGGGGAGAGGGGAGATACCGAGGGGAGAGAGGAGTTACCGGAGGGCAAGGGGAGATACCGAGGGTAAAGGGGAGATACCAGGGAGGAAAGGGGAGATACTGAGGGGAAATGGGAGTTACCGAGGGGAGAGAGGAGAGATACCGAGGGGAGAGGGGAGCTACCGAGGGCAAAGGAGAGATCCCGGGGGGAGAGAGGAGATACTGAGGGGAAAGGGGAGATACCGAGGGGAGAGGGGAGATACCGAGGGGAGAGGGGAGATACCGAGGGGAGAGAGGAGATACCGAGGGGAGAGGGGATATACCGAGGGGAGAGGGGAGATACTGAGGGGAGAGGGGAGATACCGAGGGGAGAGAGGAGATACCGAGGGGAGAGGGGAGATACTGAGGGGAGAGGGGAGATACTGAGGGGAGAGGGGAGATACCGAGGGGAGAGAGGAGATACCGAGGGGAGAGGGGAGATACTGAGGGGAGAGGGGAGATACCGAGGGGAGAGAGGAGATACCGAGGGGAGAGGGGAGATACTGAGGGGAGAGGGGAGATACCGAGGGGAGAGGGGAGATACCGAGGGGAGAGAGGAGATACCGAGGGGAGAGGGGAGATACTGTGGGGAGATGGGAGATACCGAGGGGAAAGGAGAGATACCGAGAGGAAAGGGGAGTTACCGAGAGGAAAGGGGAGATACAGAGGGGAAAGGGGAGTTACCAAGGGGAAAGGGGAGTTACCGAGGAGAAAGGGAGGTTACCGAGATGAAAGGAGAGTTACCGAGAGGAAAGGAGAGTTACCGAGGGGAAAGGGGAGTTACCGAGGGGAAAGGAGAGTTACCGAGAGGAAAGGGGAGTTACCGAGGGGAAATTAGAGTTACCGAGAGTAAAGGGGAGTTATCGAGAGGAAAGGGGAGATACAGAGGGGAAAGGGGAGTTACCGAGGGGAAAGGGGAGTTACCGAGAGGAAAGGGGAGTTACCGGGGGAAAGGAGAGTTACCGAGGGGAGATAGGAGATACCAAGGGGAAAGGGGAGATACCGAGAGGAAAGGGGAGTTTTCGAGGGGAGAGGGGAGATACTGAGGGGAGAGAGGAGCTACCGAGGGGAAAGGGTAGATACCAATGCGAGAGAGGAGTTACCGAGGGGAGAGAGGAGATACCGAGGGGAAAGGGGAGTTACCGAGGGGAAAGCGGTGTCACTGAGGGGAAAGAGGAAATACCGAGGTGAGAGAGGAGATACCGAGGGGAAAGGGGAGTTACCGAGGAGAAAGGGGTGTTACCGAGGGGAAAGGGGAGATACGAAGGGGAGACAGGAGATACCGATGGGAGAGAGGAGGTACTGAATTGAGAGAGGAGTTACCAAGGGGAAAGGGGAGATACCGAGGGGAGAGGGGAGATACCGAGGGGAGAGAGGAGCTACCGAGGGGAAAGGGGAGATACCAATGCGAGAGAGGAGTTACCGAGGGGAGAGAGGAGGTACCGAGGGGAAAGGGGAGTTACCGAGGGGAAAGGGGTGTCACTGAGGGGAAAGAGGAGATACCGAGGTGAGAGAGGCGATACCGAGGGGAAAGGGGAGTTACCGAGGGGAAAGGGGTGTTACCGAGGGGAAAGGGGAGATACGAAGGGGAGAGAGGAGATACCGAGGGGAGAGAGGAGGTACTGAATTGAGAGAGGAGTTACCAAGGGGAAAGGGGAGATACCGAGGGGAGAGGGGAGATACCGAGGGGAAAGGAGAGATACCGAGTGGAGAGAGGAGATACTGAGGGGAGAGAGGAGGTACTGAATTGAGAGAGGAGTTACCAAGTGGAAAGGGGAGATACCGAGGGCAAAGGGAAGTTACCGAGGGGAAAGGGGAGATACCGAGGGGAGAGAAGAGCTACTGAGGCGAAAGGGGAGCGACCGAGTGGGGAGAGGAGTTACCGAGGAGGGAGTGGAGATACTGACGGGAAAGGGGAGATACCGAGGGGAGAGAGGACATACCGAGGGGAAAGGGGAGTTACCGAGGGGTAAGGGGTGATACCGAGAGGAAAGGGAGTTTTCGAGGGGAGAGGGGAGATACTGAGGGGAGAGAGGAGCTACCGAGGGGAAAGGGTAGATACCAATGCGAGAGAGGAGTTACCGAGGGGAGAGAGGAGATACCGAGGGGAAAGGGGAGTTACCGAGGGGAAAGCGGTGTCACTGAGGGGAAAGAGGAGATACCGAGGTGAGAGAGGAGATACCGAGGGGAAAGGGGAGTTACCGAGGGGAAAGGGGTGTTACCGAGGGGAAAGGGGAGATACGAAGGGGAGACAGGAGACACCGATGGGTGGGAGGAGGTACTGAATTGAGAGAGGAGTTACCAAGGGGAAAGGGGAGATACCGAGGGGAGAGGGGAGATACCGAGGGGAAAGGAGAGATACCGAGTGTAGAGAGGAGATACTGAGGGGAAAGGGGAGATACCGAAGGGGGAGGGGAGATACCGAGGGCAAAGGAGTGTTACCGAGGGGAGAGAGGAGATACCGAGAGGAGATACCGAGGGGAGAGAGGAGATACCGAGGGGAAACGGGAGATACAGAGAGGGGAGAGGAGATACCGAGGGGAAAGGGGACAGCGAGGGAAGAGTGGAGATTCTGAGGGGATAGGGGAGTTGCCGAGGGGTGAGAGGAGATACCGAGCGGAAAGGGGAGCTACCGAAAGGGCAGGGGAGTTACCGATGGGAAAGTGGAAATACCGAGGGGGAAGAGGAGATACTGGGGAGGGTAGGGGAGATACCGAGGGGAAAGGGGAGTTACCGAGGGGAAAGGGGAGTTACCGAGGGGAAAGGGGTGTTACCGAGGGGAAAGGGGAGATACCAAGGGGAGAGAGGAGGTACTGAATTGAGAGAGGAGTTACCACGGGGAAAGGGGAGATACCGAGTGGAGAGAGGAGATACTGAGGGGAAAGGGGAGATACCGAGTGGAGAGAGGAGATACTGAGGGGAAAGGGGAGATACCGAGGGGGGAGGGGAGATACCGAGAGCAAAGGGGTGTTACCGAGGGGAGAGAGGATATACCGAGAGGAGATACCGAGGGGAGAGAAGAGATACCGAGGGGAGAGGGGAGATACCGAGGGGAGAGAGGAGATACCGAGGGGAGAGGGGAGATACCGAGGGGAGAGGGGAGATACCGAGGGGTGAGGGGAGATATCGAGGGGAGAGGAGAGATACCGAGCGGAAAGCGGAGCTACCGAAGGGGCAGGGGAGTTACCGATGGGAAAGTGGAAATACCGAGGGGGAAGAGGAGATACTGGGGAGGGTAGGGGAGATACCGAGGGGAAAGTGGAGTTACCGAGGGGAGAGAGGTGATACCGAGAGGAGAGAGTAGAAACCGAGGGGAGAGAGGGTATACCGAGGGGAAAGGGGAGTTACCGAGGGAGGAGGGGAAATACCAAGGGGGGAGGGGAGATACCGATGGGAGTGGGGAGAGGGGAAATACCAAGGGGAGAGAGGGGATGCCGAGGGGAAAGGGGTGCTACCGAGGGGAAAGGGGAAATACTGAGGAGAAAGGGGAGTTACCGAGGGGAAAGGAGAGTTACCGAGGGGAGAGGGGAGATACCGAGGGGAGAGAGGAGTTACCGGAGGGCAAGGGGAGATACCGAGGGTAAAGGGGAGATACCAGGGAGGAAAGGGGAGATACTGAGGGGAAATGGGAGTTACCGAGGGGAGAGAGGAGAGATACCGAGGGGAGAGGGGAGCTACCGAGGGCAAAGGAGAGATCCCGGGGGGAGAGAGGAGATACTGAGGGGAAAGGGGAGATACCGAGGGGAGAGGGGAGATACCGAGGGGAGAGGGGAGATACCGAGGGGAGAGAGGAGATACCGAGGGGAGAGGGGATATACCGAGGGGAGAGGGGAGATACTGAGGGGAGAGGGGAGATACCGAGGGGAGAGAGGAGATACCGAGGGGAGAGGGGAGATACTGAGGGGAGAGGGGAGATACCGAGGGGAGAGAGGAGATACCGAGGGGAGAGAGGAGATACCGAGGGGAGAGGGGAGATACTGAGGGGAGAGGGGAGATACCGAGGGGAGAGGGGAGATACCGAGGGGAGAGAGGAGATACCGAGGGGAGAGGGGAGATACTGTGGGGAGAGGGGAGATACCGAGGGTAGAGGGGAGATACTGAGGGGAGAGGGGAGATACCGAGGGGAGAGGGGAGATACCGAGGGGAGAGGGGAGTTACCGAGGGGAGAGAGGAGATACCGAGGGGAGAGGGGAGATACCGAGGGGAGAGAGGAGATACCGAGGGGAGAGGGGAGATACCGAGGGGAGAGAGGAGACACTGAGGGGAAAGGGGAGTTACCGAGGGGAAAGGGGTGTTACTGAGGGGAAAGGAGAGATACCGAGGGGTGAGAGGATATACCGAGGGGAAAAGGGAGATACCGAGTGGGGAGAGGAGTTACCGAGAGGAAAGGGGTCTTACCGAGGGGAAAGGGGAGATACCGAGGGGAAAGGGTATTACCGAGGGCAGAGAAGAGATACCGAGGGGAAAGGGGAGTTACCGAGGGGAGGGAGGACATACCGAGGGCAAAGGGGATTTACCGAGGGGTAAGGGGAGATACTGAGGGGAAAGGGGTGTTACCGAGGGGAGAGAGGAGATACCGAGGGGAAAGGGGAGTTACCGAGGGGAGAGAGGAGACACTGAGGGGAAAGGGGAGTTACCGAGGGGAAAGGGGTGTTACTGAGGGGAAAGGAGAGATACCGAGTGGAGAGAGGAGATACCGAGGGGAAAGGGGAAATACCGAGGGGAGATACTGAAGGGGAAAGGGGTGTTACTGAGGGGATAGCGGAGATAGTGAGGGGAAAGGGGAGTTACCGAGGGGAAAAGGGTGTTACTGAGGGGAAAGGGGAGATGCCGAGGGGAGAGAGCAGATACCGAGGGGAGAGGGTAGATACCGAGGGGAAAGGGGATATACCGAGGGGGGAGAGGAGATACCAAGGGGAAAGGGGAGTTACCGAAGGAGGAGGGGAGTTACCGAGGGGCAAGGGGAAATACCGAGGGGGGAGAGGAGATACCGGGGGGAGGGGGAAGGGGAGATTCGAGGGAGGGAAGGGGAGATACTGAGGGGAAAGGGGAGTTACCGAGGGGAGAGAGGAGCTACCGAAGGGAAAGGGGAGATACCAAGCGGAAAGGGGAGCGACCGAGGGGAGAGAGGAGAAACCGAAGGGAAAGGGGAGATACCGAGGGGTGAGAGGAGATACCGAGGGGAGACAGGAGCTACCGAGGGGAAAGGGGAGCTACCGAGCGGGGAGAGAGGAGATACCGAGGGGAAAGTGAAGATACCGAGGGGAGAGAGGAGAGATACCGAGGGGAGAGGGGAGCTACCGAGGGGAAAGGGGAGATCCCGGGGACAGAGAGGAATTACCAGGGGAAAGGGGTGATACCGAGGGGAGAGAGGAGCTACCGAGGGGAAAGGGGAGATACCGAGGGGAGCGAGTAGAAACCGAGGGGAGAGAGGGTATACTGAGGGGAAAGGGGAGATACCGAGGGGAAAGGAGAGTTACGGAGGGGAGAGGGGAGTTAGCGAGGGGAGAGAGGAGATACCAAGGGGATAGGAGAAATACCAACAGGAAAGGGGAGTTACCGAGGGGAAAGGGGAGATACTGATGGGAGAGAGGAGTAACCGGAGGGCATGGGGAGATACCGAGGGGAAAGGGGAGATACTGAGAGGAAAGGGGAGATACTGAGGGCAAAGGGAACAAAACGAGGGATATGGGGAGATACCGAGGGGAGAGAGGAGATACCGAGGGAAGAGCGGAGACACCGAGGGGTGAGAGGAGACACCGAGTGGAGAGAGGGGATACCAAGGGGAGAGAGGAGCTACCGAGTGGAACGGGGAGTTACCGAGGTGTGATAGGAGATACCGACAGGAAATGGGAGCTACCAAGGGGAGAGAGGAGGTGCCGAGGGGAAAGGAGAGTTACTGATGGGAGTGAGGAGATGCCGGGGGGGTGGAGATACCGAGGGGAGAGGGGAGATACCGAGGGGATAGAGGAGATACCGAGGGGAAAGGGGAGATACCGAGGGAAGAGAGGAGCTACCGAGGGGAGAGAGAGAGGAGCTACCGAGGGGAGAGAGGAGCTACCGAGGGGGGAGAGGAGATAACGAGGGGAAAGGGGAGTTACCGAGGGGAAAGGGGAGATACCGAGGGGAAAGGGTGTTACCGAGGGGAAAGCGGATATACCGCGGGGAAAGGGTGTTACCGAGGGGAAAGGGGAGATACTGAGGGGAGAGGGGAGTTAGCGAGGGGAGATACCAAGGGGAGCGGGGAGTTACCGAGAGGAGCGGGGAGTTACTGAGGGGAGAGGGGAGATACCGAGGGAAAAGGAGAGTAACTGAGGGTAGAGAGGAGATACCGAGGGGAAAGAGGAGTTACCGAGGGGAAAGGGGTGTTACCGAGGGGAAAAGGGTGTTACCGAGGGGAGAGAAGAGATACCGAGGGGAAATGGGAGATACCGAGGGGAGAGCGGAGACACCGAGGGGAGAGAAGAGACACCGAGGGGAGAGAGGTGATACCGAGAGGAGAGAGGAGATACCATGGGAAAAGGGGAGTTACCGAAGGGAAAGGGGAGTTACTGAGGGGAAAGGGGAGTTACCGAGGGGAGAGAGGAGATACCGAGGGGAGCCTGGAGTTACCGAGGAAAGGGGAGTTACTGAGGGGAAAAGGGAGTTACAGAGGGGAAAAAGGAGATACCAAGGGGAAAGGGGAGCTACCGAGAGGGGAGGGGAGGTAACGGGGGGGAGGGGAGATACCAAGGGGAAATGGGAGATACCGTGGGGATAGAGGAGATACGGTGGAGAAAGGCGAGGTACTGAGGGGAAAGGGGAGGTACTGAATTGAGAGAGGAGTTACCAAGGGGAAAGGGGAGATACCGAGGGGAGAGAAGAGCTACTGAGGGGAAAGGGGAGATACCGAGTGGAAAGGGGAGCTACCGAAGGGGCAGGGGAGTTACCGATGGGAAAGTGGAAATACCGAGGGGGAAGAGGAGATACTGGGGAGGGTAGGGGAGATACCGAGGGGCAAGGGGAGTTACCAAGGGGAAAGGGGAGTTACCGAGGGGAGAGAGGTGATACCGAGGGGAAACGGGACATACCAAGGGGAGAGAGGAGATACCGAGGGGAAAGGGGAGATACCGAGGGGAGAGAGGGTATACCGAGGGGAGAGGGGAGATACCATGGGGAAAGGGGAGTTACTGAGGGGAAAGGGGAGTTACCGAGGGGAGAGAGGAGATACGGTGGAGAAAGGCGAGGTACTGAGGGGAAAGGGGACGTACCGAGGGGAGAGGGGAGGTAACGAGGGGAGATGGGAGCTACCGCTGAGAAAGGGGAGCTACCGAGGGGAGGGGGGAGGGGAGATTCCGAGGGGAAAGGGGAGATACCGAGTGGAGACAGGAGTTTCTGAGGGGAAAGGGGAGATACCGAGGGGAAAGGGGAGATACCGAGGGGTGAGAGGAGATACCGAGGGGAGACAGGAGCTACCGAGGGGAAAGGGGAGCTACCGAGGGGGGAGAGAGGAGCTACCGAGGGGAAAGTGAAGATACCGAGGGGAGAGAGGAGAGATACCGAGGGGAGAGGGGAGCTACCGAGGGGAAAGGGGAGATCCCCGGGGACAGAGAGGAATTACCAGGGGAAAGGGGTGATACCGAGGGGAGAGAGGAGCTACCGAGGGGAAAGTGGAGATACCGAGGGGAGAGAGTAGAAACCGAGGGGAGAGAGGGTATACTGAGGGGAAAGGGGAGATACCGAGGGGAAAGGAGAGTAACGGAGGGGAGAGGGGAGTTAGCGAGGGGAGAGAGGAGATACCAAGGGGATAGAAGAAATACCAACAGGAAAGGGGAGATACCGAGGGGAAAGGGGAGATACCGAGGGGAGAGAGGAGTAACCGGAGGGCATGGGGAGATACCGAGGGGAAAGGGGAGATACTGAGAGGAAAGGGGAGATACTGAGGGCAAAGGGAACAAAACGAAGGAAGATACCATGGGGAGACACCGAGGGGAGAGAGGAGACACCGTGTGGAGAGAGGTGATACCAAGGGGAGAGAGGAGCTACCGAGGGGAACGGGGAGTTACCGAGGTGGGATAGGAGATACCGACAGGAAATGGGAGCTACCAAGGGAAAAGAGGAGGTGCCGAGGCGAAAGGGGAGTTACTGATGGGAGTGAGGAGATGCCGGGGGGGTGGAGATACCGAGGGGAGAGGGGAGATACCGAGGGAATAGAGGAGATACCATGGGGAAAGGGGAGTTACCGAGGGGAAAGGGGAGTTACCAAGGGGAGAGAGGAGATACTGAGGGGAAAGGGGAGATACCGAGGGAAGAGAGGAGCTACCGAGGGGAAAGGGGAGCTACCGAAGGGAGAGAGGAGATAATGAGGGGAAAGGGGAGTTACCGAGGGGAGAGAGGAGTTACCGAGAGGAAAGGTGAGTTACCGAGGGGAAAGCGGAGATACCGCGGGGAAAGGGTGTTACCGAGGAGAAAGGGGAGATACCAAGGGGGCAGAGGAGATACCGAGGGGGGAGAGGAGATACTGAGTGGAAAGGGGAGTTACCAAGGGGAGAGAGGAGTTACCGAGAGGAATTGGGTGTTACCGAGGGGAAAGGGGAGATACCGCGGGGAAAGGGTGTTACCGAGGGGAGAGAGGAGATACCGAGGGGAAAGGGGAGTTACCGAGGGGAGAGAGGAGACACTGAGGGGAAAGGGGAGTTACCGAGGGGAAAGGAGTGTGACCGAGGGGAAAGAGGAGATACCAAGGCGAGAGAGGAGTTACCGAGGGGAGAGAGGAGATACCGAAGGGAAAGGGTAGTTACCGAGGGGAAAGGGGTGTCACTGAGGGGAAAGAGGAGATACCGAGGGGAAAGGGGAGTTACCGAGGAGAAAGGGGTGTGACCGAGGGGAAAGAGGAGATACCAAGGCGAGAGAGGAGTTACCGAGGTGAGAGAGGAGATACCGAGGGGAAAGGGGAGTTACCGAAGGGAAACGGGTGTTACCGAGGGGAAAGGGGAGATACCAAGGGGAGAGAGGAGATACCGAGGGGAGAGAGGAGGTACTGAATTGAGAGAGGAGTTACCAAGTGGAAAGGGGAGATACCAAGGGGAAAGGGAAGATACCGAGGGGCGAGGGGAGATACCGAGAGGAAAGGAGAGATACCGAGGGGAGAGAGGAGATACCAAGAGGAGATACCGAGGGGAAAGAGGAGATACCGAGGGGAAACGGGAGATACAGAGAGGGGAGAAGAGATACCGAGGGGAAACGGGAGATACAGAGAGGGGAGAGGAGATACCGAGGGGAAAGGGGACTTAGCGAGGGGAGATAGGAGATTCTGAGGGGATAGGGGAGTTGCCGAGGGGAGAGAGGAGATACCGAGTGGAAAGGGGAGCTACCGAAGGGGCAGGGGAGTTACCGATGGGAAAGTGGAAATACCGAGGGGGAAGAGGAGATACTGGGGAGGGTAGGGGAGATACCGAGGGGAAAGGGGAGTTACCGAGGGGAGAGATGTGATACCGAGAGGAGAGAGTAGAAACCGAGGGGAGAGAGGGTATACCGAGGGGAAAGGGGAGTTACCGAGGGGAGAGGGGAGTTACCGAGGGGAGAGGGGAGTTAGCGAGGGGAGAGGGGAGATACCAAGGGGAGCGGGGAGTTACCGAGAGGAGCGGGGAGTTACCGAGGGGAGAGGGGAGATACCGAGGGAAAAGGAGAGTAACCGAGGGGAGAGAGGAGATACCGAGGGGAAAGGGGAGTTACCGAGGGGAAAGGGGTGTTACCGAGAGGAGAGAAGAGATACCGAGGGGAAATGGGAGATACCGAGGGGAGAGCGGAGACACCGATGGGAGAGAAGAGACACCGAGGGGAGAGAGGTGATACCGAGAGGAGAGAGGAGGTACCGAGGGGAAAGGGGAGTTACTGAGGGGTGTGAGGAGATGCCGGGGTGTGGAGATACCGAGGGGAGAGGGGAGATACCATGGGAAAAGGGGAGTTAGCGACGGGAAAGGGGAGTTACTGAGGGGAAAGGGGAGTTACCGAGGGGAGAGAGGAGATACCGAGGGGAGAGGGGAGATACCGAGGGGAGAGAGGAGATACCGAGGGGAGAGGGGAGATACCGAGGGGAGAGGGGAGATACCGAGGGTAGAGAGGAGATACCGAGGGGAGAGGGGAGATACCGAGGGGAGAGAGGAGATACTGAGGGGAGAGAGGAGATACTGAGGGGAGAGGGGAGATACCGAGGGGAGAGGGGAGATACCGAGGGGAGAGGGGAGATACCGAGAGGAGGTACCGAGGGGAAAGGGGAGTTACCGAGGGGAGTGAGGAGATGCCGGGGGGTGTGGAGATACCGAGGGGACAGAGGAGATACCATGGGGAAAGGGGAGTTACTGAGGGGAAAGGGGAGTTACCGAGGGGAGAGAGGAGATACGGTGGAGAAAGGCGAGGTACTGAGGGGAAAGGGGACGTACCGAGGGGAGAGGGGAGGTAACGAGGGGAGATGGGAGCTACCGCTGAGAAAGGGGAGCAACCGAGGGGAGGGGGGAGGGGAGATTCCGAGGGGAAAGGGGAGATACCGAGTGGAGACAGGAGTTTCTGAGGGGAAAGGGGAGATACCGAGGGGAAAGGGGAGATACCGAGGGGTGAGAGGAGATACCGAGGGGAGACAGGAGCTACCGAGGGGAAAGGGGAGCTACCGAGGGGGGAGAGAAGAGCTACCGAGGGGAAAGTGAAGATACCGAGGGGAGAGAGGAGAGATACCGAGGGGAGAGGGGAGCTACCGAGGGGAAAGGGGAGATCCCCGGGGACAGAGAGGAATTACCAGGGGAAAGGGGTGATACCGAGGGGAGAGAGGAGCTACCGAGGGGAAAGTGGAGATACCGAGGGGAAAGGAGAGTAACGGAGGGGAGAGGGGAGTTAGCGAGGGGAGAGAGGAGATACCAAGGGGATAGAAGAAATACCAACAGGAAAGGGGAGTTACCGAGGGGAAAGGGGAGATACCGAGGGGAGAGAGGAGTAACCGGAGGGCATGGGGAGATACCGAGGGGAAAGGGGAGATACTGAGAGAAAAGGGGAGATACTGAGGGCAAAGGGAACAAAACGAGGGAAGATACCATGGGGAGACACCGAGGGGAGAGAGGAGACACCGTGTGGAGAGAGGTGATACCAAGGGGAGAGAGGAGCTACCGAGGGGAACGGGGAGTTACCAAGGTGGGATAGGAGATACCGACAGGAAATGGGAGCTACCAAGGGAAAAGAGGAGGTGCCGAGGGGAAAGGGGAGTTACTGATGGGAGTGAGGAGATGCCGGGGGGGTGGAGATACCGAGGGGAGAGGGGAGATACCGAGGGGATAGAGGAGATACCATGGGGAAAGGGGAGTTACCGAGGGGAAAGGGGAGTTACCAAGGGGAGAGAGGAGATACTGAGGGGAAAGGGGAGATACCGAGGGAAGAGAGGAGCTACCGAGGGGAAAGGGGAGCTACCGAAGGGAGAGAGGAGATAATGAGGGGAAAGGGGAGTTACCGAGGGGAGAGAGGAGTTACCGAGAGGAAAGGTGAGTTACCGAGGGGAAAGCGGAGATACCGCGGGGAAAGGGTGTTACCGAGGAGAAAGGGGAGATACCAAGGGGGCAGAGGAGATACCGAAGGGGGAGAGGAGATACTGAGTGGAAAGGGGAGTTACCGAGGGGAGAGAGGAGTTACCGAGAGGAATTGGGTGTTACCGAGGGGAAAGGGGAGATACCGCGGGGAAAGGGTGTTACCGAGGGGAGAGAGGAGATACCGAGGGGAAAGGGGAGTTACCGAGGGGAGAGAGGAGACACTGAGGGGAAAGGGGAGTTACCGAGGGGAAAGGAGTGTGACCGAGGGGAAAGAGGAGATACCAAGGCGAGAGAGGAGTTACCGAGGGGAGAGAGGAGATACCGAAGGGAAAGGGTAGTTACCGAGGGGAAAGGGGTGTCACTGAGGGGAAAGAGGAGATACCGAGGGGAAAGGGGAGTTACCGAGGAGAAAGGGGTGTGACCGAGGGGAAAGAGGAGATACCAAGGCGAGAGAGGAGTTACCGAGGTGAGAGAGGAGATACCGAGGGGAAAGGGGAGTTACCGAAGGGAAACGGGTGTTACCGAGGGGAAAGGGGAGATACCAAGGGGAGAGAGGAGATACCGAGGGGAGAGAGGAGGTACTGAATTGAGAGAGGAGTTACCAAGTGGAAAGGGGAGATACCAAGGGGAAAGGGAAGATACCGAGGGGCGAGGGGAGATACCGAGGGGAAAGGAGAGATACCGAGGGGAGAGAGGAGATACCAAGAGGAGATACCGAGGGGAAAGAGAAGATACCGAGGGGAAAGGGGTGTTACCGAGAGGAGAGAAGAGATACCGAGGGGAAATGGGAGATACCGAGGGGAGAGCGGAGACACCGATGGGAGAGAAGAGACACCGAGGGGAGAGAGGTGATACCGAGAGGAGAGAGGAGGTACCGAGGGGAAAGGGGAGTTACTGAGGGGTGTGAGGAGATGCCGGGGTGTGGAGATACCGAGGGGAGAGGGGAGATACCATGGGAAAAGGGGAGTTAGCGACGGGAAAGGGGAGTTACTGAGGGGAAAGGGGAGTTACCGAGGGGAGAGGGGAGATACCGAGGGGAGAGGGGAGATACCGAGGGGAGAGAGGAGATACCGAGGGGAGAGGGGAGATACCGAGGGGAGAGGGGAGATACCGAGGGTAGAGAGGAGATACCGAGGGGAGAGGGGAGATACCGAGGGGAGAGAGGAGATACTGAGGGGAGAGGGGAGATACCGAGGGGAGAGGGGAGATACCGAGGGGAGAGGGGAGATACCGAGAGGAGGTACCGAGGGGAAAGGGGAGTTACTGAGGGGAGTGAGGAGATGCCGGGGGGTGTGGAGATACCGAGGGGACAGAGGAGATACCATGGGGAAAGGGGAGTTACTGAGGGGAAAGGGGAGTTACCGAGGGGAGAGAGGAGATACGGTGGAGAAAGGCGAGGTACTGAGGGGAAAGGGGACGTACCGAGGGGAGAGGGGAGGTAACGAGGGGAGATGGGAGCTACCGCTGAGAAAGGGGAGCAACCGAGGGGAGGGGGGAGGGGAGATTCCGAGGGGAAAGGGGAGATACCGAGTGGAGACAGGAGTTTCTGAGGGGAAAGGGGAGATACCGAGGGGAAAGGGGAGATACCGAGGGGTGAGAGGAGATACCGAGGGGAGACAGGAGCTACCGAGGGGAAAGGGGAGCTACCGAGGGGGGAGAGAAGAGCTACCGAGGGGAAAGTGAAGATACCGAGGGGAGAGAGGAGAGATACCGAGGGGAGAGGGGAGCTACCGAGGGGAAAGGGGAGCTACCGAGGGGGGAGAGAAGAGCTACCGAGGGGAAAGTGAAGATACCGAGGGGAGAGAGGAGAGATACCGAGGGGAGACAGGAGCTACCGAGGGGAAAGGGGAGCTACCGAGGGGGGAGAGAAGAGCTACCGAGGGGAAAGTGAAGATACCGAGGGGAGAGAGGAGAGATACCGAGGGGAGAGGGGAGCTACCGAGGGGAAAGGGGAGATCCCCGGGGACAGAGAGGAATTACCAGGGGAAAGGGGTGATACCGAGGGGAGAGAGGAGCTACCGAGGGGAAAGTGGAGATACCGAGGGGAAAGGAGAGTAACGGAGGGGAGAGGGGAGTTAGCGAGGGGAGAGAGGAGATACCAAGGGGATAGAAGAAATACCAACAGGAAAGGGGAGTTACCGAGGGGAAAGGGGAGATACCGAGGGGAGAGAGGAGTAACCGGAGGGCATGGGGAGATACCGAGGGGAAAGGGGAGATACTGAGAGGAAAGGGGAGATACTGAGGGCAAAGGGAACAAAACGAGGGAAGATACCATGGGGAGACACCGAGGGGAGAGAGGAGACACCGTGTGGAGAGAGGTGATACCAAGGGGAGAGAGGAGCTACCGAGGGGAACGGGGAGTTACCAAGGTGGGATAGGAGATACCGACAGGAAATGGGAGCTACCAAGGGAAAAGAGGAGGTGCCGAGGGGAAAGGGGAGTTACTGATGGGAGTGAGGAGATGCCGGGGGGGTGGAGATACCGAGGGGAGAGGGGAGATACCGAGGGGATAGAGGAGATACCATGGGGAAAGGGGAGTTACCGAGGGGAAAGGGGAGTTACCAAGGGGAGAGAGGAGATACTGAGGGGAAAGGGGAGATACCGAGGGAAGAGAGGAGCTACCGAGGGGAAAGGGGAGCTACCGAAGGGAGAGAGGAGATAATGAGGGGAAAGGGGAGTTACCGAGGGGAGAGAGGAGTTACCGAGAGGAAAGGTGAGTTACCGAGGGGAAAGCGGAGATACCGCGGGGAAAGGGTGTTACCGAGGAGAAAGGGGAGATACCAAGGGGGCAGAGGAGATACCGAGGGGGGAGAGGAGATACTGAGTGGAAAGGGGAGTTACCGAGGGGAGAGAGGAGTTACCGAGAGGAATTGGGTGTTACCGAGGGGAAAGGGGAGATACCGCGGGGAAAGGGTGTTACCGAGGGGAGAGAGGAGATACCGAGGGGAAAGGGGAGTTACCGAGGGGAGAGAGGAGACACTGAGGGGAAAGGGGAGTTACCGAGGGGAAAGGAGTGTGACCGAGGGGAAAGAGGAGATACCAAGGCGAGAGAGGAGTTACCGAGGGGAGAGAGGAGATACCGAAGGGAAAGGGTAGTTACCGAGGGGAAAGGGGTGTCACTGAGGGGAAAGAGGAGATACCGAGGGGAAAGGGGAGTTACCGAGGAGAAAGGGGTGTGACCGAGGGGAAAGAGGAGATACCAAGGCGAGAGAGGAGTTACCGAGGTGAGAGAGGAGATACCGAGGGGAAAGGGGAGTTACCGAAGGGAAACGGGTGTGACCGAGGGGAAAGGGGAGATACCAAGGGGAGAGAGGAGATACCGAGGGGAGAGAGGAGGTACTGAATTGAGAGAGGAGTTACCAAGTGGAAAGGGGAGATACCAAGGGGAAAGGGAAGATACCGAGGGGCGAGGGGAGATACCGAGGGGAAAGGAGAGATACCGAGGGGAGAGAGGAGATACCAAGAGGAGATACCGAGGGGAAAGAGAAGATACCGAGGGGAAACGGGAGATACAGAGAGGGGAGAAGAGATACCGAGGGGAAACGGGAGATACAGAGAGGGGAGAGGAGATACCGAGGGGAAAGGGGACTTAGCGAGGGGAGAGAGGAGATTCTGAGGGGATAGGGGAGTTGCCGAGGGGAGAGAGGAGATACCGAGTGGAAAGGGGAGCTACCGAAGGGGCAGGGGAGTTACCGATGGGAAAGTGGAAATACCGAGGGGGAAGAGGAGATACTGGGGAGGGTAGGGGAGATACCGAGGGGAAAGGGGAGTTACCGAGGGGAGAGAGGTGATACCGAGAGGAGAGAGTAGAAACCGAGGGGAGAGAGGGTATACCGAGGGGAGAGGGGAGTTACCGAGGGGAGAGGGGAGTTAGCGAGGGGAGAGGGGAGATACCAAGGGGAGCGGGGAGTTACCGAGAGGAGCGGGGAGTTACCGAGGGGAGAGGGGAGATACCGAGGGAAAAGGAGAGTAACTGAGGGGAGAGAGGAGATACCGAGGGGAAAGGGGAGTTACCGAGGGGAAAGGGGTGTTACCGAGAGGAGAGAAGAGATACCGAGGGGAAATGGGAGATACCGAGGGGAGAGCGGAGACACCGAGGGGAGAGAAGAGACACCGAGGGGAGAGAGGTGATACCGAGAGGAGAGAGGAGGTACCGAGGGGAAAGGGGAGTTACTGAGGGGTGTGAGGAGATGCCGGGGTGTGGAGATACCGAGGGGAGAGGGGAGATACCATGGGAAAAGGGGAGTTAGCGAAGGGAAAGGGGAGTTACTGAGGGGAAAGGGGAGTTACCGAGGGGAGAGAGGAGATACCGAGGGGAGAGGGGAGATACCGAGGGGAGAGAGGAGATACCGAGGGGAGAGGGGAGATACCGAGGGGAGAGGGGAGATACCGAGGGTAGAGAGGAGATACCGAGGGGAGAGGGGAGATACCGAGGGGAGAGAGGAGATACTGAGGGGAGAGGGGAGATACCGAGGGGAGAGAGGAGATACCGAGGGGAGAGGGGAGATACCGAGGGTAGAGGGGAGATACCGAGGGGAGAGAGGAGATACTGAGGGGGAGAGGAGATACCGAGGGCAAAGCGGTGTTACCGAGGGGCGAGAGGAGATACCGAGGGGAAAGGGGTGTTACCGAGGGGAAAGGGGAGATACAGAGGGGAAAGGGGTGTTACTGAGGGGAGAGAGGAGATACCGAGGGGAAAGGGGAGTTACCGAGGGCAGAAAGGAGATACTGAATGGAGAGAGGAGATACCGAGAGGAAAGGGGAGATACCAAGGGGAAAGGGGTGTTACTGAGGGGGAAGGGGAGATACCGAGCGGAGAGAGGAGATACCGACGGGAGAGAGCAGATACAATAGACGATAGGTGCAGGAGTAGGCCATTCTGCCCTTCGAGCCTGCACCACCATTCAATATAATCATGGCTGATCATCCTTAATCAGTATCCTGTTCCTGCCTTATCTCCATAACCCTTGATTCCACAATCCTTGAGAGCTCTATCCAACTCTTTCTTAAATGAATCCAGAGACTGGGCCTCCACTGCCCTCTGGGGCAGAGCATTCACACAGCCACCACTCTCTGGGTGAAGACGTTTCTCCTCATCTCTGTCCTAAATGGTCTACCCCGTATTTTTAAGCTGTGTCCTCTGCTTCGGCACTCACCCATCAGCGGAAACCCATACCGAGGGGAGAGAGGAGAGATACCGAGGGGAGAGGGGAGCTACCGAGGGGAAAGGGGAGATCCCCGGGGACAGAGAGGAATTACCAGGGGAAAGGTGTGATACCGAGGGGAGAGAGGAGCTACCGAGGGGAAAGTGGAGATACCGAGGGGAAAGGAGAGTAACGGAGGGGAGAGGGGAGTTAGCGAGGGGAGAGAGGAGATACCAAGGGGATAGAAGAAATACCAACAGGAAAGGGGAGTTACCGAGGGGAAAGGGGAGATACCGAGGGGAGAGAGGAGTAACCGGAGGGCATGGGGAGATACCGAGGGGAAAGGGGAGATACTGAGAGGAAAGGGGAGATACTGAGGGCAAAGGGAACAAAACGAGGGAAGATACCATGGGGAGACACCGAGGGGAGAGAGGAGACACCGTGTGGAGAGAGGTGATACCAAGGGGAGAGAGGAGCTACCGAGGGGAACGGGGAGTTACCGAGGTGGGATAGGAGATACCGACAGGAAATGGGAGCTACCAAGGGAAAAGAGGAGGTGCCGAGGGGAAAGGGGAGTTACTGATGGGAGTGAGGAGATGCCGGGGGGGTGGAGATACCGAGGGGAGAGGGGAGATACCGAGGGGATAGAGGAGATACCATGGGGAAAGGGGAGTTACCGAGGGGAAAGGGGAGATACGAAGGGGAGACAGGAGATACCGATGGGAGAGAGGAGGTACTGAATTGAGAGAGGAGTTACCAAGGGGAAAGGGGAGATACCGAGGGGAGAGGGGAGATACCGAGGGGAGAGAGGAGCTACCGAGGGGAAAGGGGAGATACCAATGCGAGAGAGGAGTTACCGAGGGGAGAGAGGAGGTACCGAGGGGAAAGGGGAGTTACCGAGGGGAAAGGGGTGTCACTGAGGGGAAAGAGGAGATACCGAGGTGAGAGAGGCGATACCGAGGGGAAAGGGGAGTTACCGAGGGGAAAGGGGTGTTACCGAGGGGAAAGGGGAGATACGAAGGGGAGAGAGGAGATACCGAGGGGAGAGAGGAGGTACTGAATTGAGAGAGGAGTTACCAAGGGGAAAGGGGAGATACCGAGGGGAGAGGGGAGATACCGAGGGGAAAGGAGAGATACCGAGTGGAGAGAGGAGATACTGAGGGGAGAGAGGAGGTACTGAATTGAGAGAGGAGTTACCAAGTGGAAAGGGGAGATACCGAGGGCAAAGGGAAGTTACCGAGGGGAAAGGGGAGATACCGAGGGGAGAGAAGAGCTACTGAGGCGAAAGGGGAGCGACCGAGTGGGGAGAGGAGTTACCGAGGAGGGAGTGGAGATACTGACGGGAAAGGGGAGATACCGAGGGGAGAGAGGACATACCGAGGGGAAAGGGGAGTTACCGAGGGGTAAGGGGTGATACCGAGAGGAAAGGGAGTTTTCGAGGGGAGAGGGGAGATACTGAGGGGAGAGAGGAGCTATCGAGGGGAAAGGGTAGATACCAATGCGAGAGAGGAGTTACCGAGGGGAGAGAGGAGATACCGAGGGGAAAGGGGAGTTACCGAGGGGAAAGCGGTGTCACTGAGGGGAAAGAGGAGATACCGAGGTGAGAGAGGAGATACCGAGGGGAAAGGGGAGTTACCGAGGGGAAAGGGGTGTTACCGAGGGGAAAGGGGAGATACGAAGGGGAGACAGGAGACACCGATGGGTGGGAGGAGGTACTGAATTGAGAGAGGAGTTACCAAGGGGAAAGGGGAGATACCGAGGGGAGAGGGGAGATACCGAGGGGAAAGGAGAGATACCGAGTGTAGAGAGGAGATACTGAGGGGAAAGGGGAGATACCGAAGGGGGAGGGGAGATACCGAGGGCAAAGGAGTGTTACCGAGGGGAGAGAGGAGATACCGAGAGGAGATACCGAGGGGAGAGAGGAGATACCGAGGGGAAACGGGAGATACAGAGAGGGGAGAGGAGATACCGAGGGGAAAGGGGACAGCGAGGGAAGAGTGGAGATTCTGAGGGGATAGGGGAGTTGCCGAGGGGTGAGAGGAGATACCGAGCGGAAAGGGGAGCTACCGAAAGGGCAGGGGAGTTACCGATGGGAAAGTGGAAATACCGAGGGGGAAGAGGAGATACTGGGGAGGGTAGGGGAGATACCGAATGGAAAGGGGAGTTACCGAGGGGAGAGAGGTGATACCGAGAGGAGAGAGAAGATACCGAGGGGAAAGGGGAGTTACCGAGGGAGGAGGGGAAATACCAAGGGGGGAGGGGAGATACCGATGGGAGTGGGGAGCTACCGAGGGGAAAGGGGAAATACTGAGGAGAAAGGGGAGTTACCGAGGGGAAAGGAGAGTTACCGAGGGGAGAGGGGAGATACCGAGGGGAGAGAGGAGTTACCGGAGGGCAAGGGGAGATACCGAGGGTAAAGGGGAGATACCAGGGAGGAAAGGGGAGATACTGAGGGGAAATGGGAGTTACCGAGGGGAGAGAGGAGAGATACCGAGGGGAGAGGGGAGCTACCGAGGGCAAAGGAGAGATCCCGGGGGGAGAGAGGAGATACTGAGGGGAAAGGGGAGATACCGAGGGGAGAGGGGAGATACCAAGGGGAGAGGGGAGATACCGAGGGGAGAGAGGAGATACCGAGGGGAGAGGGGATATACCGAGGGGAGAGGGGAGATACTGAGGGGAGAGGGGAGATACCGAGGGGAGAGAGGAGATACCGAGGGGAGAGGGGAGATACCGAGGGGAGAGGGGAGATACCGAGGGGAGAGAGGAGATACCGAGGGGAGAGGGGAGATACTGAGGGGAGAGGGGAGATACTGAGGGGAGAGGGGAGATACCGAGGGGAGAGGGGAGATACCGAGGGGAGAGAGGAGATACCGAGGGGAGAGGGGAGATACTGTGGGGAGAGGGGAGATACCGAGGGTAGAGGGGAGATACTGAGGGGAGAGGGGAGATACCGAGGGGAGAGGGGAGATACCGAGGGGAGAGGGGAGTTACCGAGGGGAGAGAGGAGATACCGAGGGGAGAGGGGAGATACCGAGGGGAGAGAGGAGATACCGAGGGGAGAGGGGAGATACCGAGGGGAGAGAGGAGACACTGAGGGGAAAGGGGAGTTACCGAGGGGAAAGGGGTGTTACTGAGGGGAAAGGAGAGATACCGAGGGGAGAGAGGATATACCGAGGGGAAAAGGGAGATACCGAGTGGGGAGAGGAGTTACCGAGAGGAAAGGGGTCTTACCGAGGGGAAAGGGGAGATACCGAGGGGAAAGGGTATTACCGAGGGCAGAGAAGAGATACCGAGGGGAAAGGGGAGTTACCGAGGGGAGGGAGGACATACCGAGGGCAAAGGGGATTTACCGAGGGGTAAGGGGAGATACTGAGGGGAAAGGGGTGTTACCGAGGGGAGAGAGGAGATACCGAGGGGAAAGGGGAGTTACCGAGGGGAGAGAGGAGACACTGAGGGGAAAGGGGAGTTACCGAGGGGAAAGGGGTGTTACTGAGGGGAAAGGAGAGATACCGAGTGGAGAGAGGAGATACCGAGGGGAAAGGGGAAATACCGAGGGGAGATACTGAAGGGGAAAGGGGTGTTACTGAGGGGATAGCGGAGATACTGAGGGGAAAGGGGAGTTACCGAGGGGAAAAGGGTGTTACTGAGGGGAAAGGGGAGATGCCGAGGGGAGAGAGCAGATACCGAGGGGAGAGGGTAGATACCGAGGGGAAAGGGGATATACCGAGGGGGGAGAGGAGATACCAAGGGGAAAGGGGAGTTACCGAAGGAGGAGGGGAGTTACCGAGGGGCAAGGGGAAATACCGAGGGGGGAGAGGAGATACCGGGGGGAGGGGGAAGGGGAGATTCGAGGGAGGGAAGGGGAGATACTGAGGGGAAAGGGGAGTTACCGAGGGGAGAGAGGAGCTACCGAAGGGAAAGGGGAGATACCAAGCGGAAAGGGGAGCGACCGAGGGGAGAGAGGAGAAACCGAAGGGAAAGGGGAGATACCGAGGGGTGAGAGGAGATACCGAGGGGAGACAGGAGCTACCGAGGGGAAAGGGGAGCTACCGAGCGGGGAGAGAGGAGATACCGAGGGGAAAGTGAAGATACCGAGGGGAGAGAGGAGAGATACCGAGGGGAGAGGGGAGCTACCGAGGGGAAAGGGGAGATCCCGGGGACAGAGAGGAATTACCAGGGGAAAGGGGTGATACCGAGGGGAGAGAGGAGCTACCGAGGGGAAAGGGGAGATACCGAGGGGAGCGAGTAGAAACCGAGGGGAGAGAGGGTATACTGAGGGGAAAGGGGAGATACCGAGGGGAAAGGAGAGTTACGGAGGGGAGAGGGGAGTTAGCGAGGGGAGAGAGGAGATACCAAGGGGATAGAAGAAATACCAACAGGAAAGGGGAGTTACCGAGGGGAAAGGGGAGATACTGAGGGGAGAGAGGAGTAACCGGAGGGCATGGGGAGATACCGAGGGGAAAGGGGAGATACTGAGAGGAAAGGGGAGATACTGAGGGCAAAGGGAACAAAACGAGGGATATGGGGAGATACCGAGGGGAGAGAGGAGATACCGAGGGAAGAGCGGAGACACCGAGGGGTGAGAGGAGACACCGAGTGGAGAGAGGGGATACCAAGGGGAGAGAGGAGCTACCGAGTGGAACGGGGAGTTACCGAGGTGTGATAGGAGATACCGACAGGAAATGGGAGCTACCAAGGGAAAAGAGGAGGTGCCGAGGGGAAAGGGGAGTTACTGATGGGAGTGAGGAGATGCCGGGGGGGTGGAGATACCGAGGGGAGAGGGGAGATACCGAGGGGATAGAGGAGATACCGAGGGGAAAGGGGAGATACCGAGGGAAGAGAGGAGCTACCGAGGGGAGAGAGAGAGGAGCTACCGAGGGGAGAGAGGAGCTACCGAGGGGGGAGAGGAGATAACGAGGGGAAAGGGGAGTTACCGAGGGGAAAGGGGAGATACCGAGGGGAAAGGGTGTTACCGAGGGGAAAGCGGATATACCGCGGGGAAAGGGTGTTACCGAGGGGAGAGTGGAGATACCGCGGGGAAAGGGTGTTACCGAGGGGAAAGGGGAGATACTGAGGGGAGAGGGGAGTTAGCGAGGGGAGATACCAAGGGGAGCGGGGAGTTACCGAGAGGAGCGGGGAGTTACTGAGGGGAGAGGGGAGATACCGAGGGAAAAGGAGAGTAACTGAGGGGAGAGAGGAGATACCGAGGGGAAAGAGGAGTTACCGAGGGGAAAGGGGTGTTACCGAGGGGAAAAGGGTGTTACCGAGGGGAGAGAAGAGATACCGAGGGGAAATGGGAGATACCGAGGGGAGAGCGGAGACACCGAGGGGAGAGAAGAGACACCGAGGGGAGAGAGGTGATACCGAGAGGAGAGAGGAGATACCATGGGAAAAGGGGAGTTACCGAAGGGAAAGGGGAGTTACTGAGGGGAAAGGGGAGTTACCGAGGGGAGAGAGGAGATACCGAGGGGAGCCTGGAGTTACCGAGGAAAGGGGAGTTACTGAGGGGAAAAGGGAGTTACAGAGGGGAAAAAGGAGATACCAAGGGGAAAGGGGAGCTACCGAGAGGGGAGGGGAGGTAACGGGGGGGAGGGGAGATACCAAGGGGAAATGGGAGATACCGTGGGGATAGAGGAGATACGGTGGAGAAAGGCGAGGTACTGAGGGGAAAGGGGAGGTACTGAATTGAGAGAGGAGTTACCAAGGGGAAAGGGGAGATACCGATGGGAGAGAAGAGCTACTGAGGGGAAAGGGGAGATACCGAGTGGAAAGGGGAGCTACCGAAGGGGCAGGGGAGTTACCGATGGGAAAGTGGAAATACCGAGGGGGAAGAGGAGATACTGGGGAGGGTAGGGGAGATACCGAGGGGCAAGGGGAGTTACCAAGGGGAAAGGGGAGTTACCGAGGGGAGAGAGGTGATACCGAGGGGAAACGGGACATACCAAGGGGAGAGAGGAGATACCGAGGGGAAAGGGGAGATACCGAGGGGAGAGAGGGTATACCGAGGGGAGAGGGGAGATACCATGGGGAAAGGGGAGTTACTGAGGGGAAAGGGGAGTTACCGAGGGGAGAGAGGAGATACGGTGGAGAAAGGCGAGGTACCGAGGGGAGAGGGGAGGTAACGAGGGGAAATGGGAGCTACCGCTGAGAAAGGGGAGCAACCGAGGGGAGGGGGGAGGGGAGATTCCGAGGGGAAAGGGGAGATACCGAGTGGAGACAGGAGTTTCTGAGGGGAAAGGGGAGATACCGAGGGGAAAGGGGAGATACCGAGGGGTGAGAGGAGATACCGAGGGGAGACAGGAGCTACCGAGGGGAAAGGGGAGCTACCGAGGGGGGAGAGAGGAGCTACCGAGGGGAAAGTGAAGATACCGAGGGGAGAGAGGAGAGATACCGAGGGGAGAGGGGAGCTACCGAGGGGAAAGGGGAGATCCCCGGGGACAGAGAGGAATTACCAGGGGAAAGGGGTGATACCGAGGGGAGAGAGGAGCTACCGAGGGGAAAGTGGAGATACCGAGGGGAGAGAGTAGAAACCGAGGGGAGAGAGGGTATACTGAGGGGAAAGGGGAGATACCGAGGGGAAAGGAGAGTAACGGAGGGGAGAGGGGAGTTAGCGAGGGGAGAGAGGAGATACCAAGGGGATAGAAGAAATACCAACAGGAAAGGGGAGATACCGAGGGGAAAGGGGAGATACTGAGAGGAAAGGGGAGATACTGAGGGCAAAGGGAACAAAACGAAGGAAGATACCATGGGGAGACACCGAGGGGAGAGAGGAGACACCGTGTGGAGAGAGGTGATACCAAGGGGAGAGAGGAGCTACCGAGGGGAACGGGGAGTTACCGAGGTGGGATAGGAGATACCGACAGGAAATGGGAGCTACCAAGGGAAAAGAGGAGGTGCCGAGGGGAAAGGGGAGTTACTGATGGGAGTGAGGAGATGCCGGGGGGGTGGAGATACCGAGGGGAGAGGGGAGATACCGAGGGAATAGAGGAGATACCATGGGGAAAGGGGAGTTACCGAGGGGAAAGGGGAGTTACCAAGGGGAGAGAGGAGATACTGAGGGGAAAGGGGAGATACCGAGGGAAGAGAGGAGCTACCGAGGGGAAAGGGGAGCTACCGAAGGGAGAGAGGAGATAATGAGGGGAAAGGGGAGTTACCGAGGGGAGAGAGGAGTTACCGAGAGGAAAGGTGAGTTACCGAGGGGAAAGCGGAGATACCGCGGGGAAAGGGTGTTACCGAGGAGAAAGGGGAGATACCAAGGGGGCAGAGGAGATACCGAGGGGGGAGAGGAGATACTGAGTGGAAAGGGGAGTTACCGAGGGGAGAGAGGAGTTACCGAGAGGAATTGGGTGTTACCGAGGGGAAAGGGGAGATACCGCGGGGAAAGGGTGTTACCGAGGGGAGAGAGGAGATACCGAGGGGAAAGGGGAGTTACCGAGGGGAGAGAGGAGACACTGAGGGGAAAGGGGAGTTACCGAGGGGAAAGGAGTGTGACCGAGGGGAAAGAGGAGATACCAAGGCGAGAGAGGAGTTACCGAGGGGAGAGAGGAGATACCGAAGGGAAAGGGGAGTTACCGAGGGGAAAGGGGTGTCACTGAGGGGAAAGAGGAGATACCGAGGGGAAAGGGGAGTTACCGAGGAGAAAGGGGTGTGACCGAGGGGAAAGAGGAGATACCAAGGTGAGAGAGGAGTTACCGAGGTGAGAGAGGAGATACCGAGGGGAAAGGGGAGTTACCGAAGGGAAACGGGTGTTACCGAGGGGAAAGGGGAGATACCAAGGGGAGAGAGGAGATACCGAGGGGAGAGAGGAGGTACTGAATTGAGAGAGGAGTTACCAAGTGGAAAGGGGAGATACCAAGGGGAAAGGGAAGATACCGAGGGGCGAGGGGAGATACCGAGAGGAAAGGAGAGATACCGAGGGGAGAGAGGAGATACCAAGAGGAGATACCGAGGGGAAAGAGGAGATACCGAGGGGAAACGGGAGATACAGAGAGGGGAGAAGAGATACCGAGGGGAAACGGGAGATACAGAGAGGGGAGAGGAGATACCGAGGGGAAAGGGGACTTAGCGAGGGGAGATAGGAGATTCTGAGGGGATAGGGGAGTTGCCGAGGGGAGAGAGGAGATACCGAGTGGAAAGGGGAGCTACCGAAGGGGCAGGGGAGTTACCGATGGGAAAGTGGAAATACCGAGGGGGAAGAGGAGATACTGGGGAGGGTAGGGGAGATACCGAGGGGAAAGGGGAGTTACCGAGGGGAGAGAGGTGATACCGAGAGGAGAGAGTAGAAACCGAGGGGAGAGAGGGTATACCGAGGGGAAAGGGGAGTTACCGAGGGGAGAGGGGAGTTACCGAGGGGAGAGGGGAGTTAGCGAGGGGAGAGGGGAGATACCAAGGGGAGCGGGGAGTTACCGAGAGGAGCGGGGAGTTACCGAGGGGAGAGGGGAGATACCGAGGGAAAAGGAGAGTAACTGAGGGGAGAGAGGAGATACCGAGGGGAAAGGGGAGTTACCGAGGGGAAAGGGGTGTTACCGAGAGGAGAGAAGAGATACCGAGGGGAAATGGGAGATACCGAGGGGAGAGCGGAGACACCGAGGGGAGAGAAGAGACACCGAGGGGAGAGAGGTGATACCGAGAGGAGAGAGGAGGTACCGAGGGGAAAGGGGAGTTACTGAGGGGTGTGAGGAGATGCCGGGGTGTGGAGATACCGAGGGGAGAGGGGAGATACCATGGGAAAAGGGGAGTTAGCGACGGGAAAGGGGAGTTACTGAGGGGAAAGGGGAGTTACCGAGGGGAGAGAGGAGATACCGAGGGGAGAGGGGAGATACCGAGGGGAGAGAGGAGATACCGAGGGGAGAGGGGAGATACCGAGGGGAGAGGGGAGATACCGAGGGTAGAGAGGAGATACCGAGGGGAGAGGGGAGATACCGAGGGGAGAGAGGAGATACTGAGGGGAGAGGGGAGATACCGAGGGGAGAGGGGAGATACCGAGGGGAGAGGGGAGATACCGAGAGGAGGTACCGAGGGGAAAGGGGAGTTACTGAGGGGAGTGAGGAGATGCCGGGGGGTGTGGAGATACCGAGGGGACAGAGGAGATACCATGGGGAAAGGGGAGTTACTGAGGGGAAAGGGGAGTTACCGAGGGGAGAGAGGAGATACGGTGGAGAAAGGCGAGGTACTGAGGGGAAAGGGGACGTACCGAGGGGAGAGGGGAGGTAACGAGGGGAGATGGGAGCTACCGCTGAGAAAGGGGAGCTACCGAGGGGAGGGGGGAGGGGAGATTCCGAGGGGAAAGGGGAGATACCGAGTGGAGACAGGAGTTTCTGAGGGGAAAGGGGAGATACCGAAGGGAAAGGGGAGATACCGAGAGGTGAGAGGAGATACCGAGGGGAGACAGGAGCTACCGAGGGGAAAGGGGAGCTACCGAGGGGGGAGAGAGGAGCTACCGAGGGGAAAGTGAAGATACCGAGGGGAGAGAGGAGAGATACCGAGGGGAGAGGGGAGCTACCGAGGGGAAAGGGGAGATCCCCGGGGACAGAGAGGAATTACCAGGGGAAAGGGGTGATACCGAGGGGAGAGAGGAGCTACCGAGGGGAAAGTGGAGATACCGAGGGGAAAGGAGAGTAACGGAGGGGAGAGGGGAGTTAGCGAGGGGAGAGAGGAGATACCAAGGGGATAGAAGAAATACCAACAGGAAAGGGGAGTTACCGAGGGGAAAGGGGAGATACCGAGGGGAGAGAGGAGTAACCGGAGGGCATGGGGAGATACCGAGGGGAAAGGGGAGATACTGAGAGGAAAGGGGAGATACTGAGGGCAAAGGGAACAAAACGAGGGAAGATACCATGGGGAGACACCGAGGGGAGAGAGGAGACACCGTGTGGAGAGAGGTGATACCAAGGGGAGAGAGGAGCTACCGAGGGGAACGGGGAGTTACCGAGGTGGGATAGGAGATACCGACAGGAAATGGGAGCTACCAAGGGAAAAGAGGAGGTGCCGAGGGGAAAGGGGAGTTACTGATGGGAGTGAGGAGATGCCGGGGGGGTGGAGATACCGAGGGGAGAGGGGAGATACCGAGGGGATAGAGGAGATACCATGGGGAAAGGGGAGTTACCAAGGGGAAAGGGGAGTTACCAAGGGGAGAGAGGAGATACTGAGGGGAAAGGGGAGATACCGAGGGAAGAGAGGAGCTACCGAGGGGAAAGGGGAGCTACCGAAGGGAGAGAGGAGATAATGAGGGGAAAGGGGAGTTACCGAGGGGAGAGAGGAGTTACCGAGAGGAAAGGTGAGATACCGAGGGGAAAGCGGAGATACCGCGGGGAAAGGGTGTTACCGAGGAGAAAGGGGAGATACCAAGGGGGCAGAGGAGATACCGAGGGGGGAGAGGAGATACTGAGTGGAAAGGGGAGTTACCGAGGGGAGAGAGGAGTTACCGAGAGGAATTGGGTGTTACCGAGGGGAAAGGGGAGATACCGCGGGGAAAGGGTGTTACCGAGGGGAGAGAGGAGATACCGAGGGGAAAGGGGAGTTACCGAGGGGAGAGAGGAGACACTGAGGGGAAAGGGGAGTTACCGAGGGGAAAGGAGTGTGACCGAGGGGAAAGAGGAGATACCAAGGCGAGAGAGGAGTTACCGAGGGGAGAGAGGAGATACCGAAGGGAAAGGGTAGTTACCGAGGGGAAAGGGGTGTCACTGAGGGGAAAGAGGAGATACCGAGGGGAAAGGGGAGTTACCGAAGGGAAACGGGTGTTACCGAGGGGAAAGGGGAGATACCAAGGGGAGAGAGGAGATACCGAGGGGAGAGAGGAGGTACTGAATTGAGAGAGGAGTTACCAAGTGGAAAGGGGAGATACCAAGGGGAAAGGGAAGATACCGAGGGGCGAGGGGAGATACCGAGGGGAAAGGAGAGATACCGAGGGGAGAGAGGAGATACCAAGAGGAGAAACCGAGGGGAAAGAGAAGATACCGAGGGGAAACGGGAGATACAGAGAGGGGAGAAGAGATACCGAGGGGAAACGGGAGATACAGAGAGGGGAGAGGAGATACCGAGGGGAAAGGGGACTTAGCGAGGGGAGAGAGGAGATTCTGAGGGGATAGGGGAGTTGCCGAGGGGAGAGAGGAGATACCGAGTGGAAAGGGGAGCTACCGAAGGGGCAGGGGAGTTACCGATGGGAAAGTGGAAATACCGAGGGGGAAGAGGAGATACTGGGGAGGGTAGGGGAGATACCGAGGGGAAATGGGAGTTACCGAGGGGAGAGAGGTGATACCGAGAGGAGAGAGTAGAAACCGAGGGGAGAGAGGGTATACTGAGGGGAAAGGGGAGTTACCGAGGGGAGAGGGGAGTTACCGAGGGGAGAGGGGAGTTAGCGAGGGGAGAGGGGAGATACCAAGGGGAGCGGGGAGTTACCGAGAGGAGCGGGGAGTTACCGAGGGGAGAGGGGAGATACCGAGGGAAAAGGAGAGTAACTGAGGGGAGAGAGGAGATACCGAGGGGAAAGGGGAGTTACCGAGGGGAAAGGGGTGTTACCGAGAGGAGAGAAGAGATACCGAGGGGAAATGGGAGATACCGAGGGGAGAGCGGAGACACCGAGGGGAGAGAAGAGACACCGAGGGGAGAGAGGTGATACCGAGAGGAGAGAGGAGGTACCGAGGGGAAAGGGGAGTTACTGAGGGGTGTGAGGAGATGCCGGGGTGTGGAGATACCGAGGGGAGAGGGGAGATACCATGGGAAAAGGGGAGTTAGCGAAGGGAAAGGGGAGTTACTGAGGGGAAAGGGGAGTTACCGAGGGGAGAGAGGAGATACCGAGGGGAGAGGGGAGATACCGAGGGGAGAGAGGAGATACCGAGGGGAGAGGGGAGATACCGAGGGGAGAGGGGAGATACCGAGGGTAGAGAGGAGATACCGAGGGGAGAGGGGAGATACCGAGGGGAGAGAGGAGATACTGAGGGGAGAGGGGAGATACCGAGGGGAGAGAGGAGATGCCGAGGGGAGAGGGGAGATACCGAGGGTAGAGGGGAGATACCGAGGGGAGAGAGGAGATACTGAGGGGGAGAGGAGATACCGAGGGCAAAGCGGTGTTACCGAGGGGAGAGAGGAGATACCGAGGGGAAAGGGGTGTTACCGAGGGGAAAGGGGAGATACAGAGGGGAAAGGGGTGTTACTGAGGGGAGAGAGGAGATACCGAGGGGAAAGGGGAGTTACCGAGGGCAGAAAGGAGATACTGAATGGAGAGAGGAGATACCGAGAGGAAAGGGGAGATACCAAGGGGAAAGGGGTGTTACTGAGGGGGAAGGGGAGATACCGAGCGGAGAGAGGAGATACCGACGGGAGAGAGCAGATACAATAGACGATAGGTGCAGGAGTAGGCCATTCTGCCCTTCGAGCCTGCACCACCATTCAATATAATCATGGCTGATCATCCTTAATCAGTATCCTGTTCCTGCCTTATCTCCATAACCCTTGATTCCACAATCCTTGAGAGCTCTATCCAACTCTTTCTTAAATGAATCCAGAGACTGGGCCTCCACTGCCCTCTGGGGCAGAGCATTCACACAGCCACCACTCTCTGGGTGAAGACGTTTCTCCTCATCTCTGTCCTAAATGGTCTACCCCGTATTTTTAAGCTGTGTCCTCTGCTTCGGCACTCACCCATCAGCGGAAACCCATACCGAGGGGAGAGAGGAGATACCGAGGGGAAAGGGGAGATACCGAGGGGGGAGGTGGAATACTGAGGGGAAAGGGGAGTTACCGAGAGGAAAGGAGAATTACCGAGGGGAAAGTGGAGTTACCGAGAGGAAAGGAGAGTTACCGAGGGGAAAGGGGAGTTACCGAGGGAAAAGGAGAGTTACCGAGAGGGAAGGGGAGTTACCGAGGGGAAAGGGGAGTTACCCAGGGGAGAGAGGAGATACCAAGGGGAAAGGAGAGATACCGAGAGGAAAAGGGAGATACCGAGGGGAGAGGGGAGATACCGAGGGGAGAGAGGAGCTACCGAGGGGAAAGGAGAGATACCGAGGAGAAAGGGGTGTTCCCGAGGGGAAAGGGCAGATACCAAGGCGAGAGTAGAGTTACCGAGGGGAGAGAGGAGATACCGAGGGGAAAGGGGAGTTACCGAGGGGAAAGGGGTGTCACTGAGGCGAAAGAGGAGATACCGAGGTGAGAGAGGAGATACTGAGGGGAAAGGGCAGATACCAAGGCGAGAGTGGAGTTACCGAGGGGAGAGAGGAGATACCGAGGGGAAAGGGGAGTTACCGAGGGGAAAGGGGAGATACCAAGCGGAGAGAGGAGATACCGAGGGGAGAGAGGAGGTACTGAATTGAGAGAGGTGTTACCAAGTGGAAAGGGGAGATAGCGAGGGGAAAGGAGAGATACCGAGTGGAAAGGGGAGATACCGAGGGGAGAGGGGAGATACCGAGTGGAAAGTGGAAATACCGAGGGGAAGGGGAGTTACCGAGGGGAGAGAGGTGATACCGAGAGGAGAGAGTAGAAACCGAGGGGAGAGAGGGTATACCGAGGGGAGAGAGGAGAAACCGAGGGGAAAGGAGAGTTACCGAGGGGAGAGGGGAGTTAGCGAGGGGAGAGGGGAGATACCAAGGGGAGCGGGGAGTTACCGAGAGGAGCGGGGAGTTACCGAGGGGAGAGGGGAGATACCAAGGGGATAGAAGAGATACCAACAGGAAAGGAGAGTCACCGCGGAGAAAGGGGAGATACCGAGGGGAGAAAGGAGTTACCGGAGGGCAAGGGGAGATACAGAGGGGAAAGGGGAGATACTGAGGGCAAAGGGAACAAAACGAGGGGCATGGGAAGATACCGAGGGGAAAGTGGAGATACTGAGGGAAGCGCGGAGACACCGAGGGGAGAGAGGAGACACCGAGGGGAGAGAGGTGAGAAAGAGAGGAGAGAGGTGATACCAAGGGGAGAGAGGAGCTACCGAGGGGAACGGGGAGTTACCGAGGTGTGAGAGGAGATACCGACAGGAAATGGGAGCTACCAAGGGAAAAGAGGAGATACCGAGGGGAGAGGGGAGGTACCGAGGGGAGAGGGGAGATACAGAGGGGAGAGGGGAGCTACCGAGGGGAAAGGGGAGATACCGAGGGGAGAGGGGAGATACCGAGCGGGGAGAGGGGAGATACCGAGGGGAGAGGGGAGATACCGAGGGGTGAGGGGAGATATCGAGGGGAGAGGGGAGATACCGAGCGGAAAGCGGAGCTACCGAAGGGGCAGGGGAGTTACCGATGGGAAAGTGGAAATACCGAGGGGGAAGAGGAGATACCGGGGAGGGTAGGGGAGATACCGTGGGGAAAGTGGAGTTACCGAGGGGAGAGAGGTGATACCGAGAGGAGAGAGTAGAAACCGAGGGGAGAGAGGGTATACCGAGGGGAAAGGGGAGTTACCGAGGGAGGAGGGGAAATACCTAGGGGGGAGGGGAGATACCGATGGGAGTGGGGAGAGGGGAAATACCAAGGGGAGAGAGGGGATGCCGAGGGGAAAGGGGAGCTACCGAGGGGAAAGGGTAAATACTGAGGAGAAAGGGGAGTTACCGAGGGGAAAGGAGAGTTACCGAGGGGAGAGGGGAGATACCGAGGGGAGAGGGGAGATACCGAGGGGAGAGAGGAGATGCCAAGGGGATAGAAGAGATACCAACAGGAAAGGGGAGTTACCGAGGGGAAAGGGGAGATACCGAGGGGAGAGAGGAGTTACCGGAGGGCAAGGGGAGATACCGAGGGTAAAGGGGAGATACCAGGGAGGAAAGGGGAGATACTGAGGGGAAATGGGAGTTACCGAGGGGAGAGAGGAGAGATACCGAGGGGAGAGGGGAGCTACCGAGGGCAAAGGAGAGATCCCGGGGGGAGAGAGGAGATACCGAGGGGAAAGGGGAGATACCGAGGGGAGAGGGGAGATACCGAGGGGAGAGGGGAGATACCAAGGGGAGAGGGGAGATACCGAGGGGAGAGAGGAGATACCGAGGGGAGAGGGGAGATACCGAGGGGAGAGGGGAGATACTGAGGGGAGAGGGGAGATACCGAGGGGAGAGAGGAGATACCGAGGGGAGAGGGGAGATACTGAGGGGAGATACCGAGGGGAGAGAGGAGATACCGAGGGGAGAGGGGAGATACTGAGGGGAGAGGGGAGATACTGAGGGGAGAGGGGAGATACCGAGGGGAGAGGGGAGATACCGAGGGGAGAGAGGAGATACCGAGGGGAGAGGGGAGATACTGAGGGGAGAGGGGAGATACCGAGGGGAGATACCGAGGGGAGAGGGGAGATACCGAGGGGAGAGGGGAGATACCGAGGGGAGAGGGGAGTTACCGAGGTGTGAGGGGAGATACCGAGGGGAGAGAGGAGTTACCGAGAGGAAAGGGGTCTTACCGAGGGCAGAGAAGAGATACCGAGGGGAAAGGGGAGTTACCGAGGGGAGGGAGGACATACCGAGGGCAAAGGGGATTTACCGAGGGGTAAGGGGAGATACTGAGGGGAAAGGGGTGTTACCGAGGGGAGAGAGGAGATACCGAGGGGAAAGGGGAGTTACCGAGGGGAGAGAGGAGACACTGAGGGGAAAGGGGAGTTACCGAGGGGAAAGGGGTGTTACTGAGGGGAAAGGAGAGATACCGAGTGGAGAGAGGAGATACCGAGGGGAAAGGGGAAATACCGAGGGGAGATACTGAAGGGGAAAGGGGTGTTACTGAGGGGATAGCGGAGATACTGAGGGGAAAGGGGAGTTACCGAGGGGAAAGGGGTGTTACTGAGGGGAAAGGAGAAATACCGAGTGGAGAGAGGAGATACCGAGGGGAAAGGGGAAATACCGAGGGGAGATACTGAAGGGGAAAGGGGTGTTACTGAGGGGATAGCGGAGATACTGAGGGGAAAGGGGAGTTACCGAGGGGAAAGGGGTGTTACTGAGGGGAAAGGGGAGATGCCGAGGGGAGAGAGCAGATACCGAGGGGAGAGGGTAGATACCGAGGGGAAAGGGGATATACCGAGGGGGGAGAGGAGATACCAAGGGGAAAGGGGAGTTACCGAAGGAGGAGGGGCGTTACCGAGGGGCAAGGGGAAATACCGAGGGGGGAGAGGAGATACCGGGGGGAGGGGGAAGGGGAGATTCGAGGGAGGGAAGGGGAGATACTGAGGGGAAAGGGGAGTTACCGAGGGGAGAGAGGAGCTACCGAAGGGAAAGAGGAGATACCAAGCGGACAGGGGAGCGACCGAGGGGAGAGAGGAGAAACCGAAGGGAAAGGGGAGATACCGAGGGGTGAGAGGAGATACCGAGGGGAGACAGGAGCTACCGAGGGGAAAGGGGAGCTACCGAGGGGGGAGAGAGGAGCTACCGAGGGGAAAGTGAAGATACCGAGGGGAGAGAGGAGAGATACCGAGGGGAGAGGGGAGCTACCGAGGGGAAAGGGGAGATCCCCGGGGACAGAGAGGAATTACCAGGGGAAAGGGGTGATACCGAGGGGAGAGAGGAGCTACCGAGGGGAAAGTGGAGATACCGAGAGGAAAGGAGAGTAACGGAGGGGAGAGGGGAGTTAGCGAGGGGAGAGAGGAGATACCAAGGGGATAGAAGAAATACCAACAGGAAAGGGGAGTTACCGAGGGGAAAGGGGAGATACCGAGGGGAGAGAGGAGTAACCGGAGGGCATGGGGAGATACCGAGGGGAAAGGGGAGATACTGAGAGGAAAGGGGAGATACTGAGGGCAAAGGGAACAAAACGAGGGAAGATACCATGGGGAGACACCGAGGGGAGAGAGGAGACACCATGTGGAGAGAGGTGATACCAAGGGGAGAGAGGAGCTACCGAGGGGAACGGGGAGTTACCGAGGTGGGATAGGAGATACCGACAGGAAATGGGAGCTACCAAGGGAAAAGAGGAGGTGCTGAGGGGAAAGGGGAGTTACTGATGGGAGTGAGGAGATGCCGGGGGGGTGGAGATACCGAGGGGAGAGGGGAGATACCGAGGGGATAGAGGAGATACCAAGGGGAGAGAGGAGATACTGAGGGGAAAGGGGAGATACCGAGGGAAGAGAGGAGCTACCGAGGGGAAAGGGGAGCTACCGAAGGGAGAGAGGAGATAATGAGGGGAAAGGGGAGTTACCGAGGGGAGAGAGGAGTTACCGAGAGGAAAGGTGAGTTACCGAGGGGAAAGCGGAGATACCGCGGGGAAAGGGTGTTACCGAGGAGAAAGGGGAGATACCAAGGGGGCAGAGGAGATACCGAGGGGGGAGAGGAGATACTGAGTGGAAAGGGGAGTTACCGAGGGGAGAGAGGAGTTACCGAGAGGAATTGGGTGTTACCGAGGGGAAAGGGGAGATACCGCGGGGAAAGGGGAGCTACCGAAGGGAGAGAGGAGATAATGAGGGGAAAGGGGAGTTACCGAGGGGAGAGAGGAGTTACCGAGAGGAAAGGTGAGTTACCGAGGGGAAAGCGGAGATACCGCGGGGAAAGGGTTTTACCGAGGAGAAAGGGGAGATACCAAGGGGGCAGAGGAGATACCGAGGGGGGAGAGGAGATACTGAGTGGAAAGGGGAGTTACCGAGGGGAGAGAGGAGTTACCGAGAGGAATTGGGTGTTACCGAGGGGAAAGGGGAGATACCGCGGGGAAAGGGTGTTACCGAGGGGAGAGAGGAGATACCGAGGGGAAAGGGGAGTTACCGAGGGGAGAGAGGAGACACTGAGGGGAAAGGGGAGTTACCGAGGGGAAAGGAGTGTGACCGAGGGGAAAGAGGAGATACCAAGGCGAGAGAGGAGTTACCGAGGGGAGAGAGGAGATACCGAAGGGAAAGGGTAGTTACCGAGGGGAAAGGGGTGTCACTGAGGGGAAAGAGGAGATACCGAGGGGAAAGGGGAGTTACCGAGGAGAAAGGGGTGTGACCGAGGGGAAAGAGGAGATACCAAGGCGAGAGAGGAGTTACCGAGGTGAGAGAGGAGATACCGAGGGGAAAGGGGAGTTACCGAAGGGAAACGGTTGTTACCGAGGGGAAAGGGGAGATACCAAGGGGAGAGAGGAGATACCGAGGGGAGAGAGGAGGTACTGAATTGAGAGAGGAGTTACCAAGTGGAAAGGGGAGATACCAAGGGGAAAGGGAAGATACCGAGGGGCGAGGGGAGATACCGAGGGGAAAGGAGAGATACCGAGGGGAGAGAGGAGATACCAAGAGGAGATACCGAGGGGAAACGGGAGATACAGAGAGGGGAGAAGAGATACCGAGGGGAAACGGGAGATACAGAGAGGGGAGAGGAGATACCGAGGGGAAAGGGGACTTAGCGAGGGGAGAGAGGAGATTCTGAGGGGATAGGGGAGTTGCCGAGGGGAGAGAGGAGATACCGAGTGGAAAGGGGAGCTACCGAAGGGGCAGGGGAGTTACCGATGGGAAAGTGGAAATACCGAGGGGGAAGAGGAGATACTGGGGAGGGTAGGGGAGATACCGAGGGGAAAGGGGAGTTACCGAGGGGAGAGAGTTGATACCGAGAGGAGAGAGTAGAAACTGAGGGGAGAGAGGGTATACCGAGGGGAAAGGGGAGTTACCGAGGGGAGAGGGGAGTTACCGAGTGGAGAGGGGAGTTAGCGAGGGGAGAGGGGAGATACCAAGGGGAGCGGGGAGTTACCGAGAGGAGCGGGGAGTTACCGAGGGGAGAGGGGAGATACCGAGGGAAAAGGAGAGTAACTGAGGGGAGAGAGGAGATACCGAGGGGAAAGGGGAGTTACCGAGGGGAAAGGGGTGTTACCGAGAGGAGAGAAGAGATACCGAGGGGAAATGGGAGATACCGAGGGGAGAGCGGAGACACCGAGGGGAGAGAAGAGACACCGAGGGGAGAGAGGTGATACCGAGAGGAGAGAGGAGGTACCGAGGGGAAAGGGGAGTTACTGAGGGGAGTGAGGAGATACCGAGGGGAGAGGGGAGATACCGAGGGGAGAGAGGAGATACCGAGGGGAGAGGGGAGATACCGAGGGTAGAGAGGAGATACCGAGGGGAGAGGGGAGATACCGAGGGGAGAGGGGAGATACCGAGGGGAGAGGGGAGATACCGAGGGGAGAGAGGAGATACCGAGGGGAGGGGGGAGATACCGAGGGTAGAGAGGAGATACCGAGGGGAGAGGGGAGATACCGAGGGGAGAGGGGAGATACCGAGGGGAGAGGGGAGATACCGAGGGGAGAGAGGAGATACCGAGGGGAGGGGGGAGATACCGAGGGGAGGGGGGAGATACCGAGGGGAGAGGGGAGATACCGAGAGGAGGTACCGAGGGGAAAGGGGAGTTACTGAGGGGAGTGAGGAGATGCCGGGGGGTGTGGAGATACCGAGGGGACAGAGGAGATACCATGGGGAAAGGGGAGTTACTGAGGGGAAAGGGGAGTTACCGAGGGGAGAGAGGAGATACCGAGGGGAAAGGGGAGTTACCGAGGGGAAAGGGGAGATACCAAGCGGAGAGAGGAGATACCGAGGGGAGAGAGGAGGTACTGAATTGAGAGAGGTGTTACCAAGTGGAAAGGGGAGATAGCGAGGGGAAAGGAGAGATACCGAGTGGAAAGGGGAGATACCGAGGGGAGAGGGGAGATACCGAGTGGAAAGTGGAAATACCGAGGGGAAGGGGAGTTACCGAGGGGAGAGAGGTGATACCGAGAGGAGAGAGTAGAAACCGAGGGGAGAGAGGGTATACCGAGGGGAGAGAGGAGAAACCGAGGGGAAAGGAGAGTTACCGAGGGGAGAGGGGAGTTAGCGAGGGGAGAGGGGAGATACCAAGGGGAGCGGGGAGTTACCGAGAGGAGCGGGGAGTTACCGAGGGGAGAGGGGAGATACCAAGGGGATAGAAGAGATACCAACAGGAAAGGAGAGTCACCGCGGAGAAAGGGGAGATACCGAGGGGAGAAAGGAGTTACCGGAGGGCAAGGGGAGATACAGAGGGGAAAGGGGAGATACTGAGGGCAAAGGGAACAAAACGAGGGGCATGGGAAGATACCGAGGGGAAAGTGGAGATACTGAGGGAAGCGCGGAGACACCGAGGGGAGAGAGGAGACACCGAGGGGAGAGAGGTGAGAAAGAGAGGAGAGAGGTGATACCAAGGGGAGAGAGGAGCTACCGAGGGGAACGGGGAGTTACCGAGGTGTGAGAGGAGATACCGACAGGAAATGGGAGCTACCAAGGGAAAAGAGGAGATACCGAGGGGAGAGGGGAGGTACCGAGGGGAGAGGGGAGATACAGAGGGGAGAGGGGAGCTACCGAGGGGAAAGGGGAGATACCGAGGGGAGAGGGGAGATACCGAGCGGGGAGAGGGGAGATACCGAGGGGAGAGGGGAGATACCGAGGGGTGAGGGGAGATATCGAGGGGAGAGGGGAGATACCGAGCGGAAAGCGGAGCTACCGAAGGGGCAGGGGAGTTACCGATGGGAAAGTGGAAATACCGAGGGGGAAGAGGAGATACCGGGGAGGGTAGGGGAGATACCGTGGGGAAAGTGGAGTTACCGAGGGGAGAGAGGTGATACCGAGAGGAGAGAGTAGAAACCGAGGGGAGAGAGGGTATACCGAGGGGAAAGGGGAGTTACCGAGGGAGGAGGGGAAATACCTAGGGGGGAGGGGAGATACCGATGGGAGTGGGGAGAGGGGAAATACCAAGGGGAGAGAGGGGATGCCGAGGGGAAAGGGGAGCTACCGAGGGGAAAGGGTAAATACTGAGGAGAAAGGGGAGTTACCGAGGGGAAAGGAGAGTTACCGAGGGGAGAGGGGAGATACCGAGGGGAGAGGGGAGATACCGAGGGGAGAGAGGAGATGCCAAGGGGATAGAAGAGATACCAACAGGAAAGGGGAGTTACCGAGGGGAAAGGGGAGATACCGAGGGGAGAGAGGAGTTACCGGAGGGCAAGGGGAGATACCGAGGGTAAAGGGGAGATACCAGGGAGGAAAGGGGAGATACTGAGGGGAAATGGGAGTTACCGAGGGGAGAGAGGAGAGATACCGAGGGGAGAGGGGAGCTACCGAGGGCAAAGGAGAGATCCCGGGGGGAGAGAGGAGATACCGAGGGGAAAGGGGAGATACCGAGGGGAGAGGGGAGATACCGAGGGGAGAGGGGAGATACCAAGGGGAGAGGGGAGATACCGAGGGGAGAGAGGAGATACCGAGGGGAGAGGGGAGATACCGAGGGGAGAGGGGAGATACTGAGGGGAGAGGGGAGATACCGAGGGGAGAGAGGAGATACCGAGGGGAGAGGGGAGATACTGAGGGGAGATACCGAGGGGAGAGAGGAGATACCGAGGGGAGAGGGGAGATACTGAGGGGAGAGGGGAGATACTGAGGGGAGAGGGGAGATACCGAGGGGAGAGGGGAGATACCGAGGGGAGAGAGGAGATACCGAGGGGAGAGGGGAGATACTGAGGGGAGAGGGGAGATACCGAGGGGAGATACCGAGGGGAGAGGGGAGATACCGAGGGGAGAGGGGAGATACCGAGGGGAGAGGGGAGTTACCGAGGTGTGAGGGGAGATACCGAGGGGAGAGAGGAGTTACCGAGAGGAAAGGGGTCTTACCGAGGGCAGAGAAGAGATACCGAGGGGAAAGGGGAGTTACCGAGGGGAGGGAGGACATACCGAGGGCAAAGGGGATTTACCGAGGGGTAAGGGGAGATACTGAGGGGAAAGGGGTGTTACCGAGGGGAGAGAGGAGATACCGAGGGGAAAGGGGAGTTACCGAGGGGAGAGAGGAGACACTGAGGGGAAAGGGGAGTTACCGAGGGGAAAGGGGTGTTACTGAGGGGAAAGGAGAGATACCGAGTGGAGAGAGGAGATACCGAGGGGAAAGGGGAAATACCGAGGGGAGATACTGAAGGGGAAAGGGGTGTTACTGAGGGGATAGCGGAGATACTGAGGGGAAAGGGGAGTTACCGAGGGGAAAGGGGTGTTACTGAGGGGAAAGGAGAAATACCGAGTGGAGAGAGGAGATACCGAGGGGAAAGGGGAAATACCGAGGGGAGATACTGAAGGGGAAAGGGGTGTTACTGAGGGGATAGCGGAGATACTGAGGGGAAAGGGGAGTTACCGAGGGGAAAGGGGTGTTACTGAGGGGAAAGGGGAGATGCCGAGGGGAGAGAGCAGATACCGAGGGGAGAGGGTAGATACCGAGGGGAAAGGGGATATACCGAGGGGGGAGAGGAGATACCAAGGGGAAAGGGGAGTTACCGAAGGAGGAGGGGCGTTACCGAGGGGCAAGGGGAAATACCGAGGGGGGAGAGGAGATACCGGGGGGAGGGGGAAGGGGAGATTCGAGGGAGGGAAGGGGAGATACTGAGGGGAAAGGGGAGTTACCGAGGGGAGAGAGGAGCTACCGAAGGGAAAGAGGAGATACCAAGCGGACAGGGGAGCGACCGAGGGGAGAGAGGAGAAACCGAAGGGAAAGGGGAGATACCGAGGGGTGAGAGGAGATACCGAGGGGAGACAGGAGCTACCGAGGGGAAAGGGGAGCTACCGAGGGGGGAGAGAGGAGCTACCGAGGGGAAAGTGAAGATACCGAGGGGAGAGAGGAGAGATACCGAGGGGAGAGGGGAGCTACCGAGGGGAAAGGGGAGATCCCCGGGGACAGAGAGGAATTACCAGGGGAAAGGGGTGATACCGAGGGGAGAGAGGAGCTACCGAGGGGAAAGTGGAGATACCGAGAGGAAAGGAGAGTAACGGAGGGGAGAGGGGAGTTAGCGAGGGGAGAGAGGAGATACCAAGGGGATAGAAGAAATACCAACAGGAAAGGGGAGTTACCGAGGGGAAAGGGGAGATACCGAGGGGAGAGAGGAGTAACCGGAGGGCATGGGGAGATACCGAGGGGAAAGGGGAGATACTGAGAGGAAAGGGGAGATACTGAGGGCAAAGGGAACAAAACGAGGGAAGATACCATGGGGAGACACCGAGGGGAGAGAGGAGACACCATGTGGAGAGAGGTGATACCAAGGGGAGAGAGGAGCTACCGAGGGGAACGGGGAGTTACCGAGGTGGGATAGGAGATACCGACAGGAAATGGGAGCTACCAAGGGAAAAGAGGAGGTGCTGAGGGGAAAGGGGAGTTACTGATGGGAGTGAGGAGATGCCGGGGGGGTGGAGATACCGAGGGGAGAGGGGAGATACCGAGGGGATAGAGGAGATACCAAGGGGAGAGAGGAGATACTGAGGGGAAAGGGGAGATACCGAGGGAAGAGAGGAGCTACCGAGGGGAAAGGGGAGCTACCGAAGGGAGAGAGGAGATAATGAGGGGAAAGGGGAGTTACCGAGGGGAGAGAGGAGTTACCGAGAGGAAAGGTGAGTTACCGAGGGGAAAGCGGAGATACCGCGGGGAAAGGGTGTTACCGAGGAGAAAGGGGAGATACCAAGGGGGCAGAGGAGATACCGAGGGGGGAGAGGAGATACTGAGTGGAAAGGGGAGTTACCGAGGGGAGAGAGGAGTTACCGAGAGGAATTGGGTGTTACCGAGGGGAAAGGGGAGATACCGCGGGGAAAGGGGAGCTACCGAAGGGAGAGAGGAGATAATGAGGGGAAAGGGGAGTTACCGAGGGGAGAGAGGAGTTACCGAGAGGAAAGGTGAGTTACCGAGGGGAAAGCGGAGATACCGCGGGGAAAGGGTTTTACCGAGGAGAAAGGGGAGATACCAAGGGGGCAGAGGAGATACCGAGGGGGGAGAGGAGATACTGAGTGGAAAGGGGAGTTACCGAGGGGAGAGAGGAGTTACCGAGAGGAATTGGGTGTTACCGAGGGGAAAGGGGAGATACCGCGGGGAAAGGGTGTTACCGAGGGGAGAGAGGAGATACCGAGGGGAAAGGGGAGTTACCGAGGGGAGAGAGGAGACACTGAGGGGAAAGGGGAGTTACCGAGGGGAAAGGAGTGTGACCGAGGGGAAAGAGGAGATACCAAGGCGAGAGAGGAGTTACCGAGGGGAGAGAGGAGATACCGAAGGGAAAGGGTAGTTACCGAGGGGAAAGGGGTGTCACTGAGGGGAAAGAGGAGATACCGAGGGGAAAGGGGAGTTACCGAGGAGAAAGGGGTGTGACCGAGGGGAAAGAGGAGATACCAAGGCGAGAGAGGAGTTACCGAGGTGAGAGAGGAGATACCGAGGGGAAAGGGGAGTTACCGAAGGGAAACGGTTGTTACCGAGGGGAAAGGGGAGATACCAAGGGGAGAGAGGAGATACCGAGGGGAGAGAGGAGGTACTGAATTGAGAGAGGAGTTACCAAGTGGAAAGGGGAGATACCAAGGGGAAAGGGAAGATACCGAGGGGCGAGGGGAGATACCGAGGGGAAAGGAGAGATACCGAGGGGAGAGAGGAGATACCAAGAGGAGATACCGAGGGGAAACGGGAGATACAGAGAGGGGAGAAGAGATACCGAGGGGAAACGGGAGATACAGAGAGGGGAGAGGAGATACCGAGGGGAAAGGGGACTTAGCGAGGGGAGAGAGGAGATTCTGAGGGGATAGGGGAGTTGCCGAGGGGAGAGAGGAGATACCGAGTGGAAAGGGGAGCTACCGAAGGGGCAGGGGAGTTACCGATGGGAAAGTGGAAATACCGAGGGGGAAGAGGAGATACTGGGGAGGGTAGGGGAGATACCGAGGGGAAAGGGGAGTTACCGAGGGGAGAGAGTTGATACCGAGAGGAGAGAGTAGAAACTGAGGGGAGAGAGGGTATACCGAGGGGAAAGGGGAGTTACCGAGGGGAGAGGGGAGTTACCGAGTGGAGAGGGGAGTTAGCGAGGGGAGAGGGGAGATACCAAGGGGAGCGGGGAGTTACCGAGAGGAGCGGGGAGTTACCGAGGGGAGAGGGGAGATACCGAGGGAAAAGGAGAGTAACTGAGGGGAGAGAGGAGATACCGAGGGGAAAGGGGAGTTACCGAGGGGAAAGGGGTGTTACCGAGAGGAGAGAAGAGATACCGAGGGGAAATGGGAGATACCGAGGGGAGAGCGGAGACACCGAGGGGAGAGAAGAGACACCGAGGGGAGAGAGGTGATACCGAGAGGAGAGAGGAGGTACCGAGGGGAAAGGGGAGTTACTGAGGGGAGTGAGGAGATACCGAGGGGAGAGGGGAGATACCGAGGGGAGAGAGGAGATACCGAGGGGAGAGGGGAGATACCGAGGGTAGAGAGGAGATACCGAGGGGAGAGGGGAGATACCGAGGGGAGAGGGGAGATACCGAGGGGAGAGGGGAGATACCGAGGGGAGAGAGGAGATACCGAGGGGAGGGGGGAGATACCGAGGGTAGAGAGGAGATACCGAGGGGAGAGGGGAGATACCGAGGGGAGAGGGGAGATACCGAGGGGAGAGGGGAGATACCGAGGGGAGAGAGGAGATACCGAGGGGAGGGGGGAGATACCGAGGGGAGGGGGGAGATACCGAGGGGAGAGGGGAGATACCGAGGGGAGAGAGGAGATACCGAGGGGAGGGGGGAGATACCGAGGGGAGGGGGGAGATACCGAGGGGAGAGAGGAGATACCGAGGGGAGAGGGGAGATACCGAGGGGAGAGAGGAGATACCGAGGGGAGAGAGGAGATACCAAGGGGAGAGGGGAGATACCGAGGGGAAAGGGGAGATACAGAGGGGAAAGGGGTGTTACTGAGGGGAGAGAGGAGATACCGAGGGGAAAGGGGAGTTACCGAGGGCAGAAAGGAGATACTGAATGGAGAGAGGAGATACCGAGAGGAAAGGGGAGATACCAAGGGGAAAGGGGTGTTACTGAGGGGAAAGGGGAGATACCGAGCGGAGAGAGGAGATACCGACGGGAGAGAGCAGATACAATAGACGATAGGTGCAGGAGTAGGCCATTCTGCCCTTCGAGCCTGCACCACCATTCAATATAATCATGGCTGATCATCCTTAATCAGTATCCTGTTCCTCCCTTATCTCCATAACCCTTGATTCCACTATCCTTGAGAGCTCTATCCAACTCTTTCTTAAATGAATCCAGAGACTGGGCCTCCACTGCCCTCTGGGGCAGAGTATTCCACACAGCCACCACTCTCTGGGTGAAGAAGTTTCTCCTCATCTCTGTCCTAAATGGTCTACCCCGTATTTTTAAGCTGTGTCCTCTGCTTCGGCACTCACCCATCAGCGGAAACCCATACCGAGGGGAGAGAGGAGATACCGAGGGGAAAGGGGAGATACCGAGGGGGGAGGTGGAATACTGAGGGGAAAGGGGAGTTACCGAGAGGAAAGGAGAATTACCGAGGGGAAAGTGGAGTTACCGAGAGGAAAGGAGAGTTACCGAGGGGAAAGGGGAGTTACCAAGGGAAAAGGAGAGTTACCGAGAGGGAAGGGGAGTTACCGAGGGGAAAGGGGAGTTACCCAGGGGAGAGAGGAGATACCAAGGGGAAAGGAGAGATACCGAGAGGAAAAGGGAGATACCGAGGGGAGAGGGGAGATACCGAGGGGAGAGAGGAGCTACCGAGGGGAAAGGAGAGATACCGAGGAGAAAGGGGTGTTACCGAGGGGAAAGGGCAGATACCAAGGCGAGAGTAGAGTTACCGAGGGGAGAGAGGAGATACCGAGGGGAAAGGGGAGTTACCGAGGGGAAAGGGGTGTCACTGAGGCGAAAGAGGAGATACCGAGGTGAGAGAGGAGATACTGAGGGGAAAGGGCAGATACCAAGGCGAGAGTGGAGTTACCGAGGGGAGAGAGGAGATACCGAGGGGAAAGGGGAGTTACCGAGGGGAAAGGGGTGTCACTGAGGCGAAAGAGGAGATACCGAGGTGAGAGAGGAGATACTGAAGGGAAAGGGCAGATACCAAGGCGAGAGTGGAGTTACCGAGGGGAGAGAGGAGATACCGAGGGGAAAGGGGAGTTACCGAGGGGAAAGGGGAGATACCAAGCGGAGAGAGGAGATACCGAGGGGAGAGAGGAGGTACTGAATTGAGAGAGGTGTTACCAAGTGGAAAGGGGAGATAGCGAGGGGAAAGGGGAGATACCGAGGGGAGAGGGGAGATACCGAGTGGAAAGTGGAAATACCGAGGGGGAAGGGGAGTTACCGAGGGGAGAGAGGTGATACCGAGAGGAGAGAGTAGAAACCGAGGGGAGAGAGGGTATACCGAGGGGAGAGAGGAGAAACCGAGAGGAAAGGAGAGTTACCGAGGGGAGAGGGGAGTTAGCAAGGGGAGAGGGGAGATACCAAGGGGAGCGGGGAGTACCAAGAGGAGCGGGGAGTTACCGAGGGGAGAGGGGAGATACCAAGGGGATAGAAGAGATACCAACAGGAAAGGAGAGTCACCGCGGAGAGAGGGGAGATACCGAGGGGAGAAAGGAGTTACCAGAGGGCAAGGGGAGATACAGAGGGGAAAGGGGAGATACTGAGGGCAAAGGGAACAAAACGAGGGGCATGGGAAGATACCGAGGGGAAAGTGGAGATACTGAGGGAAGCGCGGAGACACCGAGGGGAGAGAGGAGACACCGAGGGGAGAGAGGAGACACCGAGGGGAGAGAGGTGATAAAGAGAGGAGAGAGGTGATACCAAGGGGAGAGAGGAGCTACCGAGGGGAACGGGGAGTTACCGAGGTGTGAGAGGAGATACCGACAGGAAATGGGAGCTACCAAGGGAAAAGAGGAGATACCGAGGGGAGAGGGGAGCTACCGAGGGGAGAGGGGAGCTACCGAGGGGAGAGGGGAGATACCGAGGGGAGAGGGGAGATACCGAGGGGAGAGGGGAGATACCGAGGGGAGAGAGGAGATACCGAGGGGAGGGGGGAGATACCGAGGGGAGGGGGGAGATACCGAGGGGAGAGAGGAGATACCGAGGGGAGAGGGGAGATACCGAGGGGAGAGAGGAGATACCGAGGGGAGAGAGGAGATACTGAGGGGAGAGAGGAGATACCAAGGGGAGAGGGGAGATACCGAGGGGAAAGGGGAGATACAGAGGGGAAAGGGGTGTTACTGAGGGGAGAGAGGAGATACCGAGGGGAAAGGGGAGTTACCGAGGGCAGAAAGGAGATACTGAATGGAGAGAGGAGATACCGAGAGGAAAGGGGAGATACCAAGGGGAAAGGGGTGTTACTGAGGGGAAAGGGGAGATACCGAGCGGAGAGAGGAGATACCGACGGGAGAGAGCAGATACAATAGACGATAGGTGCAGGAGTAGGCCATTCTGCCCTTCGAGCCTGCACCACCATTCAATATAATCATGGCTGATCATCCTTAATCAGTATCCTGTTCCTCCCTTATCTCCATAACCCTTGATTCCACTATCCTTGAGAGCTCTATCCAACTCTTTCTTAAATGAATCCAGAGACTGGGCCTCCACTGCCCTCTGGGGCAGAGTATTCCACACAGCCACCACTCTCTGGGTGAAGAAGTTTCTCCTCATCTCTGTCCTAAATGGTCTACCCCGTATTTTTAAGCTGTGTCCTCTGCTTCGGCACTCACCCATCAGCGGAAACCCATACCGAGGGGAGAGAGGAGATACCGAGGGGAAAGGGGAGATACCGAGGGGGGAGGTGGAATACTGAGGGGAAAGGGGAGTTACCGAGAGGAAAGGAGAATTACCGAGGGGAAAGTGGAGTTACCGAGAGGAAAGGAGAGTTACCGAGGGGAAAGGGGAGTTACCAAGGGAAAAGGAGAGTTACCGAGAGGGAAGGGGAGTTACCGAGGGGAAAGGGGAGTTACCCAGGGGAGAGAGGAGATACCAAGGGGAAAGGAGAGATACCGAGGAGAAAGGGGTGTTACCGAGGGGAAAGGGCAGATACCAAGGCGAGAGTAGAGTTACCGAGGGGAGAGAGGAGATACCGAGGGGAAAGGGGAGTTACCGAGGGGAAAGGGGTGTCACTGAGGCGAAAGAGGAGATACCGAGGTGAGAGAGGAGATACTGAGGGGAAAGGGCAGATACCAAGGCGAGAGTGGAGTTACCGAGGGGAGAGAGGAGATACCGAGGGGAAAGGGGAGTTACCGAGGGGAAAGGGGAGATACCAAGCGGAGAGAGGAGATACCGAGGGGAGAGAGGAGGTACTGAATTGAGAGAGGTGTTACCAAGTGGAAAGGGGAGATAGCGAGGGGAAAGGAGAGATACCGAGTGGAAAGGGGAGATACCGAGGGGAGAGGGGAGATACCGAGTGGAAAGTGGAAATACCGAGGGGGAAGGGGAGTTACCGAGGGGAGAGAGGTGATACCGAGAGGAGAGAGTAGAAACCGAGGGGAGAGAGGGTATACCGAGGGGAGAGAGGAGAAACCGAGAGGAAAGGAGAGTTACCGAGGGGAGAGGGGAGTTAGCAAGGGGAGAGGGGAGATACCAAGGGGAGCGGGGAGTACCGAGAGGAGCGGGGAGTTACCGAGGGGAGAGGGGAGATACCAAGGGGATAGAAGAGATACCAACAGGAAAGGAGAGTCACCGCGGAGAGAGGGGAGATACCGAGGGGAGAAAGGAGTTACCGGAGGGCAAGGGGAGATACAGAGGGGAAAGGGGAGATACTGAGGGCAAAGGGAACAAAACGAGGGGCATGGGAAGATACCGAGGGGAAAGTGGAGATACTGAGGGAAGCGCGGAGACACCGAGGGGAGAGAGGAGACACCGAGGGGAGAGAGGAGACACCGAGGGGAGAGAGGTGATAAAGAGAGGAGAGAGGTGATACCAAGGGGAGAGAGGAGCTACCGAGGGGAACGGGGAGTTACCGAGGTGTGAGAGGAGATACCGACAGGAAATGGGAGCTACCAAGGGAAAAGAGGAGATACCGAGGGGAGAGGGGAGGTACCGAGGGGAGAGGGGAGCTACCGAGGGGAGAGGGGAGCTACCGAGGGGAGAGGGGAACTACCGAGGGGAGAGGGGAGATACCAAGGGGAGAGGGGAGATACCGAGGGGAGAGGGGAGATACCGAGGGGAGAGGGGAGATACCGAGGGGAGAGAGGAGATACCGAGGGGAGGGGGGAGATACCGAGGGGAGGGGGGAGATACCGAGGGGAGAGAGGAGATACCGAGGGGAGAGGGGAGATACCGAGGGGAGAGAGGAGATACTGAGGGGAGAGAGGAGATACCAAGGGGAGAGGGGAGATACCGAGGGGAAAGGGGAGATACAGAGGGGAAAGGGGTGTTACTGAGGGGAGAGAGGAGATACCGAGGGGAAAGGGGAGTTACCGAGGGCAGAAAGGAGATACTGAATGGAGAGAGGAGATACCGAGAGGAAAGGGGAGATACCAAGGGGAAAGGGGTGTTACTGAGGGGAAAGGGGAGATACCGAGCGGAGAGAGGAGATACCGACGGGAGAGAGCAGATACAATAGACGATAGGTGCAGGAGTAGGCCATTCTGCCCTTCGAGCCTGCACCACCATTCAATATAATCATGGCTGATCATCCTTAATCAGTATCCTGTTCCTCCCTTATCTCCATAACCCTTGATTCCACTATCCTTGAGAGCTCTATCCAACTCTTTCTTAAATGAATCCAGAGACTGGGCCTCCACTGCCCTCTGGGGCAGAGTATTCCACACAGCCACCACTCTCTGGGTGAAGAAGTTTCTCCTCATCTCTGTCCTAAATGGTCTACCCCGTATTTTTAAGCTGTGTCCTCTGCTTCGGCACTCACCCATCAGCGGAAACCCATACCGAGGGGAGAGAGGAGATACCGAGGGGAAAGGGGAGATACCGAGGGGGGAGGTGGAATACTGAGGGGAAAGGGGAGTTACCGAGAGGAAAGGAGAATTACCGAGGGGAAAGTGGAGTTACCGAGAGGAAAGGAGAGTTACCGAGGGGAAAGGGGAGTTACCAAGGGAAAAGGAGAGTTACCGAGAGGGAAGGGGAGTTACCGAGGGGAAAGGGGAGTTACCCAGGGGAGAGAGGAGATACCAAGGGGAAAGGAGAGATACCGAGAGGAAAAGGGAGATACCGAGGGGAGAGGGGAGATACCGAGGGGAGAGAGGAGCTACCGAGGGGAAAGGAGAGATACCGAGGAGAAAGGGGTGTTACCGAGGGGAAAGGGCAGATACCAAGGCGAGAGTAGAGTTACCGAGGGGAGAGAGGAGATACCGAGGGGAAAGGGGAGTTACCGAGGGGAAAGGGGTGTCACTGAGGCGAAAGAGGAGATACCGAGGTGAGAGAGGAGATACTGAGGGGAAAGGGCAGATACCAAGGCGAGAGTGGAGTTACCGAGGGGAGAGAGGAGATACCGAGGGGAAAGGGGAGTTACCGAGGGGAAAGGGGAGATACCAAGCGGAGAGAGGAGATACCGAGGGGAGAGAGGAGGTACTGAATTGAGAGAGGTGTTACCAAGTGGAAAGGGGAGATAGCGAGGGGAAAGGAGAGATACCGAGTGGAAAGGGGAGATACCGAGTGGAAAGTGGAAATACCGAGGGGGAAGGGGAGTTACCGAGGGGAGAGAGGTGATACCGAGAGGAGAGAGTAGAAACCGAGGGGAGAGAGGGTATACCGAGGGGAGAGAGGAGAAACCGAGAGGAAAGGAGAGTTACCGAGGGGAGAGGGGAGTTAGCAAGGGGAGAGGGGAGATACCAAGGGGAGCGGGGAGTACCGAGAGGAGCGGGGAGTTACCGAGGGGAGAGGGGAGATACCAAGGGGATAGAAGAGATACCAACAGGAAAGGAGAGTCACCGCGGAGAGAGGGGAGATACCGAGGGGAGAAAGGAGTTACCGGAGGGCAAGGGGAGATACAGAGGGGAAAGGGGAGATACTGAGGGCAAAGGGAACAAAACGAGGGGCATGGGAAGATACCGAGGGGAAAGTGGAGATACTGAGGGAAGCGCGGAGACACCGAGGGGAGAGAGGAGACACCGAGGGGAGAGAGGTGATAAAGAGAGGAGAGAGGTGATACCAAGGGGAGAGAGGAGCTACCGAGGGGAACGGGGAGTTACCGAGGTGTGAGAGGAGATACCGACAGGAAATGGGAGCTACCAAGGGAAAAGAGGAGATACCGAGGGGAGAGGGGAGGTACCGAGGGGAGAGGGGAGCTACCGAGGGGAGAGGGGAGCTACCGAGGGGAGAGGGGAGATACCGAGGGGAGAGGGGAGATAACGAGGGGAGAGGGGAGATACCGAGGGGAGAGAGGAGATACCAAGGGGAGAGGGGAGATACCGAGGGGAGAGGGGAGATACCGAGGGGAGAGGGGAGATACCGAGGGGAGAGAGGAGATACCGAGGGGAGGGGGGAGATACCGAGGGGAGAGAGGAGATACCGAGGGGAGAGGGGAGATACCGAGGGGAGAGAGGAGATACCGAGGGGAGAGAGGAGATACCGAGGGGAGAGAGGAGATACCGAGGGGAGAGGGGAGATACCGAGGGGAGGGGGGAGATACCGAGGGGAGAGGGGAGATACCGAGGGGAGAGGGGAGATACCGAGGGGAGAGGGGAGATACCGAGGGGAAAGGGGAGATACCGAAGGGAGAGGGGAGATACAGAAGGGAGAGGGGAGATACCGAGGGGAGAGGGGAGATACCGAAGGGAGAGGGGAGATACCGAGGGGAAAGGGGAGATACCGAGGGGAAAGGGGAGTTACCGAGGGGAGAGGGGAGTTAGCGAGGGGAGATACCGAGGGGAAAGGGGAGTTACCGAGGGGAAAGAGGAGATACCGAGGGGAGAGGGGAGATACCGAGGGGAGAGGGGAGATACCGAGGGGAAAGGGGAGTTACCGAGGGGAAAGGGGAGTTACCGAGGGGAAAGGGGAGTTACCGAGGGGAGAGGGGAGATACCGAGGGGAAAGGGGAGTTACCGAGGGGAAAGGGGAGTTACCGAGGGGAAAGAGGAGATACCGAGGGGAGAGGGGAGATACCGAGGGGAGAGGGGAGATACCGAGGGGAAAGGGGAGATACCGAAGGGAGAGGGGAGATACCGAGGGGAGAGGGGAGATACCGAAGGGAGAGGGGAGACACCGAGGGGAGAGAGGAGACACCGAGGGGTGAGGGGAGATACCGAGGGGAGAGAGGAGATACCGAGGGGAGAGGGGAGATACCGAGGGGAGAGGGGAGATACCGAGGGGAAAGGGGAGTTACTGAGGGGAGAGAGGAGATACCGAGGGGAGAGGAGTTACCAAGGGGAAAGGGGAGCTGCCAAGGGAGGAGAGGAGGTACCGGGGAGTGGGGGTAGGGGAGAAACCGCGGGGTAAGGGGAGTTACCGAGGGGAAAGGGGAGATTCCGAGGGGAACGGAGAGATAACAAGGAGGGTGAGGTAATACCGAGGGGAAAGGGGAGTTACCGAGGGGATCGAGGAGATACCGAGGGGAGAGGGGAGATAACGAGAGGAGATACCGAGTGGAGAGAGGAGATGCCGAGGGGAAAAAGGAGATACCGAGTGGAAAGGGTAGCTACCGACGGAGGAGAGAAGGTAACGGGAGGGGGGGAGGGGAGATACCGAGGGGAAAGAGGAGATACCGAGGGGGGAGGGGAGACACCGAGGGATAAGGGGATTTACCGAGGGGAGAGAGGAGATACCATGTGGAGAGAGGAGATACCGAGGGGAAAGGGGAGATACCGAGGGGAGAGGGGAGATACCGAGGGGAAAGGGGAGTTACCGAGGGGAAAGGGGAGATACCGAGGGGAAAGGGGAGATACCGAGGGGAGAGGGGAGATACCGAGGGGAGAGGGGAGATACCGAGGGGAAAGGGGAGTTACCGAGGGGAAAGGGTAGCTACTGACGGAGGAGAGGAGGTAACGGGGGGGGGGGAGGGGAGTTACCGAGGGGAGAGGGGAGATACCGAGGGGAGAGGGGAGATACCGACGGCAGAGGGGAGATACCAAAGGGAGAGGGGAGATACCGAGGAGAGAGAGGAGATACCGAGGGGAAAGGGGAGTCACCGAGGAGAGAGAGGAGATACCGAGGAGGAAAAGGAGATACCGAGGGGAGAGGGGTGATACCGAGGGGAAAGGGGAGATACCGAGGGGAAAGGGGAGATACCGAGGGGAGAGGGGAGATACCGAGGGGAGAGGGGAGATACCGAGGGGAAAGGGGAGTTACCGAGGGGAAAGGGTAGCTACTGACGGAGGAGAGGAGGTAACGGGGGAGGGGGAGGGGAGTTACCGAGGGGAGAGGGGAGATACCGAGGGGAGAGGGGAGATACCGAGGGGAGAGGGGAGATACCAAAGGGAGAGGGGAGATACCGAGGAGAGAGAGGAGATACCGAGGGGAAAGGGGAGTCACCGAGGAGAGAGAGGAGATACCGAGGAGGAAAAGGAGATACCGAGGGGAGAGGGGAGATACCGAGGGGAGAGGGGAGATACCGAGGGGAGAGGAGATACCGAGGGGAGAGGGGAGATACCGAGGAGAGAGAGGAGATACCGAGGGGAAAGGGGAGTCACCGAGGAGAGAGAGGAGATACCGAGGAGGAAAAGGAGATACCGAGGGGAGAGGGGAGATACCGAGGGGAGAGGGGAGATACCGAGGGGAGAGGAGATACCGAGGGGAGAGGGGAGATACCGAGGAGGAAAAGGAGATACCAAGGGGAAAGGGGAGTCACCGAGGGGAGAGAGGAGATACCGAGGAGGAAAAGGAGATACCGAGGGGAGAGGGGAGATACCGAGAGGAAAGGGGAGATACCAAGGGGAGATACCGAGGGGAGAGGGGAGATACCGAGGGGAGAGGAGATACCGAGGGGAAAGGGGAGATACCATGGGGAAAGGGGAGATACCGAGTGGAAAAGGGAGTTACTGAAGGGAAAGGGGAGTTGAAAATGTGTTGCTGAAAAAGTGCAGCAGGTCAGGCAGCATCCAAGGAGCAGAACAATCGACGTTTTGGGCATGAGCCCTTCTTCAGGAATCAGTGGGGAGAGGGGATTCCTGAAGAAGGGCTCATGCCCAAAACGTCGATTCTCCTGCTCCTTGGATACTGCCTGACCTGCTGCACTTTTCCAGCAACACATTTTCAACTCTGATCTCCATCATCTGCAGTCCTCACTTTCTCCTCCGGAAAGGGGAGTTACCGAGGAGGGAGAGGTGATACTGAGGGGAGAGAGGAGATACCGAGGGGAAAGGGGAGTTACCGAGGGGAAAGGGGAGATACTGAGGGGAGAGAGGAGATACCGAGGGGAAAGGGGAGTTACCGAGGGGAAAGGGGAGATACTGAGGGGAGAGAGGAGATACCGAGGGTAAAGGGGACATACCGAGGGGAGAGGGGTGATACTGAGGGGAGAGAGGAGATACCGAGGGTAAAGGGGACATACCGAGGGGAGAGAGGAGATACCGAGGGGAAAGGGGAGGTATTGAGGGGAAAGGGGAGCGACTGAAGGGAAAGGGGAGTTACCGAGGGGTGAGGGGAGATTCCGAGGGGAAAGGGGAGTTATCGAGGGGAAAGGGGAGATACCGAAGGGAGATGGGAGTTACCGAGGGAAAAGGGGGCATACTGAGGGGAGAGAGGGGATACCGAGGGGAAAGGGGAGATACTGAGGGGAGAGAGGAGATACCGAGGGGAAAGGGGACATACCGAGGGGAGAGAGGAGATACCGAGGGGAAAGGGGAGATACCGAAGGGAGATGGGAGTTACCGAGGGAAAAGGGGGCATACTGAGGGGAGAGAGGGGATACCGAGGGGAAAGGGGAGATACTGAGGGGAGAGAGGAGATACCGAGGGTAAAGGGGACATACCGAGGGGAGAGAGGAGATACCGTGGGGAAAGGGGAGATACTGAAGGGAAAGGGGAGTTACCGAGGGGGAAGCAGGGATACCGAGGGGAAAGGGGAGATACCGTGGGGAAAGGGGGTTACCGAGGGGGAAGCAGGGATACCAAGGGGAAAGGGGAGATACCGTGGGGAAAGGGGAGATACTGAGGGGAAAGGGGAGTTACCGAGAGGAATGCCGAGATTCGGGGGGAGAGGGTCTGATTTGAAGAGAGGGGACCAGCAAAGGGGTGGCTGCAGTTTTTCTTTAAAGGGGGTGGAGAGGGAAGACCAACAAATTCTTCTCCTCCTTCGTCCCAACAGGAGAACGCCAACTGTAGCAGCAGCCAGGGGCACACCGACTGTAGCAGCAGCCAGGGGCACACCGACTGTAGCAGCAGCCAGGGGCACACTGACTGTAGTACCAGCCTGGAGCACGCTGACTGTAGCACGCTAACTGTAGCAGCAGCCGGGGCACACTGACTGTAGCAGCAACCAGGGGCACGCTGACTGTAGCACCAGCCAGCGGCACACTGACTGTAGCAGCAACCAGGGGCATGTCGACTGTAGTACCAGCCAGGGGCACGCCGACTGTAGCAGCAACCAGGGGCATGCCGACTGTAGCAGCAGCTAGGGGCACACTGACTGTAGCAGCAACCAGGGGCACGTTGACTGTAGCAGCAGCCAGGGGCACACCGACTGTAGCAGCAGCCAGAGGCACGCTGACTGTAGCAGCAGCCAGGGGCACGCTGACTGTAGCAGCAGCCAGGGGCACGCCGACTGTAGCAGCAGCCAGGGGCACACTGACTGTAGTACCAGCCAGGGGCATACCGACTGTAGCAGCAGCCAGGGGCACGCCGACTGTAGCAGCAGCCAGGGGCGCACTGACTGTAGCAGCAGCCGGGGCACGCTGACTGTAGCAGCAGCCAGGGGCACGCCGACTGTAGCAGCAGCCAGGGGCACACTGACTGTAGCAGCAGCCAGGGGCACACCGACTGTAGCAGCAGCCAGGGGCACGCCGACTGTAACAGCAGCCAGGGGCACACCGACTGTAGCAGCAGCCAGGGGCATGCCGACTGTAACAGCAGCCAGGGGCACACTGACTGTAGCAGCAGCCGGGGGCACACCGACTGTAGCAGCAGCCGGGGCACACTGACTGTAGCAGCAGCCAGGGGCACGCCAACTGTAGCAGCAGCCAGGGGCACACTGACTGTAGCAGCAGCCGGGGCACACTGACTGTGGCAGCAGCCGGGGGCACGCCAACTGTAGCAGCAGCCAGGGGCACACCGACTGTAGCAGCAGCCAGGGGCACACTGACTGTGGCACCAACCAGGGACACACCGACTGTAGCAGCAGCCAGGGGCACACTGACTGTAGCAGCAGCCAGGGGCACACCGACTGTAGCAGCAGCCAGGGGCACACTGACTGTGGCACCAACCAGGGACACACCGACTGTAGCAGCAGCCAGGGGCAAGCCAACTGTGGCACCAACCAGGGGCACGCTGACTGTAGCAGCAACCAGGGGCAAGCCAACTGTGGCACCAACCAGGGGCACGCTGACTGTAGCAGCAGCCAGGGGCACACTGACTGTAGTAGCAGCCCGGAGCCCGCTGACAGTAGCACCCGCCAGGGGCACACTGACTGTAGTACCAGCCAGGAGCACGCTGACTGTAGCACGCTGACTGTAGTAGCAGCCAGGGGCACACTGACTGTAGCACCAACCAGAGGCACACAGACTTTAGCAGCAGCCAGGGGCACACTGACTGTAGCAGCAGCTAGGGGCACACTGACTGTAGCAGCAGCTAGGGGCACACTGACTGTAGCAAGCTGACTGTAGCAGCAGCCAGGGGCATGCTGACTGTAGCACCAACCAGGGGCACACAGACTGTAGCAGCAGCCAGGGGCACACTGACTGTAGTACCAGCCAGGAGCATGCTGACTGTAGTACCAGCCAGGAGCACGCTGACTGTAGCATGCTGACTGTAGCAGCAGCCAGGGGCACACTGACTGTAGCACCAGCCAGGTGCACAATGACTGTAGTACCAGCCAGGGGCACGCTGACTGTAGCACGCTGATGTAGCAGCAGCCAGGGGCATGCTGACTGTAGCACCAACCAGGGGCACACAGACTGTAGCAGCAGCCAGGGGCACACTGACTGTAGCACCAGCCAGGGGCACAATGACTGTAGTACCAGCCAGGGGCACGCTGACTGTAGCACCAACCAGGGGCACACAGACTGTAGCAGCAGCCAGGGGCACACTGACTGTAGCAGCAGCTAGGGGCACACTGACTGTAGCAGCAGCTAGGGGCACGCTGACTGTAGCAAGCTGACTGTAGCAGCAGCCAGGGGCATGCTGACTGTAGCACCAACCAGGGGCACACAGACTGTAGCAGCAGCCAGGGGCACAGTGACTGTAACACCAGCCAGGGATGCGCTGACTGTAGCAAGCTGACTGTAGCAGCAGCCAGGTGGACACTGACTGTAGTACCTGCCAGGGGCACGCTGACTGTAGCAGCAGCCAGGGGCACGCTGACTGTAACAGCAGCTCGGAGCACAACGACTGTAGCAGTATCCAGGCGCATACCAACTGTGGCAGCAGCCGGGGCACACTGACGGTGGCAGCAGCCAGGGGCACACTGACTGTGGCAGCTGTCAGGGGCACACTGACTGTGGCAGCTGTCAGGGGCACACTGACTGTGGCAGCAGCCAGGGGCACACTGACGGTGGCAGCAGCCAGGGGCACACTGACTGTGGCAGCTGTCAGGGGCACACTGACTGTGGCAGCTGTCAGGGGCACACTGACTGTGGCAGCTGCCAGGGGCACACTGACTGTGGCAGCAGCCAGGGGCACACTGACTGTGGTATCAGCCAGTGGACCGCAGTTTGAAACCATTCAACAGTTGAATACTCAGTTATAACTGGGACCAGGAAAATGTGAAGTTGCTGAAGTGATGAATCCCTTACAAATGGATGTTAAATCTTTAGCTTACAGCTGCAGAGGTTTGGGAACTACAATCTGGGGGATATTGTACTGGATACTATTGTAATAAGCACTTTCCTGGCAGTTGGATCATTCAAGATTGGATAGTTTGATTCGATGATGTTTTATATTTCTACAATATCACATCTAGAAGTGTCTCACCTGCTTGTTTTGCAATACTGTTCCTGTGTCAGACAAGTAAGTAAGCATTCAGCTGTGACCTCACAAGGCTTTAGAAAATACATTTAGATTGATGGCTTTTTCACTATAGAAGTATGTTAGTTATTATTTTTAAAAATTGTTGCTAATTTATGCATGTTGTCCTGCACCAATTTAAATACTGCAGTGTTTAGGAAATGGGAGGTGTGTTTGCTTTGAGTTTAGTGGAGTTATGGTGATGGCAATGAGTTATTCCAGTTGTGTTTCTGATTTGGTTCAAATATGTCAATGCAAGCACAGTAGATATTGTTCTCAGTGCAAACCTAATAAAGGAGTTAGTGAGAATGAGAAATGCAAAAATACAGCCCTTGGAAAGATCACAAGATGAGACCTCAAAAAGAGAAAAGCTGAATTTGACCATCTTGTTCCAGAGATTGAGAATCTTCAGGTAGACCGATCAATCGGAGAAGTTAGGACTGGGCATCTTGGCAAAGAGACATAGAGAGGAAACATGATTAAAGAATTCATAACCACAAGGGGTCAGGACAGAGGGATTGAGAGAAACTGGTTTTACAATTAGAAGGACTGAGAACTAGAGGGGCAGAATAAATGGCAAAAGGTGTGATGATGTTTGAAGAAAGCTGTAACTATGCAGCGAACAGTAAGGCCCTGGGACGTGCTGCCAAACTGCTGGAGATTCAGTTGTACTTTTCAAAGGGGATTTTGAATATTTCTCTGAAGAGATACACCATGCTACAGGGTAAATGTGTGAAAGTAGGACTGACTGAGTTGCTCTTGAAAAGAGATAGTATGGACATAGAGTCATAGAGTCATACAGCACGGAAACAGACCCTTCGGTCCAACCCGTCCATGCCGAACAGAATCCCAAACTGAACTAGTCCCACCTGCCTGCTCCTAGTCCACACCTTTCCTATTCATGAACGGCAGAATAGCCTTCTTTCGAACTGTAACCATTCTGTGAGTCAGTGGCTCTATCATTCTGTCCTACTTAGACAAGTACATTCTCTCAGTATTTGCCTCTCTACAATTCTTAAGCACATCCTCATGGTATCACTATGATCCCTATTCACTGACTAAATCATTAAATCTCAGTTGTCCTGTTCAGGTGGTCATGGGAAATTGTGCACTGTCAGTGAGTTATGTGCTTATTTATTTATGAACATTGCAGATCAGACCACTTTTGAAGTCAAGAAATTGTCCTATTTTTGAGCTAGACATCTGACTGAGTAGACAGAATGTGCTAGTTCCTGCCTTTCTCACTGAATAATTCAGAGCTGTATTTTCTGTTCTGTTATTACCTACAGAGTCTGCATGTTGTACTGGTGATTGGCATTGCTGTTTTTTCCTGATTTATACTTAAGTAATTGTCTGAAAGTAAATAAGCTCAGCATAAAGAATCCCAACTGTAAGCTTCAATCAGGGCTGTAGGTAGTTTACACATAAAATAATGGATACCTGGGAGACACTGGGAGTGATTGGTAACACATCCACAAGTATCCACTCCCTCCACCACCGACACTCAGCAGCAGCAGTGTGTACCATCCACGAGACGCACTGCAGAAAGATCCTTCGACAGCACCTTTCATCTAGAAGGACAAGGGCAGCAGACACATGGGAACACATGCAACTTCCCCACTAGGTCACTCACCATCCTGTCTTGGAAACCTATCACCATTCCTTCACTGGATCAAAATCCCGGAATTCCCTCCATAAAGACATTGTGGCACATAGACTGGAGCAGTTCAAGGAGGCAGCTCACCACCACCACCTCAAGGGGCAATAAATGCTGGGCCAGCCAGCGATGCCCAAAGCCCAGGGGTTCATTTATAAAAGTTACAGACCGGAATCTAATCAAGGTGTTCATATGGTTTACATAAAGAACAATGGATTCCTGACCAGTAAGCTAAGGGTTTACTGCACTTTGATAAAACTAAAGGCTTAGATTTCTATCCCTTATCGCCTCTCAACTGAGGAAGTTGTTCAGCTATTTCAGAAAACAGGTAAGAGTCAACCACAGCACAGTGTGTTTGTGCTCAGCTTTAGACCCAATTGGATGAGAATCCATTCTTCACTTCAGTCACCACATGGGATGTTATGACACTGACAACAGTTTCCTGGTCACCATTATTGAGGCAAGCTTTTCATTTCTGCATCTGGAATTGGTGGGATTTGAACTCAGGTCTGGAGATTCCTGAGCCTGGCCTGTGGTTTGCTCATGCAGCAGCAATCCGTGTGTGTCCCATCTCCTCGGTGTTGTCCCTACCTGGGTTAAAAACGCATTTATGTGTGTTCACAGAATTACACAACTGTTATAGTGTTGGAGCTGGCCATTCAGCCCATTGAGTCTGCACCAGTTCTGTTACTTAGTGGCAGCCTCCTGCCTCTTCCCCATTTCCCTGCACACTATTATTATCCAAAAAATCCAACACCCTCTTGAGTACTTCACTTGAACCATGTGTGACCCTGTGGTTTAGGGATCTAATCTGGTAAACATCACATTGATAATAGCTCACACATACTTGCAGGGAGCCCAGGGAAACCTCTCTCTTCAATTTGTTTGTTTGCTTTCTTCTCCCATCTGCTTTCTCTCTGAAATTTAATAAAATCTTTTAACAATAAACTACAGGAATTAAATTCCATGGTTTCACTTTCTGGACTGTGAAAGGCTGGAATGGAAATGCAGGAATCTCACTGTGGGAAGTGCATTCCTTACCCTGAAAACTCGCTGGGTGAGAACGATTTTTCTCATGTCTCCCTTGCTTTGTTTATACCTTGTTTGAAATCTATGCCGAGAAGAAAGTGAGGTCTGCAGATGCTGGATCACAAAGTTGAAACTTTATTGCTGGAACAGCACAGCAGGTCAGGCAGCATCCAGGGAACAGGAGATTCGACGTTTTGGGCACAGGCCATTCCTGAAGAAGGGCCTGTGCCCGAAACGTCGAATCTCCTGTTCCCTGGATGCTGCCTGACCTGCTGTGCTGTTCCAGCAATAAAGTTTCAACTGAAATCTATGCCCACTCATTCAGTTTGTGTTATAAGAAAATCTGCTGTCTCATGATTTCGGAAACCTCAATCAGATCAGTTCGTCCACTGTGAAGTTAATCTATTGAAAGCTACGTTTGTGTTCTTAATGGCCCAGTTTGTTCAGTGAAGAAAATAAATAGCAAGAATTCCTCGTGTGTTAGGAGACATGTGCCAAGGAGACGATTCACTGTGAATGGAAATTCATGTGGGACAACCTGAAGAAAACAACAGATTATCCTTAAAGTTTCTTGAGTCTCAAGAAGTTACTGCATTTGGCGGTGAACTACCAATTAATATCACTACATGGGTCAAAAATGAGTTTATGTGTGTGCACAGAATTACACAACCATTACAGTGTTGGAGCTGGCCATTCAGCCCATTGTGTCTGTACTGGTCTACTACTTAGTGGCAGCCTCCTGCCTCTTCCCCATTTCCCTGCACACCATTATTATCCGAAAAACATCAGAGAGTCAGAGCTGGTACGTAGAGTGAAAACACCTTTTCCCACAGTGAGATTCCTGCATTTCCATTCCAGCCTTTCACAGTCCAGAAAGTGAACATTGAAACCATGGAATTTAATTCCTGTAGCTTATTGTTAAAAGATTTTATTAAATTTCAGAGAGAAAGCAGATGGGAAAAGAAAGCAAACAAACAAATTGAAGAGAGAGATTTCCCTGAGCTCCCTGCAAATATGTGTGAGCTATTATCAATGTGATGTTTACCAGATTAGATCCCTAAACCCCAGGGTTGCACATGGGATGTTGTTTGAGAGAGAGATGTGTTTAATTAGCCCAAGTGAAAAGTCATCAAGTTTGTGGCGTTTTTCAGAGTATATGAACCATAGGCACTTTGCAATAACATCTTGAATATCAGGACTTTGAAGAGAAGCTTCCTGAGATCCCCAGGTGAATGAGCAGTAAAGTTCAATATCTTGTCGCTGGCTAATGGACTGAGAAATTACAGCCAAGCTGTCTGTTGTAAAAGCACACAGTGGTGCAGGAGAGAGAATCATTTCTCCCAAGGAGCTCCGAACCTGAGCATCTATTATTTTGAGTTTATTATTTGGAAGTTAGATTGGATTCAACATCCTGAATGATTTTGTCGCGTGGTTGGAATTGCGAATCCTGATTGGGGATTGAGAATGGTTGCTGGGGTGAGGGAACATGTCTGCAAGACGAGGGTTTTTGCATTTTCACGCTAGTGATCTCCCTCAACTCCTGGTCCCACTTTTTCAATTCCCTTCCTCGTTTTCAAACCCACCCCTGGCCCTGCTCCCCTGCTCCCCTCACATCTCTGGTATCTCCTCGAGCCTCACAACACTCTGAGACCCCTGTATTCTGCCAATTCTGGGGATGGCTTGTGCATTAACCAACCCATTGATGCCACCTCTAGCACCTTGCTTTCAGAATATCACCAAATATAAATCTCGAAGGAGGGAATTCTCCTCCTTTCAGCCTTGGCTCCAGTATCCATGCAGTTAATTGCAGTTTGTCTTTACTCAGTAACTGTTAAAATCTCTGCGGCCTGGGCCCCTGGGGATTTGCTGCTCTCCAGATTCTGCTGAAAGAGCCAATCATCTGGTTTGAAGTTATATTGATGGCCCACGTGAGTATTTCTCAGTCCAGTGAAAATATTGGGATCTATTCTCAGAAACAGCAGCCTTAACAACATAGAAAACCAGGGCAGGGACAGGTCACTCAGTCCTTTGGGACTGGTTGGGAGGAAGAGCAAACTGACCGTAGCTCTGTGGTACATGGAGCCATTCAAGAGCAAGAGGAAAGAGGAATGTCGTTGTAATCGGGGCTAGTTTAGTCAGGGGAATGGACACTGTTCTCTGTGTCTATTTGACAGTTACATTTGGTGATATTCTGAAGGATCAGGAGTGCCGAAAGCTGTGCCTGATGCCTGGGGTCAGGATATCTCATCGAGGAACTTGGGGTGGAAGGGGAAAGATGCGGTTGTTGTGGCCCGTTACGTACCAGCGACGTAGGTAAGAAGAGGAAAGAGGTTCTGCTGAGGGAATATGGGGGTTACTTTAAAAGCCCAGCCAAAAAGGTAATCATCTCTGGGCTTCTACATTAGCACAGGGTCAACAAGATTAAAGAGGTAAACACATGGCTCAGAGATGGTGTGGGAGAAAAGGGGGTTTGAATTCATGGGATATTGACTCCAGGACTGAGGAAGGAGGGATCTGTTCCAAAGGGACAGCCTCCTCCTGCATCATACTGGGACCAGAGATCTGGCCAATCACATAACCGGGTAGGGTTTTAAACTCAATACTGGGAGGGGGAGTGCAGGTGCACGGATAATTAAAGAGAGAGTTAAAGGGAGGGAGGGCTTATTGAACTGAATTGAATCATTTATTGTCACGTGTATCCAATTAAAAAATGCAGTGAAAAGTGTGTACCATTACCATGCATAGGCCGCATTCTCAGCTCAGCCGAGATGATTAAAATTTCCTGATCAAATAATAGGACAGAGAGTGAGACATGGAGTGAGAGGAATCTAACTTCAAGCACAGGAGATAAGGGAACAGCAATGAGTTGGGGGAAGTCAGTACAGGACTGAGGGTGTTGCACTTAAATGCACACAGTATATGAAACAAGGTAAATGAGCTTATCGCACAGATTGAATTGAATTTATTGTCACGTGCACCGAGACACAGTGAAAAGCTTTGTCTTGCGAGCAATACGGCAGATCACAGAGTTAAGTAGCATTGATAAGTAAATGATAGGTAAACAGCGGCCAAAACAAAAACACAGATACACGCATGCTACTAAGTTTAAAGAGTGTAGAATGGTTGTAGGAGATAGGAAACTTAGATCTGCATGCAGGAGCTCACAATGAGTCGCCCATATCCGGCAATGGAAATTGGCAGGTACGCTGTTGTGGGTGTCACCAACGTGCTGCAAGGGAATCAGGGCTGGGAAAGCACCAGCAGATGGGAAGAGACGCTGGGTTGTCTTGTTAGTTAGAAACGCAATTAAATCGATAGCAAGAAGGCATATAGAGCTAGAAGGTGTGGGGGTAGAGTTGAAGAGCAGTAAAAAGAAAGGAAACTCCTGATGGGAGTTGTGTACAGGCCTCCAAATAAGAATTGGATTTGAGAAGAAAATAAACGAATGATTGTGCGGGGGGACTGGGAGAATCAGGTTAGTTCGGATGTCAAGGAAAGGAATTTGTGGAATGTCTAGAAGATGGTATTTTTGGAGCAGCTTGTAGTAGAGCCCACGAGGGAGCAGGCAATTCTAGGATTTGGTGATGTGTAATGAGGCAGATTTGATTAAGGAGTTTAAGGCGAAGGAACCCTTAGGGTGCAATGACCAGAATCTGACAAATACCCCCCTGCACTTAGAGAGGGAGAAACTAGAATCTGATGGAACAGTACTGCAATTGAGTAAAGACATGAGGGAGGAGCTGGCTAGTGATGATTGGAAGGGAAAGCAGTGGAGCAACAAAGGCAGGATTTTCTGGGATAAATTGGGAGTTACAGCAGAAATTTATCCCAAGGAAGAAGAAACATATGAAGGGGAGGATGGACCAACCAAAGCTGACAAGAGAAATTAAGGACAACATAAAAGCAAAACAAAAATAGAATGATGAAAATTAGTGGGAAGCCAGACGATTAGGAAACCTTTAAAAACCAGCAGATGATAAGTACAAAAGCAGTGAGTGGGAAGAGAAGATGAAACTTGAGAGTAAGTTAGCCAAAGGAAAGATATTTTTAAATGTGAGAGGATGCAGAAAAGATTTACAAGGAGGTTACTAGGACTGGAGATTTGAGGTGTATCGAGAGGCTGAATAGGCTAGGGCTTTTTTCATGAGAGGTTAGGAGATTGAGAGGTGTGTTAAAGAGGTTTATAAAATCATGAGGGGCATAGATAAGGTGAATAGCAAAGGTCTTTCCTGTAGAGTAGGGGAATTCAAAACTGGAGGGCAAAGGTTTAAGGTGAGAGAAAAAAGATTTAAAAAGGACCGAAGGGCAACATTCCTCCAGAGAGAGTGGTTCCTATGTAGAATGACCTGCCAGAGGCAGTGGTAGACTGAGGTACAGTTACAACATTTAAGTGACATTTGGACAGTACATAAACAGGAAAGTTTTAGAGTGATATGGGCCAAACACAGGCAATGGCACAACTTTAGTTTGGGAAGTTTGGTTAGCATGGATGAGATGGACTATAGGATCTGTTTCCACAGTGATTCACTCGATATCAAAGCCCTTATTTTCAGTTTCAGTGTTCAGATTCCTGCATTTCCATTTGACCTCTCTACTCCAGAAAGTGAACAGTTGAAGTGGTGGAGTCTTATTCAAATCAACCTCTTTAACCAAACTTTCAGCCGTTTGTTAAGGTCTCCTTCTTTACCTCAAAGTCATTTTTATGTAACACTCCTGGGAAATGCACTGGGATGTTTTTCTCTGCTATTAGCACTCTATAAATGTAAGTTGTTCTCATCAGACTTTGTAAATCTATTTATGGTGATCTTGGCCTGAATCTTAATTTTGTTTGGCTATGTATTAGTAGTTGATTTTTTTGGAGAGATTCTCATCATGAGGCCCAGTGAGATTGCTCGCAGTATCTGACCAAAGTGGTTTAATTCCCCACACACCCCACTAGTATGGAGTCCCTTTAATCTGATTCTATCCCCATCTCACCATGGAAATGGTACGGTGGCTCAGTGGTTAGCACTGCTGCCTCACAGCACCAGGCACCCGGGTTTGACTCTAGCTATGGATGACTGTCTGTGTGGAGTGTGCACATTCTCCCCATGTCTGTGTGGGTTTCCTCTGGGTGCTCCTGTTTCCTCCCACAGTCTGAAGCTGTGCACGTTAGGGTGGATTGGTCCTGGGAAATTGCCTGTAGGGCCAGGGATGTGCCAGCTAAGTGGGTTAGCCATGGGAAATGTGGGGTTATAGGGTAGGGGGTGGTCTGGGTGGGATGCTTTTCGAAGGGTCAGCATGGACTTGATGGGCTGAATAGCCTCCTTCTTTATTGTAGGGATTCTATGATTACATTCAGTAGAGACCATTGTCATATTTACTCGACTGATGATAAAGTGAAATTGCTCTCCTCCCGCAAAGGAGTCTCAGAAGTCTCACAGATGATGGGGATTCCTTTTGGCAGAATTTGTCTTATTTTTAAGGCCAAGCCACTGACCTCTGCATTATTGGGATGTGGCATGGTGCAAATAGCCTTTGAACAGCATTTGAACCCAGAGCACTCTGCTTGATGACATTCAGCTGGAGATTGCAAACGCCTGCTCTCTGCCTTCGCCCTGTCAGTGTCCTAATGTCCTGCAGATGTGTAATCCTGGACTTTTGCCCATCAAACTGACACTCACTCTGCCCACCGCCAGCCAGCTTCCAGCTGTGTTTCACATGTAGAGAACAGAAAGTGCTCGCAGTTGTGACAATGCTGTTCCTTTAACAAGGTTATCTCATCCTTTTCTCAGAGAGGTCATAAAGGACTCTGAAAAGTTTGAGTTGAAGGGTTTAGGGCCAATGTGATTATAGCTAACAGATACTGCCTCAGGCAGAAGGCTTTCAAGTTTAAAGAAACAACACTTGTACAATGAAAGGGGAGTGGCCAGTTCTCCCAGCTCAGCTTTTCTCTGACTTAGTTTAGTTATGTTTTTAGGGGTAGTGTGAAAAATCTGCTGGACCCAAAGAAGTAGGTCCAAGGTGATCCTCCCTCTCTCCCTGACGTCTCTCCTGTAAGACCCTGGATTTGATTTTACCTTTTGTGCCAAGGGGTATTTATGGGGATTGTTGCAAATATTGGGAACAGCATCATTAAGTCCGGGATAATCTGTTGGGTTTTTCAATAGGTTCAGTTATTGTGTGTATTCTGTCCTCTTTTGTTTGTGTTTCGTTCAGTAATCTTGTAAATAAATTCTGTTTTGTATAAACCAAAGTGGTTGGACCAGCTGCATCCCACCTGGAATATCCAACCTACCCCTGCTTAAAACAGGGGTACCCATCACAAAGTGAGGGTCTGGGCTACTTTCTTGAAATGTTTTGAGGGGTCTGGCCTGATCTATAACACAGTGATTACAACTCACGTGGACGCCATTGAGATTGGGCTGGGCCTGGTCACCAACTATCAAAGACCCCACAATCCTCCCTGTCCCCATTTCCCTTGCATTACCACAACAGCTGTTTTCCCACCCATCCCTTCCATACAGAGACCCACAAGACTTGTCTCAGTCACTCTTTCTGCTAATACATTTCACCGTCGGTCAGTAAAGAGGTTTCATCTGAAACGTTTCCTCTAACTGTCCTCTCTCTCCCTGAGCTCCAAAATTCCACCTTAATGATTCCTAACCCGGTGCTCAACCCTCCCCAAGGTGGAGGCCTGGCTTGGTGCTGGGTACAGCCAGTTACCCATCTCCCACAGCCTACAATGCGAGTTGCCCCCATCAACCTTGTGTTTACCCCCATCACCATTCACGTCCCCAACTCCACTCATGCCCCCTACTTCAGCCCCCAGCCATGACCCCCTCCCCCCACTGCCCGTACAGCACACACCCTCCCACTCAACCTGCAGCTTCCTTAATGATTGATACACGGATCCAGACCTCTGACCAACTTCGATGAACATTCCAAAGACAGTAGTAACCCTGGACCCTGACTGCTGCCTCAGCTGGTATGTGATTCCCCTGACTGTTTGCCCTCTCCCCGGACTGTATCCTCTGAGCATGTTCAGCCTGACTGGATGAAAGCCTCTAGTCCTCTGAATGACAGAGTGCACTCCCCTCACCATCGACCCCCCCCCCCCCCCCACACACACACACACACACACACTTGATTGGATTGAGAACAAGCCCCCACCCACTTTCTGACACAACTATTTGGGTGAAGGGTTTGGAGGGGTTAGATTGGGTTGGGATATCTGGTCAGCCGAAGGGTCTGTTTCTGTGCTGTCCATCCCTATGACTCTATGGCTCAGTCCTAATGGTTTGTCCCTTATCTTTAAAATGCGAAGCATCAGATGCATTGTGTGCTGCACAGATGGCTGGTACACCCTGCAGGTTTTTCAATTGACTCTCGATGTGCTGTACAGTAAGACCTCCCCTGTCCTGAATACAGCTATACAACAAGTGTGACAAGCTAGGCAGGCCATGGATGGTGTGTGCATGTAGGTAGGTGCTGAGTGAGTGAGTCAGTGAACGCTGAGAGAGCAAGTGAATGGCTCTGAGCAGCAGCCGAATCCAGTCTGCGAACTGGTTACCTGCCCCTGCTCGAAATCGCATAAAGCGACCATTCAAAAAGCAGGAGGTATCTGTGCTGTAAATTCTGTGTCCTGTGATCCTGCTCCACTAGCTACCTGATGAAGGAGCGGTGCTCTGAAAGCTAGTGCTTCCAGTTAAACCTGTTGGACTATAACCTGGTGTTGTGTGAGTTTTAACTTTGTACACCCCAGTCCAACGCCGGCACCTCCACACCAAACCTCCAAAGGTAGAGGAAAGAGGCCGGAAAGGTGAAATATCATGCACACTGGGCTCGCCAGCTGGGATTTGTTCCTGATTGATACCCAGTTCCCCCAGTAGAGGGCAGACACTACCACATCACCCTCCACACAGGAGGAGCTTCTCAACACTCCAGGTTGAAAAAGTGATGACAATAAAACTGGCCAGTAATGGTCAGGAGGAGGATCTATTTGTTTTGTAAAGAACTGGAGCCTGAGAAGTGAAAGGGAGTGAACAGCTGTGAATGAATTCCCCAGTTTGATGAGGACCACTGTGCTGTCTGTCTGTTAAGACAATGCATCTGATGCTTTGCATTTTAAAGATAAGGGACAAACCATTAGGACTGAGCCATAGAGTCATAGGGATGGACAGCACAGAAACAGACCCTTCGGCTGACCAGATATCCCAACCCAATCTAACCCCTCCAAACCCTTCCCATTCATATACCTGTCCAGGTGCCTTTTAAATATTGCAATTGTACCAGCCTCCACCACTTCCTCTGGCAGCTCATTCCATACACGTACCACCCTCTGTGTGAAAACTTTGCCCCGTAGGTCTCTTTTATATCTTTCCCCTCTCACCCTAAACCTATACCCTCTAGTTCTGCACTACCACACCCCAGGGAAAAGACCTTGTCTATTTATCCTATCCATGCCCCTCATGGTTTTATAAACCTCTATAAGGTCACCCCTCAGCCTCCGACACTCCAGGGAAAACAGCCCCAGCCTGTTCAGCCTCTCCTTGTAGCTCAAACCCTCCAACCCTGGCAACAGCTGTATAAATCTTTTCTGAACCCTCTCAAGTTTCGCAACATCTTTCCGATAGGAAGGAGACCAGAATTGCATGCAATATTCCAACAGTGGCCTAACCAATGTCCTGTACAGCCGCAACATGACCTCCCAACTCCTGTACTCAATACTCTGACCAGTAAAGGAAAGCATACCAAACGCCTTCTTCACTATCCTATCTACCTGCGACTCTACTTTCAAGGAGCTATGAACCTGCACTCCAAGGTCTCTTTGTTCAGCAACACTCCCTAGGACCTTACCGTTAAGTGTATAAATCCTGCTAAGATTTGCTTCCCCAAAATGCAGCACCTCACATATATCTGAATTAAACTCCATCTGCCACTTCTCAGCCCATTGGCCCATCTGGTCCAGATCCTGTTGTAATCTGAGGTAACCCTCTTCACTGTCCACTACACCTCCAATTTTGGTGTCATCTGCAAACTAACTAACTGTACCTCTTATGCTCACATCCAAATCATTTATGTAAATGAAAAAAAGTAGAGGACCCAGCACTGATTCTGAGATGAGGAGAAATTTCTTCAACCAGAGAAGGATGAACCTATGGTATTGTCTTCCACAAAAAGGAATTGAAGCCAAAATATTGAATGTTTTTCCAGAAGGAGTTAAATATAGTTATGAGGGCGTGGGGAGAAAGCTGGACTTGGGGACTGAATCACATGATTGGCCATGGTCATATGGAATGGTGTAGCAGAATCGAAGGCAGAATGGCCTACTCCTGCTCCTACTTTGCTTGTTCCTATGTGTATACTGTAAGTGTTCCTTCCAGCACGGTGAGGAGCATGATGTAAAGTTACCATGTCCAGGAAGTTTCACTGGAAGTTTTCACCACTATCTTTATTTTATTTACATCAGCTACTTTTTACTTTGCAAGGGCTAATTTATTCACTGTCCCCAGGTCGATGGCCTTTCAATAAAATATCAGTCCCGAATTGCGAGGAATGGAGTCACAGACTCAGACATCACTGACAGAGCTCTTTTAGCTTGGAGTCAGAGTTATGTGGCCACACTTGGATTGGTCATTATCTGTAGTTGGCTGGTGAATAGTGGATTGATTTATGGAGGTGGAACTATGTAAGACGGTGACTAATCCAGGTTTTGATGGTCCTGTGGACCTCCAGCCTGGGCAGCAGGCACTGGTATAATGCCAGTGAGTTGTCTCTCCTGTGTATACAGGGCTCTCGGTGATGAGCTTCAGCTCCTGACTCCCTGGGCTAACCATGTGTTTGGTGCTATCTTTAATTTCAGGGGAGTGCCCAGACCCTGCTGAACCCCAGAATGGTTACATCACACATCCAAGACCTCACTACGTCGAGAACTCCACAATTCACTTCTTCTGCCTGCGTGGTTACTTGCTGTCGGGACCTGCCACCATGTTCTGTTTGAGATACCTCAGCAACAAACTCAGCTGGAGACCTCGAGAGCCCCCAGTCTGTGACCGTGAGTAATGTCCAATCTCCAGCTCAACAAACACACCATTTGACCCATCAACATTGCACTGGTGTTTGGATCCACCTCTCACACCCACTCTAATCCATACTTCCTCATTTCCCAAAACCTTTAATAATGTGACATTTCTCTTGGGGATCAATCCATCATTATCTCTTTTGGCTTTTCTCTCTTTACTCAACACCACTGACATTTCTCCCTCTCCCCACCCCCTTTCTCTTCCCCCTCCCACTCTCTTTCCTCCTACTCCCCTCCCCTCTCTCTCTCTCTCCCCCCCTCCCCCCACCCCCTCTCTCTTCCCCCCTCCCACTCTCTTCCCTTCTCCCCCGTCCCCTCTCTCTCTCTCTCTCCCCCTCTTTCTCTCCCCCCCTCCCTCCCCCCTCTCTCTCCCTCTCTCCCCCTCTCTCCCCCCTCTCCCTCTCTCCCCCTCTCTCTTCCTCTCCCCCTTCACCCACTTCCCCCCTCTGCCTCCCTCTGCCTCCCTCTCCCCCTCCCTCTCCCCCTCTCCCCCTCTCCCCTCCTCTCCCTCCCTCTACCTCCCTCTCCCCCTCCCTCTCTCTCCCTCCCCCTCTCTCTCTCCCCCTCTCCCACCCTCTGCCTCCCTCTCCCCCTCCCTCTCCCCCTCTCCCCTCCTCTCCCTCCCTCTACCTCCCTCTCTCCCTCCCTCTCTCTCCCTCCCCCTCTCTCTCTCCCCCTCTCCCACCCTCTGCCTCTCTCTCCCCCTCCCTCTCCCCCTCTCTCCCCCCGTCTCTCTTTGGATGCTCTTTACTGAGTTCCACTCTCAGCCTTTACTTTTTCCCTCAGCCTCAGAGCCTTCTCCTCCTCCTCTCTCTGATCAGTTTTGTTCTTGTTCACGTGGTGCATGTTTATAATACAATTCTATCCTTACTTCTCACCCGAACCTGTTGTCCACACAAATCCCATCATCCCTTCTCGTTTTATTCTTGTCCATGTCTCAGTTCTTCGTATGCTCTACATTTAAAGCACATTTGAGGTTATTCTGATTGCTATCCCTTGAATTACCTCACTTTTTAAATACTTGGCTGATCCCCTCTGGGTTTAACATTTGAAGTAAACTTAACGTGGTGTCAGAGGAGACTGAATGTGTCATACTCGTCATGACTGACGGTGTCAATATGACCATTTCCTATTTCACACTCCCACCTCATTGTAGGGTCAATGTAAATCAATGGGTTCCTGTCCTTTCACATCACTTTGCCTTTCCGAATGATGACAATGGAGGGAATCCTCATTATTCATCTTTCGCTGCAAATAACACTTCCCAAATAGTTCACGTTCTCCAATGGTTTCCCCCTTTATTGGTCAGAGTATTGAGTACAGGAGTTGGGAGGTCATGTTGCGGCTGTACAGGACATTGGTTAGGCCACTGTTGGAATATTGCGTGCGATTCTGGTCTCCTTCCTATCGGAAAGATGTTGTGAAACTTGAGAGGGTTCAGAAAAGATTTACAAGGATGTTGCCAGGGTTGGAGGATTTGAGCTATAGGGAGAGGCTGAACAGGCTGGGGCTGTTTTCCCTGGAGCATCGGAGGCTGAGGGGTGATCTTATAGAGGTTTACAAAATTATGAGGGGCATGGATAGGGTAAATAGGCAAAGTCTTTTCCCTGGGGTCGGGAAGTCCAGAACTAGAGGGCATAGGTTTAGGGTGAGAGGGGAAAGATATAAAAGAGACCTAAGGGGCAACTTTTTCACGCAGAGGGTGGTACGTGTATGGAATGCGCTGCCAGAGGATGTGGTGGAGGCTGGTACAATTGCAACATTTAAAAGGCATTTGGATGGGTATATGAATAGGAAGGGTTTGGAGGGTTATGGGCCGGGTGCTGGCAGGTGGGACTAGATTGAGTTGGGATATCTGGTCGGCATGGACGGGTTGGACCGAAGGGTCTGTTTCTGTGCTGTACACCTCTATGACTTTATCCCAATTTCCAGTGCGTGTTTTGAGCTGAGATTGTTTTTGTTTAACCAGGCTTTAATTTAATGATCAGTTCTGTATAGAATGGCAAAGCTGCTGAGAGACGTTCAGCGCCAATTGGTTCCTGTGCCAAGATTCATATAAATGATCTGATTTTCCAGCTCATTGTGTTTAATGTGTAAACTTCTCCACAATTACAGAGTGATAATTAGACACAATATGTACTCAGCTGCTGAGTCATAGAGATGTACAGCATGGAAACTTCTGTCCAACCCGTCCATGCCGACCAGATATCCCAACCCAATTTAGTCCCACCTGCCAGCGCCTGGCCCATATCCCTCCAAACCCTTCCTATTCATATACCCATCGAAATGCCTCTTAAATGTTGCAATTGTACCAGCCTCCACCACTTCCTCTGGCAGCTCATTCCATACCCATACCACCCTCTGCGTGAAAAAGTTGCCCCTTAGGTCCCTTTTATATCTTTCCCCTCTCACCCTAAACCTATGCCCTCTAGTTCTGGGCTCCCCGACCCCAGGGAAAAGACCTTGTCTATTTACCCTATCCATGCCCCTCATAATTTTGTAAACCTCTATAAGGTCAACCCTCAGCCTCCGACGCTCCAGGGAAAACAGCCCAAGCCTGTTCAGCCTCTCCCTATAGCTCAAATCCTCCAACCCTGGCAACATCCTTGTAAATCTTTTCTGAACACTTTCAAGTTTCACAACATCTTTCCGATAGGAAGGAGACCAGAATTGCACGCAATATTCCAACAATGGCCTAACCAATGTCCTGTACAGCTGCAACATGACCTCCCAACACCTGTACTCAATACTCTGACCAATAAAGGAAAGCATACCAAACGCCTTCTTCACTATCCTATCTACCTGCGACTCCACTTTCAAGGAGCTATGAACCTGCATTCCAAGGTCTCTGTGTTCAGCAACACTCCCCAGGACCTTACCAGTAAGTGTATAAGTCCTGCTAAGATTTGCTTTTCCAAAATGCAAAGAAACTGGGATAAGCTGAACATGAGTTGAATTTTGAGTATTTTTGACAGAGGTAGAAGCTCAGTTGTTAATGGTGGACATGATGGGGAGGTGCCGGTGTTGGACTGGGCTGGACAAAGTCAAATATCACACAACACCAGGTTATAGTCCAACAGTTTTATTTGGAAATATAAGCTTTTGGAGTGCTGCTCCTTTGTCAGGTGACGTCAGGCTCCGAAAGCTTGTGATTTCAAATAAACTTGTTGGACTATAACCTGTTAATGGTGGAGAAAGAGACAAAAATGTAGAATGGGCGTAAGTTAAGGTGTGAGAGGGAGGAAATGGGCCCTCAATGCTGAGATCAAAGTAAACAAGGCACACGTGGTATCTCTGTGTCCACAGACGCTGCGGAGGTTCTCCAGCATTCCCTGTGTTTGTCTCAGATTTCCAGCATCCACAGTATTTTGCCTTCATTCGGGTGTGACTGAGTCCTGCCTCCAACCGTCCACAGGTATTTTAACTCCCAATTTACAGTCTACGTGCTGATACTCCTGGACATTACAGTGCGGTGACCCTTAGCCCACTGCCAGACAGTAGGAATTTCTCTCCTCCTTTTCCTTGACTTGTCATCTTCATACCTCCCAACACTACCTGCAAGGTCTTCAGGGTGAGGCCTTCACTGGCTGAGTTGCTCACCGACCCCCAGAAAGCATCACCTGAGGCAGATATTTTAAATTCATTCATGGGTATCACAAGGTGGGACAACATTCATTGGCCATCCCTAGTTGTCCTTGAACTTGCAGGATCATTTCAGAGGACAGTTAAGAGTCAACCCCATTGCTGTGGGTCTGGAGTCACGTGTAGGCCATTCCAGGTAAGGGTGGCAGTTTTCCTCCCTAAAGGACATTAATGAATCTGAGTCAGATGGGTATTTGTGACAATCACCATTGGATACCTGACTTTTAATTTCAGATATTTATTGAATTGGACTTTCACCACCGACACAACATTGGCCTGGAGTTCTGGATTGCTAATCCAGTGATGTTACCCGTACACCACCACTGGTCCCTCATGAAAGGTGGAAATATGGAATATTTAACACAAGCCATCCTTGGAGTTCAGAGTGCTGGGTGTCACAAAGCCTCAGTGATTAATTCAGGTGCCCTCTTGCTTTTTCAGTTGTCGTCTGCCAAGTTGTAAGAATCACCAATGGAGAGGTGGAGAACAGGACATACCGGGTCGACGACACGTTGGGGTTCCGCTGTCTGACTGGCTTCCATCTAGACCCACGTTCAACAGAGACCCTTCCCAGGTGTCAGGAGGACGGTACCTGGAGCTCAGTCCCCAGCTGCCTCAGCAACTTTATGACCCCCCTTTCATCAGGTGAGGGGGGGGGGGGGCAGGGAGGAAGGAACGCGGTTAATGGGGGTAGGGGGAGGGGGTGAGTGAGACAGAAGAATGGGAGGGAGAAAAGACTGGGCGAGAGTGGTAGGAGTGAGGGAACGGAGAGTGGAGGAGGGACAGAGAGGTCGAAGGGAAGTGGGGCGAATGAGGGAAGAGGAGAATGGGCAAAGGAGAAAAGACTATGAAGATGAGGCTGGAGAGAGGAAGAGCTGGGAAGGTGGAGGAGGGGTAGGATGTGGGATAGGGAGCAGGAAGAAGTGAGTGCAAATGGAGAAGCAAAGCTGACAGTGTCCTGCTCGGTAGACAGTCAACTCGACCAAATCACCGCTTTCCTGACATGCTGATGCTTCACTTGTAATGGATATAAAATAAAGACTAATGTGTGGTGGATAAACATCCCCTCCCAGCGGTCATGCCCCATGACACTGAGGTGGGACCTTCAGCCACCGAAACATCAGGCCTTCCCAACATTTTACAAACTGGAGTGTTTGCAGGTGACCATGTGGGAGAGCTCAAGGTCATTTCTCTGTAAGATGATCTTCTGAAATTGTAACGAGGGCAGCATCGATGGTGTTTAATGCCAAAAACTGATTATTACCACCAAATAGTCTCCACCAATAGTGAACTCTAACTTCTATAAACCAATTGTCAAACAGGCAACTGAATAGCCATACCTGGGGGCCTCAAGAAGGCAGCTCACCCCCACCTTGTCTGGGACATCTCAGAACGGGCAATAAATTCTGGGCCCAGCCAGTGACACCCACCTCCCATGGATGGTTTTGTAAAATCTCACTGGAAATCTCACATTCAGCAAGTCACATACCAAGCAAACAGGATTCTCGGAACCTGCTTTCTGTCTCCACAGACACTGCCACACCTGCTGAGTTCCTCCAACTATTTCTGTTTTCATTTCAGATTTCCAGCATTCTGCAGTTTCCTTTTGTTTTATTTTAGGGTTCCTGGATTTCTGGGTAGGGATGTTTGGATCTTACTAAATAAATCAGAGTTTATTTGTCTGAACGGTCTTGGAGTAGGCGCAGTTTGTGTGGGATCCTTACTCAGTGAGTGTAAGATCGAGGTGCTGCAGAACTCTCGACAGATCAGTCTGGGAAATAGTCTGGTGTGATACCTTGATCAAGGATTGGGATGGGTAAAGGGAAGAAGTTACAGATTAACCTTGTTCTGAATGTGGACTTGGTACCAACCACACAAACTCCAAACATCATTCATTTCCAAAAATAATCCCACTTCCCTTAGACTCATAGAGTCAGAGCGATGTACAGCATTGAAACAGAGTGAGGGGTGGGGTGGGTGGGCTCGAGGGAGGAGGAAGGGTTGAGGAAAAGGTAGAAAAGATAAAGGAGGGGAGAAGGAGGGAGGATGACGAGGGAATTTCATCTCTCTGGTTGTAGCGATCCCATTCTGCATGAGCGTATCGACTTGACTGTGATTTCTGCTCAGATGTGAAAGAAAAATAAGTTTACAGATTTTTAAACACTAAGTGTGTTAAGCACTAAGGGGATGGATTCCCTCCTCCCTCAGACCCTCCCCTCCCTCAGCTCCCTCTCCCTTCACCCCCTTCCCCTGCCCTGTCTCCTCCCCTCCTTCAGCCCCCTCCCTCAGCCCCCTCTCTCAGCCCCCTCCCTCAGCCTCTCTCTCAGCCCCCTCCCTCGGCCCCCTCCCTCATCCCCCTCCCTGAGCCCCCTCTCTCAGCCCCCTCTCCTTCGCCCCCTTCCCCTGCCAGTCTCCTCCCCTCCTTCAGCCCCCTCCCTCAGCCCCCTTCCCCTGCCCTGTCTCCTCCTCTCCCTCAGCCGCCTTCCTCAGCCCCCTCCCTCAGCCCCCTCTCTCAGCCCCCTCCCTCAGCCCCCTCCCTCATCCCCCTCCCTCAGCCCCTCTCTCAGCCCCCTCTCCTTCGCCCCCTTCCCCTGCCCTGTCTCCTCCTCTCCCTCAGCCGCCTTCCTCAGCCCCCTCTCTCAGCCCCCTCTCCCTTCACCCCCTTCCCTCAGCCCCCTCCCTCAGCCTCCACCTTCAGTCTCCTCTCTCAGCCCACAGTGATAGAGATTTGAGGAATAGGGAAAGAGAACACTTAAATGCGTGGCTACAGGGATGGTGCAGGAGGGAGGGATTCCGGTTTTTGGATAACTGGGGTTCTTTCTGGGGACGGTGGGACCTCTATAAACAGGATGGTCTACACCTGAACCTGAGGGGCACCAGTATCCTTGGGGAGAGGTTTGCTAGTGCTCTTGGGGGGGGTTTAAACTAACTCTGCAGGGGCATGGGAACCCAGATTGTAGCTTCAGGGTGCAGGGCCTGGAGTGTAGGGAGGTTAGGAACATGGCCTCAATTTCCAAGGAGGGTGCCTGTAAACAGGAAAGTGACTTGAAGTGTGTATACTTCAATGCAAGAAGTATACGAAATAAGGTAGGTGAACTTGCAGTGTGGGTTGGTACCTGGGACTTCGATGTTGTGGCTATTACGGAGACATGGCTAGAACAGGGACAGGATTGGCTGTTGCAGGTTCCAGGATTTAAATGTTTTAGTAGGGTCAGAGGTGGGGGTAAAAGAGGGGGAGGTGTGGCATTGCTTGTCAAAGATAGTATTACAGTGGTGGAAAGGACGATGGATGAGGACTTGCCATCTGAGGTAGTTTGGGCTGAGGTTAGGAATAGGAAAGGTGAGGTCACCCTGTTAGGAGTCTTTTACAGGCCTCCTAATAGTCCTAGAATCATTGAAGAAAGGATAGGAAAGGTGATTCAGGAGATGAGTGACAGTAATAGGGTGGTTGTTATGGGGGACTTTAACTTTCCTGATATTGATTGGGAAAGCTATAGCTCAAGTTCGTTAGATGGGTCAGTGTTTGTTCAATGTGTGCAGGAGAGTTTCCTGACACAATATGTAGACAGGCCAACAAGAGGTGAGGCCATACTGGATTTGGTTCTGGGTAACGAACCAGGCCAGGTGTTAGAATTAGAGGTAGGTGAGCACTTTGGGGATAGTGACCATAATTCGGTGATTTTTACTCTCGTGATGGAGAGGGATAAGTGTGTACTACAGGGCAAGAGTTATAGCTGGGGTCAGGGAAATTATGATGTGGTGAGGCATGACTTAGGATGTGTGGCTTGGAAAAGTAGACTCCAAGGCAAGAGTGTAAATGATATGTGGAGCTTGTTCAAGGAGCAACTATTGAGTGTCCTTGATAAGTATGTACCTGTCAGGCAGGGAGGAAAGGGTCGTGCGAGGGAGCCGTGGTTTAATAAGGAATTGGAATCCCTTGTTAAATGGAAGAGGGCGGCCTATCTCAAGATGAGATGTGAAGGTTCAATTATGGCGATTGAGAGGTATAGGGTAGCCAGGAAGGACCTGAAGAGAGAGCTAAGAGCAGCAAGGAGGGGACATGAAAGGTCCTTAGTCGGTAGGATTAGGGAAAACCCTAAGGCTTTCTATAGGTATGTTAGGAATAAAAGAATGACTAGGGTAGGAATAGGTCCAGTCAAGGATAGTAGTGGGAAGTTGCGTGTGGAGGCGGAAGAGATTGGGGAGACACTGAATGAATACTTTTCTTCAGTATTTACTCAGGAACAGGGCAGTGTCGTCGATGTGAATACTGAGTCACAAATAAGTAGAATGGATGGCTTTGAGGTATGTAGAGAAGAGGTGTTGGAAATCCTGGAAAAGGTGAAAATAGATAAGTCCCCTGGGCCTGATGGCATTTATCCTAGGATTCTCTGGGAAGCAAGGGAGGAGATTGCAGAGCCATTGGCCTTGATTTTTATGTCCTCTTTGTCTACAGGAGTAGTGCCAGAAGACTGGAGGATAGCAAATGTGGTTCCCTTGTTCAAAAAGGGGAGTAGGGATAACCCTAGTAACTATAGGCCGGTGAGTCTCACTTCTGTTGTGGGCAAAGTCTTAGAGAGAATTGTAAGGGATAGGATTTATGCACATTTGGATAGGAATAATGTGATCAAGGATAGTCAGCATGGTTTTGTGAAGGGCAGGTCGTGCCTCACAAACCTTATTGAATTCTTTGAAAAGGTGACGAAGGAGGTTGATGAGGGGAAAGCGGTAGATGTGGTATATATGGATTTTAGTAAGGCGTTTGATAAGGTTCCCCATGGTAGGCTACTGCAGAAAATACGGAGATATGGCATTGAGGGTGAGTTGGAGGTTTGGATTAGGAATTGGCTGCATGGAAGAAGACAGAGGGTAGTAGTTGATGGCAAAGTTTCTTCATGGAGTGCCGTCACTAGCGGTGTTCCGCAAGGATCTGTTTTGGGACCATTGCTGTTTGTCATTTTTATAAATGACCTGGAAGAGGGGTTAGAAGGTTGGGTGAGCAAGTTTGCGGATGATACGAAAGTCGGAGGAGTTGTTGTCAGTGAGGAAGGATGTGGCAGGTTACAGCAGGATATAGAGAAGCTGCAGAGCTGGGCAGAAAGGTGGCAAATGGAATTCAATGTAGCTAAGTGTGAGGTGATTCACTTTGGGAAGAATAACAAAAAGATGGGGTACTGGGCTAATGGTCGGATACTTGGTAGTGTGGATGAGCAGAGGGATCTTGGTGTCCATGTACACAGATCTCTGAAAGTTGCCACCCAGGTAAATAGTGCGGTGAGGAAGGCATATGGCGTACTGGCTTTTATTGGTAGAGGAATTGAGTTCCGGAGTCCTGAGGTCATGATGCAGTTGTATAAGACTCTGGTGCGGCCGCATCTGGAATATTGTGTGCAGTTTTGGTCGCCATACTATAGGAAGGATGTGGCGGCACTGGAACGGGTGCAGAGGAGGTTTACCAGGATGTTGCCTGGTATGGTAGGAAGATCGTATGAGGAAAGGCTGAGGCACTTGGGGTTGTTTTCATTGGAGAAAAGAAGGTTTAGGGGTGACTTGATTGAGGTGTACAAGATGATTAGGGGGTTAGATAGGGTTGACAGTGTGAGCCTTTTCCCGCGTATGGAGTCGGGTATTACAAGGGGGCATAGCTTTAAATTAAGGGGGGGTAGATATAGGACTGAAGTTAGGGGTAGGTTCTTCACTCAGCGAGTCGTAAGTTCATGGAATGCCCTGCCAGTAGCAGTGGTGGACTCTCCCTCTTTATGGGCATTTAAGCGGGCATTGGATAGGTATATGGAGGATAGTGGGTTAGTATAGGTTAGGTGGGCTTGGATCGGCGCAACATCGAGGGCCAAAGGGCCTGTACTGCGCTGTATTGTTCTATGTTCTATGTTCTACTCCCTCAGCCCCCTCCCTGAGCCCCCTCTCCCTTTGCCCCCTTCCCCTGCCCTGTCTCCTCCCCTCCCTCAGTCCCCTCCCTCAGCCCCCTCCCTGAGCCCCCTCTCCCTTTGCCCCCTTCCCCTGCCCTGTCTCCTCCCCTCCCTGAGTCCCCTCTCCCTTTGCCCCCTTCCCCTGCCCTGTCTCCTCCCCTCCCTCAGTCCCCTCCCTCAGCCCCCTCCCTGAGCCCCCTCTCCCTTTGCCCCCTTCCCCTGCCCTGTCTCCTCCCCTCCCTGAGCCCCCTCACCCTTCGCCCCCTTCCCCTGCCCTGTCTCCTCCCCTCCCTCAGCCGCGTTCCCCCTCCCCCGATGGCTGGGTGGAGGTGAGACGGGGTGTATGTAGCTGTGCTGTGTTAGTGTTAGTGCTGTGTTTTTGTAGTTCCTGCCCAGTGCTGACGGAGTGACTCAGTAACGTTAACCTCTCTTTCCCCTAGGTGATGAGCTGAACTCCTGTACTGACCCTGGGTCTCCGGAGCACGGATCCAGGACTGTGACTCCCCCTGGAGCCTTCCATCAGGGTGCCCTGGTGAGGTTTCACTGCCAGGACGGTTACAAACTGAAGGGCCCACTGAAGGTAGAGTGCCAAAGGCAGGAAGATGGAAGTCTGGCTTGGGAACCCAGCCCCACTCCTGTCTGTCTCTCAGAATGTAAGTGAAAGAGCAAGAAGCAGCTGCCCTGACTGAGTGTGCATGGCAGTACATGTGCATCCGTGGCAGTACGTGTGTGTGTGTCCGTGGCTGTACGTGTGTGTGTCCATGGCAGTCCGTGTGTGTGTCCGTGGCAGTACGTGTGTGTGTCCGTGGCTGTACGTGTGTGTGTCCGTGGCAGTCCGTGTGTGTGTCCGTGGCAGTCCGTGTGTGTGTCCGTGGCAGTCCGTGTGTGTGTCCGTGGCAGTCCGTGTGTGTGTCCGTGGCTATACGGGTGTGTGTCCGTGGCAGTCCGTGTGTGTGTCCGTGGCAGTCCGTGTGTGTGTCAGTGGCTGTACGTGTGTGTGTCCGTGGCTGTACGTGTGTGTGTCAGTGGCTGTACGTGTGTGTGTCCGTGGCAGTCCGTGTGTGTGTCCGTGGCAGTCCGTGTGTGTCCGTGGCAGTCCGTGTGTGTGTCAGTGGCTGTACGTGTGTGTGTCAGTGGCTGTACGTGTGTGTGTCCGTGGCAGTCCGTGTGTGTGTCCGTGGCAGTCCGTGTGTGTGTCAGTGGCAGTCCGTGTGTGTGTCCGTGGCAGTCCGTGTGTGTGTCAGTGGCTGTACGTGTGTGTGCCCGTGGCAGTCCGTGTGTGTGTCCGTGGCAGTCCGTGTGTGTGTCAGTGGCAGTCCGTGTGTGTGTCCGTGGCAGTCCGTGTGTGTGTCCGTGGCAGTCCGTGTGTGTGTCAGTGGCAGTCCGTGTGTGTGTCCGTGGCAGTCCGTGTGTGTGTCAGTGGCTGTACGTGTGTGTGTCCGTGGCAGTCCGTGTGTGTGTCCGTGGCAGTCCGTGTGTGTGTCAGTGGCTGTACGTGTGTGTGTCCGTGGCTGTACGTGTGTGTGTCCGTGGCTGTACGTGTGTGTGTCCGTGGCTGTACGTGTTTGTGTTCGTGGCTGTACGCGTGTGTCAGTGGCTGTACGTGTGTGTGTCCGTGGCTGTACGTGTGTGTGTCCGTGGCTGTACGTGTTTGTGTTCGTGGCTGTACGCGTTTGTGTTCGTGGCTGTACGCGTGTGTCAGTGGCTGTACGTGTGTGTGTGTCAGTGGCTGTACGTGTGTGTGTCCGTGGCTGTACGTGTTTGTGTTCGTGGCTGTACGCGTGTGTCAGTGGCTGTACGTGTGTGTGTGTCAGTGGCTGTACGTGTGTGTGTGTCCGTCGCTGTACGTCTGTGCGTGTCAGTGGCTGTGCATGTGTGTGTCCGCGGCTATACGTGTGTGTGTCCATGGCTGTGCAAGTGTGTGTCCATGGCTGCGTGTGTGTGTGTCCATGGCTGTGCGTGTGTGCGTGTCAGTGGCTGTGCGTGTGTGCGTGTTAGACGCTGCACGTGTGTATCCGTGGCTGTACGTGTGTGTGTCCGTGGCTATACGTGTGTGTGTCAGTGGCTGTGCATGTGTGCGTGTTAGAGGCTGCACGTGTGTATCCGTGGCTGTACGTGTGTGTGTCCGTGGCTATACGTGTGTGTGTCAGTGGCTGTGCGTGTGTGCGTGTTAGAGGCTGCACGTGTGTATCCGTGGCTGTACGTGTGTGTCCGTGGCAAAACGTGTGTGTGTCTGTGGCTGTACGTGTGTGTGTGTCAGTGGCTGTACGTGTGTGTCAGTGGCTGTACGTGTGTGTGTGTCCGTCGCTATACGTCTGTGCGTGTCAGTGGTTGTGCGTGTGTGTGTCAGTGGCTGTACGTGTGTGTGTCCATGGCTGTACGTGTGTGTATCCGTGGCTGTACGTGTGCGTGTCAGTGGCTGTGCATGTCTGTGTCAGTGGCTGTGCATGTGTGCGTGTTAGAGGCTGCACGTGTGTGTCCATGGCTGTACGTGTGTGTGTCAGTGGCTGTACGTGTGTGTGTCAGTGGCTGTACGTGTGTGTTTCAGTGGCTGTATGTGTGTGTGTGTGTCCGTGGCTGTGCGTGTGTGTGTGTGTCAGTGGCTGTGCGTGTGTGCGTGTCAGTGGCTGTACGTGTGTGTTTCAGTGGCTGTCCGTGTGTGTTTCAGTGGCTGTATGTGTGTGTGTGTGTGTGGCTGTACGTGCGTGTGTGTCCGTAGCTGTACATGTGCGTGTCAGTGGCTGTACGTGTGCACGTGTCAGTGGCTGTGTGTGTGTGTCCGTGGCTGTATGTGTGTACGTGTCCGTGGCTGTATGTGTGCGTGTCAGTAGCTGTACGTGTGCATGTCAGTGGCTGTACATGTGCGTGTCCGTGGCTGTACGTGTGTGCGTGTCCGCGGCTGTACGTGTGTGTGTGTCCGCAGCTGTACATGTGCGTGTCCGTGTCTGTACGTCTGCGTGCCTCTGGCTGTACGTCTGCGTGTCTGTGGCTGCACATGTGCATATCTGTGGCTGTACGTGTGCGTGTCCATGGCTGTATTTGTGTCAGTGGCTGTATTTGTTTGCGTGTCCGTGGTTGTACGTGTGTGTGTGTCCGTGGTTATACGTGTGTATGTGTCCGTGGCTGTACATGTGTGTGTCCGTGGCTGTACGTGTGTGTGTCCTTGGCTGTACATGTGTGTCAGTGGCTGTACGTGTGTGCGTGTCCGTGGCTGTACGTGTGTGCGTGTCCGCGGCTGTACGTGTGCGTGTCCGTGTCTGTACGTGTGCGTGCCTCTGGCTGTACGTCTGCCTGTCTGTGGCTGTACATGTGCATATCTGTGGCTGTACGTGTGCGTATCTGTGGCTGTACGTGTGCGTGTCCATGGCTGTATTTGTGTCAGTGGCTGTATTTGTTTCCGTGTCTGTGGTTGTACGTGTGTGTGTGTCCGTGGCTGTACATGTGTGTGTCAGTGGCTGTACGTGTGTGTGTCCGTGGCTGTACATGTGTGTCAGTGGCTGTATGTGTGTGTCAGTGGCTGTACGTGTGTGTGTCCATGGCTGTACATGTGTGTCAGTGCCTGTATGTGTGTGTGTCAGTGGCTGTACATGTGTGTCAGTAGCTGTACGTGTTTGTGTCTCCGTGGCTGTACGTGTGTGTGTCCGTGGCTGTACGTTTGTGTGTGTGTCTGTGGCTGTGCGTGTTAGAGGCTGCACGTGTGTGTCCGTGGCTGTACGTGTGTGTGTCCGTGGCTGTACGTGTGTGTGTCTGTGGCTGTGCGTGTTAGAGGCTGCACGTGTGTGTGTCCGTGGCTGTACGTGAGCATGTGTCAGTGGCTGTACGTGTGTGTGTCCGTGGCTGTACGTGTGTGTGTGTCCGTGGCTGTACGTGTGTGTGTGTGTGTCAGTGGCTGTATGTGTTTGCATGTCAGTGGCTGTACGTGTTTGCATGTCAGTGGCTGTACGTGTGTGCGTCTGTGGCTGTACGTGCGTGCGTGTCAGTGGCTGTCCGTGTGCGTGTCCGTGGCTGTACGTGTGTGCATGTCCATGGCTGTATGTGTGTGCATGTCCGTGGCTGTATGTATGTGCATGTCAGTGGCTGTACATGTGTGTGTGTCAGTGGCTGTACGTGTGTGTGTGTCAGTGGCTGTACGTGTGTGTCAGTGGCTGTACGTGTGTGTGTGTCCGTCGCTATACGTCTGTGCATGTCAGTGGTTGTGCGTGTGTGTGTCAGTATCTGTACGTGTGTGTGTCCATGGCTGTACGTGTGTGTGTCCATGGCTGTACGTGTGTGCGTGTCAGTGGCTGTGCATGTGTGTGTCAGTGGCTGTGCGTGTGTGCATGTTAGAGGCTGCACGTGTGTGTCCATGGCTGTGCGTGTGTGTGTCAGTGGCTGTACGTGTGTGTTTCAGTGGCTGTATGTGTGTGTGTGTCCGTGGCTGTGCGTGTGTGCGTGTCAGTGGCTGTGCGTGTGTGCGTGTCAGTGGCTGTACGTGTGTGTTTCAGTGGCTGTATGTGTGTGTGTGTCCGTGGCTGTGCGTGTGTGCGTGTCAGTGGCTGTGCGTGTGTGCGTGTCAGTGGCTGTACGTGTGTGTTTCAGTGGCTGTCCGTGTGTGTTTCAGTGGCTGTATGTGTGTGTGTGTGTGTGTGGCTGTACGTGCGTGTGTGTCCGTAGCTGTACATGTGCGTGTCAGTGGCTGTACGTGTGCGCGTGTCAGTGGCTGTGTGTGTGTGTGTCCGTGGCTGTATGTGTGTGCGTGTCGGTGGCTGTACGTGTGCGTGTCAGTAGCTGTACGTGTGCATGTCAGTGGCTGTACATGTGCGTGTCCGTGGCTGTATGTGTGTGCGTGTCCGTGGCTGTACGTGTGTGTGTGTCCGCAGCTGTACATGTGCGTGTCCGTGTCTGTACGTCTGCGTGCCTCTGGCTGTACGTCTGCGTGTCTGTGGCTGTACATGTGCATATCTGTGGCTGTACGTGTGCGTGTCCATGGCTGTATTTGTGTCAGTGGCTGTATTTGTTTGCGTGTCCGTGGTTGTACGTGTGTGTGTGTCCGTGGTTGTACGTGTGTGTGTGTCCGTGGCTGTACATGTGTGTGTCCGTGGCTGTACATGTGTGTGTCAGTGGCTGTACATGTGTGTGTCCGTGGCTGTACGTGTGTGTGTCCGTGGCTGTACATGTGTGTCAGTGGCTGTACATGTGTGTCAGTGGCTGTATGTGTATGTGTGTCAGTGGCTGTACATGTGTGTCAGTAGCTGTACGTGTGTGTGTCCGTGGCTGTACGTGTGTGCGTGTCTGTGGCTGTACGTGTGCGTGTCCGTGTCTGTACGTGTGCGTGCCTCTGGCTGTACGTCTGCGTGTCTGTGGCTGTACATGTGCATATCTGTGGCTGTACGTGTGCGTATCTGTGGCTGTACATGTGCATATCTGTGGCTGTACGTGTGCGTATCTGTGGCTGTACGTGTGCGTATCTGTGGCTGTACGTGTGCATATCTGTGGCTGTACGTGTGCGTGTCCATGGCTGTATTTGTGTCAGTGGCTGTATTTGTTTCCGTGTCCGTGGTTGTACGTGTGTGTGTGTCCGTGGCTGTACATGTGTGTGTCAGTGGCTGTATGTGTGTGTCCGTGACTGTACGTGTGTGTGTCCGTCGCTGTACATGTGTGTCAGTGGCTGTACGTGTGTGTCAGTGGCTGTACGTGTGTGTGTCCATGGCTGTACATGTGTGTCAGTGGCTGTATGTGTGTGTTTCAGTGGCTGTACATGTGTGTCAGTAACTGTACGTGTGTGTGTCCGTGGCTGTACGTGTGTGTGTCCGTGGCTGTACGTGTGTGTGTCTGTGGCTGTGCGTGTTAGAGGCTGCACGTGTGTCCGTCCGTGGCTGTACGTGTGTGTGTCCGTGGCCGTACGTGTGTGTGTCTGTGGCTGTGCGTGTTAGAGGCTGCACGTGTGTGTGTCCGTGGCTGACGTGTGCATGTGTCAGTGGCTGTACGTGTGTGTGTCCGTGGCTGTACGTGTGTGTGTGTGTCAGTGGCTGTACATGTGTGTGTCCATGGCTCTACGTGTGTGTGTGTGTCCGTGGCTGTACGTGTGTGTGTCTGTGGCTGTGCGTGTTAGAGGCTGCACCTGTGTGTGTCCGTGGCTGTATGTGTGCATGTGTCAGTGGCTGTACGTGTGTGTGTCCGTGGCTGTACGTGTGTGTGTGTGTGTCAGTGGCTGTACATGTGTGTGTCCATGGCTCTACGTGTGTGTGTGTCCGTGGCTGTACGTGTGTGTGTGTGTGTGTGTGTGTGTCAGTGGCTGTACGTGTGTGTGTCAGTGGCTGTACGTGTGTGTGTCAGTGGCTGTACGTGTGTGTGTCAGTGGCTGTACGTGTTTGCGTGTCAGTGGCTGTACGTGTGTGCGTCTGTGGCTGTACGTGTTTGCATGTCAGTGGCTGTCCGTGTGCGTGTCCGTGGCTGTACGTGTGTGCATGTCCGTGGCTGTATGTGTGTGCATGTCCGTGGCTGTATGTGTGTGCATGTCAGTGGCTGTACGTGTGTGCGTGTCAGTGGCTGTACGTGTGCGTGTCTATGGTTGTACGTGTGCGTGTCTGTGGCTGTACGTGTGTGTGTGTCAGTGGCTGTACATGTGTGTGTCAGTGGCTGTATGTGCATGTGTCCGTGGCTGTACGTGTGTATGTCCGTGGCTGTACGTGTGTGTGTCAGTGGCTGTACATGTGTGTCAGTGGCTGTACGTGTGTGTGTCCGTGGCTGTACGTGTGTGTGTGTCAGTGGTTGTACGTGTTTGCGCGTCAGTGGCTTTACATGTGTGTGGCTGTACGTGTGCATGTCTGTGGCTGTACATGTGTGCGTGTCAGTGTCTGTACGTGTGTGTGTGTGTGTTAGAGGCTGCACGTGTGAGTGTCCGTGGCTGTACGTGTGTGTGTCTGTGACTGTACGTGTGTGTGTGTCAGTGGCTGTACGTGTGTGTGTGTTAGAGGCTGCACGTGTGAGTGTCCATGGCTGTACGTGTGTGTGTCTGTGGCTGTACGTGTGTGTGTGTCAGTGGCTGTACGTGTGCGCGTGTCAGTGGCTGTATGTGTGTGCGTGTCAGTGGCTGTACGTGTGTGTGTCAGTGGCTGTACGTGTGTGCGTATCAGTGGCTATACGTGTGTGCGTATCAGTGGCTGTACGTGTGTGTCTGTGGCTGTACGTGTGTGTCTGTGGCTGTGCGTGTGTGTCTGTGGCTGTGCGTGTGTGTGTATCCCTGGCTGTACGTGTGTGTGTCTCCGTGGCTGTACGTGTGTGTGTCTCCGTGGCTGTACGTGTGTGTGTCTCCATGGCTGTATGTGTGTGTGTCTCCGTGGCTGTACGTGTGTGTGTCTCCTTGGCTGTACGTGTGTGTCCGGGGCTGTACGTGTGTGTGTCTCCTTGGCTGTACGTGTGTGTGTCTCCTTGGCTGTACGTGTGTGTCCGGGGCTGTACGTGTGTGTGTCTCCTTGGCTGTACGTGTGTGTCCGGGGCTGTACGTGTGTGTGTCTCCTTGGCTGTACGTGTGTGTGTGTCCGTGGCTGTACGTGTGCGTTTCAGTAGCTGTACGATTGTGTTTCAGTGGCTGTGCGCGTGTGTGTCAGTGGCTATACGTGTGCGTATCTGTGGCTGTACGTGTGTGTGTGTCCGAGGCTGTACATGTGTGTGTTCGTGGCTGTACGTGTGTGTGTGTCCGTGGCTGTACATGTGTGCGCGTGTCCGTGGCTGTACGGTGTGTGCGTGTCAGTGGCTGTACGTGTGTGCGTGTCCGTGGCTGTACGTGTGTGTGTCAGTGGCTGTACATGTGCGTGTCAGTGGCTGTACATGTCCGTGGCTGTACGTGTGTGTGTCCGTGGCTGTACGTGTGTGTGTCCATGGCTGTGCGTGTGTGCGTGTCCGTGGCTGTAGGTGTGCGTGTCCGTGGCTGTACGTGTGTGTGTCTGTGGCTGTACATGTGCGTGTCCGTGTCTGTACGTCTGCGTGCCTCTGGCTGTACGTCTGCGTGTCTGTGGCTGTACATGTGCATATCTGTGGCTGTACGTGTGCGTGTCCATGGCTGTATTTGTGTCAGTGGCTGTATTTGTTTGCGTGTCCGTGGTTGTACGTGTGTGTGTCCGTGGTTGTACGTGTGTGTGTGTGTCCGTGGCTGTACATGTGTGTGTCAGTGGCTGTACATGTGTGTGTCAGTGGCTGTACGTGTGTGTCCGTGGCTGTACATGTGTGTCAGTGGCTGTACATGCGTGTCCGTGGCTGTACGTGTGTGTGTCAGTGGCTGTACATGTGCGTGTCAGTGGCTGTACATGTGCGTGTCCGTGGCTGTACGTGTGTGTGTCCATGGCTGTGCGTGTGTGCGTGTCCGTGGCTGTAGGTGTGCGTGTCCGTGGCTGTACGTGTGTGTGTCTGTGGCTGTACATGTGCGTATCTGTGGCTGTACGTGTGTGTGTCTGTGGCTGTACGTGTGCGTGTCCGTGGCTGTACGTGTGTGTGTCTATGGCTGTACATGTGCGTATCTGTGGCTGTACGTGTGTGTGTCTATGGCTGTACATGTGCGTGTCCGTGGCTGTACGTGTGTGTGTCTGTGGCTGTACATGTGCGTATCTGTGGCTGTACGTGTGTGTGTCTATGGCTGTACATGTGCGTGTCCGTGGCTGTACGTGTGTGTGTCTGTGGCTGTACATGTGCGTATCTGTGGCTGTACGTGTGCGTGTCAGTGGCTGTACATGTGCGTGTCCGTGGCTGTACGTGTGTGTGTCCATGGCTGTGCGTGTGTGCGTGTCCGTGGCTGTAGGTGTGCGTGTCCGTGGCTGTACGTGTGTGTGTCTGTGGCTGTACATGTGCGTATCTGTGGCTGTACGTGTGTGTGTCTGTGGCTGTACGTGTGCGTGTCCGTGGCTGTACGTGTGTGTGTCTATGGCTGTACATGTGCGTATCTGTGGCTGTACGTGTGTGTGTCTATGGCTGTACATGTGCGTGTCCGTGGCTGTACGTGTGTGTGTCTGTGGCTGTACATGTGCGTATCTGTGGCTGTACGTGTGCGTGTCTGTGGCTGTACATGTGCGTATCTGTGGCTGTACGTGTGCGTGTCTGTGGCTGTACGTGTGCGTGTCTGTGGCTGTACGTGTGCATGTCCGTGGCTGTACGTGTGTGTATCTGTGGCTGTACGTGTGTGTATCTGTGGCTGTACGTATGCATGTCCGTGGCTGTACGTGTGTGTATCTGTGGCTGTACGTGTGCGTGTCCGTGGCTATACGTGTGCGTGTCAGTGGCTGTATGTGTGCGTATCTGTGGCTGTACGTGTGTGAGTCTGTGGCTGTACTGTAAGTGTCAGTGGCTTTGCGCGCGTGTGTGTCCGTGGCTGTACCTGTGCGTGTCCGTGGCTGTACATGTGCGTGTCCATGGCTGTACATGTCCTTGTTCGTGGCTGTACGTGTGTGTGTGTCCATGGCTGTATGTGTGCGTGTCCATGGCTGTGCCTGTGCATGTCTGTGGCTGTACGTGTGCGTGTCCGTGGCTGTACGTGTGCGTGTCCTTGGTGTACATGTGTGTCCGTGGCTGTGCGTGTGTGTGTCAGTCGCTGTGCGTGTCCATGGCTGTACGTGTGCGTGTCCATGGCTGTACCTGTGCATGTTCGTGGCTGTATGTGTGTGTGTGTCCATGGCTGTACGTGTGCGTGTCCGTGGCTATACCTGTGCGTGTCCGTGGCTGTACATGTGCGTGTTCGTGGCTGTACATGTGCGTGTTCGTGGCTGTACGTGTGTGTGTGTCCATGGCTGTATGTGTGCGTGTCCATGGCTGTGCCTGTGCATGTCCGTGGCTGTACATGTGCGTGTTCGTGGCTGTACGTGTGTGTGTGTCCATGGCTGTACGTGTGCGTGTCCGTGGCTGTACATGTGCTTGTTCGTGGCTGTATGTGTGTGTGTGTCCATGGCTGTACGTGTGCGTGTCCGTGGCTGTATGTGTGCGTGTCCATGGCTGTGCCAGTGCGTGTCCGTGGCTGTACATGTGCTTGTTCGTGGCTGTATGTGTGTGTGTGTCCATGGCTGTAGGTGTGCGTGTCCATGGCTGTGCCTGTGCATGTCTGTGGCTGTACGTGTGCGTGTCCATGGCTGTGCCTGTGCATGTCTGTGGCTGTACGTGTGCGTGTCCATGGCTGTGCCTGTGCATGTCTGTGGCTGTACGTGTGCGTGTCCATGGCTGTGCCTGTGCGTGTCCGTGGCTGTACATGTGCTTGTTCGTGGCTGTATGTGTGTGTGTGTCCGTGGCTGTACGTGTGCGTGTCCGTGGCTGTGCCAGTGCGTGTCCGTGGCTGTGCCAGTGCGTGTCCGTGGCTGTACATGTGCTTGTTCGTGGCTGTATGTGTGTGTGTGTCCATGGCTGTACGTGTGCGTGTCCATGGCTGTGCCTGTGCATGTCTGTGGCTGTACGTGTGCGTGTCCTTGGTGTACATGTGTGTCCGTGGCTGTACGTGTGTGTGTCCTTGGTGTACATGTGTGTCCGTGGCTGTACATGTGTGTGTCCGTGGCTGTACATGTGTGTGTCCGTGGCTGTACGTGTGTGTCCTTGGCTGTACATGTGTGTGTCCGTGGCTGTACAAGTGTGTGTCCGTGGCTGTACGTGTGCGTGTCCTTGGTGTACATGTGTGTCCGTGGCTGTACCTGTGCGTCTCCGTGGCTGTATGTGTGCGTGTCCATGGCTGTACGTGTGCGTGTCCATGGCTGTGCCTGTGCATGTCTGTGGCTGTACGTGTGCGTGTCCATGGCTGTACCTGTGCGTGTCCATGGCTGTACCTGTGCGTGTCCGTGGCTGTACCTGTGCGTGTCCATGGCTGTACGTGTGCGTGTCCATGGCTGTACGTGTGCGTGTCCATGGCTGTACGTGTGTGTCCGTGGCTGTACGTGTGCGTGTCCGTGGCTGTACGTGTGTGTAAATAAAGGGATCATTGCCCTCCCCCCCGCCATGTCATGGCCACATGACACAGAATGCTGCCTGACCCAATGGCACTGAGTAATGCTATGGAACAGCTCCAGGTCTGTTTGTAGACCCACCATCTCAGTTTGATTGTACACTCACAAAAACACAAAGTACACGGCATCCATCTGGACTGTAGACATTGTGTGATGTTAGAGTACACATTCAGTTCTGGGCTGTGAGGCAGCAGAGCGGGCACTCAGTGCGCTGTCATTCCCCAGCGCTGCTGGGAACTCCCTGCAGCTTGTTAGCTGTGTTGGTGAAGCATTGAAATCTGTCGTCACTGACCTAGTTACACCGTGTGGAAATGCTCAAGGTGTTCCATCTTCACTGTTTAAAATCTCTCTGCAACGTGAAGTGACAGGGACCAGGTGCCAAACACTAACCTGTTTTTGTAGGAAGCACCTTGCTACTTTTGAGAGCTTCCCTTTACTGAGTGATACCATGTCGTTGTCCAGGGGGTTCTGCCAAGGCAGAGGTTCTCAGGCCCAATCTACTCAGCACCGAATCTATACTCCCAAACTGAGAGAGAGGGAGAGAGCCGTTCGCACAGCCAATCTCCGAGCCTGTGTGGTTGATCCCATTACAGAGGTTACATCAGTAGACAGTCTTTGTGGAGACGCCTCTGTCATCCGGCTTGGTCATCATTTTCAAGAATGAAAGCTGAAAGTGCTGGAGAAACTCAGCAGGTCTGGCAGCACCCGAGGGGAGAGAAACTAAGTTAATGTTTCTTTTCTGAGTTCTGAAGAAGAATCAAACCAGACTCAAAGTGTTAAAGGTGTTTCTTTCTCCACCGACCTCAAGGAGTCAGAGAGTCCTCCAGCATGGAGACCGGCCCTTCACCCAGACTGGTCCATGCTGAGCAAATTATCTGTTCACACTAACCCCATTTCCCTGCACTTGGCCCATACCCTTCTAATCCTTTCCTAATCCATGTATTTGTCCAAATGCCTTTTAAATGGTGTTAATGTACCTGCCTCAACCTCTTCCACAGGCAGCTCATTCCATATGGGTACCACCCTCTGTGTAAAATACTCCCCCTTGGCTTACCCTTTATTCTTTCCCGTCTAACCTTAAACTGACACCCGTAGACCTCGGTTCCCCAACCCTGGGAAGAAGACGGACTGCATTCTCCCTACCCATGCCTCCCATGATCATCTCCACCTCTATAAGATCCCCCTCCCCTCAGTCTCCATCACTGTAAGGGAAAGGTCCGAGACAGACCTGCTGCCAGACTTGCTGGGTTCTCCGACATTTCCTGGTTTTATTTCCAATATCCAGCGTCTGCATAGTTTTGCTTTAAATAGAACATTTCAGGGAATGGAATCAGATGGGGGAGAATTCTGCAAAAACCTGCCCCTTTACCTCAGTTTCCAACAGTGACATCCCTTTACATATTTACAACCGAGTTCGGAAATCAGGGCCTCACACCGAATAGGACATCACATCAACATATCCTGTAATGGGTGTGTGTGAGTCCGAGAGGGTGAGTCCGCGGGGGAGGGGGGGGGGTGGGTGTGAGTCCGAGAGGGTGAGTCCGCGGGGGAGGGGGGGGGGGGGGTGGGTGTGAGTCCGAGGGGGTGAGTGCAGGTCCGAGGGGGTGAGTGTGGGTCCTAGGGGGTGAGTGCGAGTCCGAGGGGGTGAGTGCGGGTCCGAGGGGGTGAGTGCGGGTCCTAGGGGGTGAGTGCGAGTCCGAGGGGGTGAGTGCGAGTCCGAGGGGGTGAGTGCGGGTCCGAGGGGGTGCGTGCGGGTCCGAGGGGGTGAGTGCGGGTCCGAGGGGGTGAGTGCGGGTCCGAGGGGGTGAGTGCGAGTCCGAGGGGGTGAGTGCGGGTCCGAGGGGGTGCGTGCGGGTCCGAGGGGGTGAGTGCGAGTCCGAGGGGGTGAGTGCGAGTCCGAGGGGGTGAGTGCGAGTCCGAGGGGGTGAGTGCGAGTCCGAGGGGGTGAGTGTGGGTCCGAGGGGGTGAGTGTGGGTCCGAGGGGGTGAGTGTGGGTCCGAGGGGGTGAGTGCGGGTCCGAGGGGGTGAGTGAGGGTCCGAGGGGGTGAGTGTGGGTCCGAGGGGGTGAGAGCGAGTCCGAGGGGGTGAGTGCGGGTCCGAGGGGGTGAGTGCGGGTCCGAGGGGGTGAGTGCGGGTCCGAGGGGGTGAGTGCGGGTCCGAGGGGGTGAGTGCGGGTCCGAGGGGGAGAGTGCGGGTCCGAGGGGGTGCGTGCGGGTCCGAGGGGGAGAGTGCGGGTCCGAGGGGGTGCGTGCGGGTCCGAGGGGGTGCGTGCGGGTCCGAGGGGGTGCGTGCGGGTCCGAGGGGGTGCGTGCGGGTCCGAGGGGGAGAGTGCGGGTCTGAGGGGGTGAGTGCGGGTCCGAGGGGGAGAGTGCGGGTCTGAGGGGGTGAGTGCGGGTCTGAGGGGGTGAGTGCGAGTCCGAGGGGGTGAGTGCGGGTCTGAGGGGGTGAGTGTGGGTCCGAGGGGGAGAGTGTGGGTCCGAGGGGGAGAGTGCGGGTCCGAGGGGGTGAGAGCGAGTCCGAGGGGGTGAGTGCGAGTCCGAGGGGGAGAGTGCGAGTCCGAGGGGGTGAGTGCGGGTCCGAGGGGGTGAGTGCGGGTCTGAGGGGGTGAGTGCGGGTCTGAGGGGGTGAGTGCGGGTCCGAGGGGGAGAGTGTGGGTCCGAGGGGGAGAGTGTGGGTCCGAGGGGGAGAGTGCGGGTCCGAGGGGGTGAGTGCGGGTCCGAGGGGGAGAGTGCGGGTCCGAGGGGGAGAGTGCGGGTCCGAGGGGGTGAGTGCGGGTCTGAGGGGGTGAGTGTGGGTCCGAGGGGGTGAGTGCGGGTCCGAGGGGGTGAGTGCGAGTCCGAGGGGGTGAGTGCGAGTCCGAGGGGGTGAGTGCGGGTCCGAGGGGGAGAGTGCGGGTCCGAGGGGGTGAGTGCGAGTCCGAGGGGGTGAGTGCGGGTCCGAGGGGGAGAGTGCGGGTCTGAGGGGGTGAGTGTGGGTCCGAGGGGGAGAGTGCGGGTCTGAGGGGGTGAGTGCGAGTCCGAGGGGGTGAGTGCGAGTCCGAGGGGGTGAGTGCGAGTCCGAGGGGGTGAGTGTGGGTCCGAGGGGGTGAGTGTGGGTCCGAGGGGGTGAGAGCGAGTCCGAGGGGGTGAGTGCGGGTCCGAGGGGGTGAGTGCGGGTCCGAGGGGGTGAGAGCGAGTCCGAGGGGGTGAGTGCGGGTCCGAGGGGGTGAGTGCGGGTCCGAGGGGGTGAGTGCGGGTCCGAGGGGGTGAGTGTGGGTCCGAGGGGGTGAGAGTGAGTCCGAGGGGGTGAGTGCGGGTCCGAGGGGGAGAGTGTGGGTCCGAGGGGGTGAGTGTAGGTCCGAGGGGGTGAGTGTGGGTCCGAGGGGGTGAGAGCGAGTCCGAGGGGGTGAGTGCGGGTCCGAGGGGGTGAGTGCGGGTCCGAGGGGGTGAGTGCGGGTCCGAGGGGGTGAGTGTGAGTCCGAGGGGGTGAGTGTGAGTCCGAGGGGGTGAGTGCGGGTCCGAGGGGGTGCGTGCGGGTCCGAGGGGGTGAGTGCGAGTCCGAGGGGGTGAGTGCGAGTCCGAGGGGGTGAGTGTGAGTCTGAGGGGGTGAGTGTAGGTCCAAGTGGTGAGTGTGAGTCCGAGGGGGTGACGGTGGGTCCGGCTGAGTGAGTGTGAGTCCAGGTGTGTGAGCTTGTGAGTGTGAGCCATTGAGTGAGTGTGAGCCTGTGATTGTGTGTGAGTCCAACAGTGTGAACCTGAGTGAGTGAGTGAGCCTGTGTGTGTGTGTGAGTTTGTGTGTGAGTGTGAGTCTGTGAGTGAGTGAGTGAGTCTGTTAGTGTGAGTCTGAGTTTGTGAGTCTGAGTGAGTGAGTGAGTGTGTCTGTGAGGGGGTGTGAGTCTGTGAGTGAGTGTGAGCCAGTGAGTCTGTGTGTGTGTGAGTCTGTGAGTGAGTGTGAGCCTGTGAGTGTGTGAGCCTGCGAGTGTGAGCCAGTGAGTCTGTGTGTGTGAGTCAGTGAGTGAGTGAGTGTGAGTCAGTGAGTGAGTGAGTGTGAGCCTGTGAGTGAGTGTGAGCCTGTGAGTGAGTCGGGCGTGATTGTTAGTGATTTTCTTGCTAGTGAAATCAGTGTTAGTTTGGGAATGTGAATAATAAATCTCTTCATGGAGCCTCTATCAGCTCTGTACCCTGTGATGATTGTAACTCAGTCGTGATGGTCAGGAACATCTGTCACTCGACCAGGTGAAAAGAAGTTTCAGTACAGATCAAATTCAAATCCATTTGCCATGTATTAATGCCTTTTGTCATTTTATCTGCTCTGTCTTGCCTTCCCACACCATGGATTATATTCGCAAACTGGAACAAGTTCTTCTGATGGCTGATTTATTTGGCTGGTGTTTATTAACCTGGTTTTATTAACCTGGTGTTGTGTGATTTTTAACTTTGTACACCCCAGTCCAACACCGGCATCTCCAAATCATGATTTATTTGACTGTATTGTTCCCAGGTCTGATTCCTGGGAACTGGTGCCTATTAGCAGTTCCTACCACCAGTTTTTACGTCTGCTTTTATTTAATCAGGGTGTTGTCCACTTTACAAAATCCTTGTTACAACTCCAGGCTGTTATCTAGCAAATTCACCAAGGACCGTACAAGTTTATCAGATTCTCAAACTGCAGTTGAAAGAAAACGGAGTTATATATTTCAATGGTATGAGGCAGGAACTTTCAAAAATTGATTGGAATAGACTGTTCACAGGTAAAAGGACGTCTGGCAAGTGGGAGGTGTTCAAGAGTGCGATGGCAAGAGTTCAGAGGCATTACATTCCTGTCAGAGTGAAGGGTTAGGCTGGTAAGGTTAGGGAACGATGGATGAATAAAGATATTGAGGCTCTCGTCGAGAATATAAGAGATTCATATTTTAGATATAGACAACTTGGTTCAATTAAATCTCCTAATCAATGTAAAGAGTTTAGGGGAGTACTGAAGAGACAAATCAGGAAGGGGATATGAGAAAGCATTGACAGATAAGGGGAAGGATAATCCAAAGAGATTCTCCAAACACATTAAGAACAAAAGAGTAACTAGAGAAGGTTAGGGCCCCTTAAAGATCAAGGAGGTCATCTTTGAACCCCTGGAGATGGGAGAATTTTTTGTGTCAGTTTTTACTGTGTAGAAAGAAATGGAGTCCAGAGAATGTAGAGAAATAAACTTTGTTGTTTTAAAAATAGTTCACATTACAGAAGAGAAGGTTCAAGAAGTCTTTGAGAATATAAAGGTGGATAAATCTCCGGGACATGATCTAATGTATCCCAGAATGTGGTGGGAAGTAAGGGAGGAAACTACGAGACCCCTTGCAGAAATATTTGTGTCACCTATAACTACAGGTGAGATGCCTGATGATTGCAGGGTGGGTAATGTCATACCTTTGTTTACGAAATGATGTAAGGAGAAACCGGGAAACCATAGGCCTGTGTTGGTCGGTAAGTTGTTGGAAGTGATTATAAAAGTTAGGATTTATGGACATTTAGAGAAGCAAAAATTGATTAGGGATAGTCAGCATGGTTTTGTGAGGAAAATTGTGTTTCACAATTTTTTTTGAATAAGTTATCAAAAAGATTGATGGTGGCAGAGCAGTAGATGTTTGTTTCAACTTTAGTAAACCCTTTCACAAGATTCCTCATGGTAGACTAATTAGTAAAGTTAGCTCACAAGGGATTCAGGTTGAGCTTGCCAATTGGATACAAAGTTGGCTTAACAGCAGGAGACAGTGAGTAATGGTGGACGGTTGCTTTTCAGACTGGAGGCCTGTGACCAGCGGTGTTCCCCAGGAATCGGTTCTGGGTCCTCTGTTGTTTATCATTTATAGAAATGGTATGGATGCAAATAAAAAAGGTTAGTAAATTTGTGGATGACATCAAAATTAGTGCTAAAATGGACAGTGAGAAAAGGTTTTCTAAGATTACAAAAGGATTTTGATCAAATAGGCACAAGGATTAGGCTTATACCATTAATGGTAGGGTTTTGGGTTGTGTTGTAGAACAGAGGTACCTAGGGGTTCAGGTATATAGTGCCTTAAAGTTTACATCACATGGAGACAGGGTGATTAAAAGGTGTTTAGTGCGCCTGCCTTCATTACTAAGTCCTTTTGAGAATAGGAATTGGGACGTTATGTTGAGGTTATACAGGACATAGGTGAGGCCTTTTCTGGGGTACTGTGTGCAGTCTGGTAGCCCAGTTATAGGAAGGATATTATTAAACTGGAGAGGGTTCAGAAGAGATTTACCAGGATGTTGCCAGGTAGGGAAGGTCAGAGTTCTAAAGAAAGGCTGGATAGGCTGGGACCTTTTTAACTGGGACATAGGAGGTTGAGAGGTGACCTGACAGAAGTTTATAAAATAATGAGAGGTACAGGTAGACGTGATGGTTGTTGTCTTTTGCCTAAGATGGGAAATTTCAAGGCCAGGGGGTACATCTTTAAGGTGAGAGGAGAAAGATTTTAAAAAAGATGTAGGAGACACATGTTTAACACAGAGGGAGGTTCACATGTGGAAAGAACTTCCTGAGGAAATGGTGGATGTGGGCACAATTCCAATGTTTAAAAGGTATTTGGATAAGTACATAAGTAGGGAAGATTTGGAGAGATATGAGCCAGGTTGGTGGGACTACTTTAGTTTGGGATTACAGTCGGTATGGACTGGATAGATGGCAGGGTCTGTATGACACTGTGACAAGATTACACTTGTCCAATGTACTATATTGAGTGGTACAGATCTTTGATCTCTGACCTACTATTTTTTAAAAGGGTAAGTCAAATATAATTATGAACAGCACCTTCTGGGCCCTTGTATCAAAATAAAACACAAACTGACAGTTGAACAGAACCATATTTAATGGGACAGGGACTTACTAAATGACAGGCATGACACTCCCCAGCCTCTGCAATGCCCACTGGTCACAAATCCTCAGTATCAAGGAAGGAGGCAAAGAGGACCAGGACACCCCTCCTCAGCACCCCTCCTAACCCTTCCACCCAACCTCACTATTGGTACATGAGAGCATGAGAAATAGAAGCAGTATTAACCCCTTCTGAAACCCATCCCACCTCATAACTATAAATCCCACGCCATTCCCATTTACATCAATGTCCCCTCGTAACCTCAATGGTACCATCTACGTAACCCCATGATTCTTAATGCCACCTCCCCACCCATCTCCAAAGCCCTTTATAACTTGTATGCTAATTTAGTGCCAAATCATGTTAATATATTCCCATCTACAATGCCAACCCTGCCATGGGTAGATCTTAGGAACAATGCAGAGATGAGAAAAATGAACTTTGATTGAATAGCATGTATTGCAGATTTCATTACGTTGAGTACAACACTCTCATTCTTAACATACATTTACTACGTCAGAATTCCATCACCTCAGTAACACTTCATAAAAACATTTCATTGAAGTGTCTCAAACTCACATTAAACAGTCAAAACCACTTGTAGCTGTTAATTAAACAGTGATGGGAAGGTAACCCATGATTTTAATAGATCCTTCTGAAATCTATAATCCTTGATTATAATGGATCCAGGTTGCAGTTATCCAATGTTGGAAAAGCTCAAGCCAATCTCAACAGACAGATTATCACTTTTTTTAACTGTCCAGATATTTTAAAAGAGCAAGAGATTTAATTGTTTTAATGGTTGTTTTGATGGCTTTAACAGTTATAGTCATAAAGTCATACAGCACCTTAACAGATCCTTAGCTTTAACCAGTCCATGCTGAACATAATCCCAAATTAGATTACCTGCTCCTGGCCTATATCATTCCAAACCTTTCCTAGTCATGGCCTTATCCAAATGTATTTTAAAATTGTAAATTTAAAAAGTTAATTCCACACGTGAACTGGTGGTGGTGGAGGGTTGTTTTCAGACTGGAGGCCTGTGACCAGTGGAGTGCCACAATGATCGGTGCTGGGTTCTATACTTTTCATCATTTATATCAGTGATTTGGATGCGAGCATAAGAGGTACAGTTAGTAAGTTTGCAAATGACACCAAAATAGTGGACAGCGATGAGGGTTACCTCAGATTACAACAGGATCTGGACCAAATGGGCCAATGGGCTGAGAAGTGGCAGATGGAGTTTAATTCAGATAAATGTGAGGTGCTGCATTTTGGGAAAGCAAATCTTAGCAGGACTTATACACTTAATGGTAAGGTCCTAGGGACAATGAGACCTTGGAGTGCAGGTTCATAGCTCCTTGAAAGTGGAGTCGCAGGTAGATAGGATAGTGAAGAAGGTGTTTGGTATGCTTTCCTTTGATTGGTCAGAGTATTGAATACAGGAGTTGGGAGGTCATGTTGCGGCTGTACAGGACATTGGTTCAGCCAGGTTTGGAATATTGCGTGCAATTCTGGTCTCCTTCCTATCGGAAGGATGTTGTGAAACTTGAAAGGATTCAGAAAAATTTACAAGGATGTTGCCAGGGTTGGAGGATTTGAGCTATAGGGAGAGGCTGAACAGGCTGGGGCTGTTTTCCCTGGAGCGTCGAAGGCTGAGGGGTGATCTTATAGAGGTTTATAAAATCATGAGGGGCGTGGATAGGATAAATCGACAAAGTCTCTTCCCTAGGGTGAGTGAGTTCAGAACTAGAGGGCAAAGGTTTAGGGTGAGAGGGGAAAGATATAAAAGAGACCTAAGGGGCAACTTTTTCACGCAGAGGGTGGTATGTGTATGGAATGAGCTGCCAGAGGAAGTGGTGGAGGCTGGTACAATTGCAACATTTAAGAGGCATTTGGATGGGTATATGAATAGGAAGGGTTTGGGGTGCTGGTAAGTGGGACGAGATTGGGTTGGGATATCTGATTGGCATGGACGGGTTGGACTGAAGGGTTTGTTTCCATGCTGTACATCTCTATGACTCTATGAACTACCCTCTGTGTAAAACAATTGCTTGTCATGTCTTTTTTGACTTGTTGCCCTCTTACCTTAAAATCTGCCCCCTGTTTTTGAGATCCCTCACCCTGGGGAAAATGTGCACCCCACTCTAGGGAAAAGACAGTGGAGTTTGACAGCGTTTGATAATTCAATGTCAGTGATTTTTGAGATTTGTAGCTCAAATTGATGAGAAGTTTGTATGTTAGCTCACTGAGCTGGAAGGTTTGTTTTCAGATGTTTCGTCACCATGACTCGGTAACATCATCAGTGAGCGTTTCCAGTGAAGCGCTGGTGGTATACCCTACCTCTATTTATAGGTCTTGGTTTCTAAGATGGGCGATGTCATTTCTGGGAGAAAGTGAGGACTGCAGATGCTGGAGATCAGAGCTGAAAATGTTTTGCTGGAAAAGCGCAGCAGGTCAGGCAGCATCCAAGAAGCAGGAGAATTGACGTTTTGAGCATGAGCCCTTCTTCAGGAATGAGGAAAGTGTGCCAAGCAGGCTAAGATAAAAGGTAGGGAGGAGGGACTTGGGGGAGGGGCGTTGGAATTGCGATAGGTGGAAGGAGGTTAAGGTGAGGGTGATAAGGTGAGGATAATAGGCCGGAGTGGGGGTGGGGGTGGAGAGGTCAGGAAGAAGATTGCAGGTTAGGAAGGTGGTGCTGAGTTTGAGGATTGGGATTGAGACAAGGTGGGGGGGAGGGGAAATGAGGAACCTGGAGAAGTCTGAGTTCATCCCTTGTGGTTGGAGGGTTCCTAGGCGGAAGATGAGGTGCTCTTCCTCCAGCCGTCGTGTTGCTATGGTCTGGTGTTGGAGGAGTCCAAGGACCTGCATGTCCTTGGTGGAGTGGGAGGGGGAGTTGAAGTGTTGAGCCACGGGGTGGTTGGGTTGGTTGGTCCAGGTGTCCCAGAGGTGTTCTCTGAAATGTTCCACAAGTAGGCGGCCTGTCTCCCCAATAGAGAGGAGACCACATCGGGTGCAGCGGATGCAGTAAATGATGTGTGTGGAGGTGCAGGTGAATTTGTGGCGGATATGGAAGGATCACCCATTTCCTGTTCTATTTTTCAAGGGAAGGTGAATAGGGTCGAAGTCGATGTGTTTATTGATGGAGTTCTGGTTAGAAAGCCGTGCCTCTAAGAATTCTCGTGTGCCTTTGTTTCACCTTCCGAGGATGTGTGTGTTGTCCCAGTCAAAGTGGTGTCTTCTTTGTCTGTATGTACAGAAACTAGTGAGAGTGGGTCATGTCTTTTGGTGGCCAGTTGGTGTTCATGTATCCTGGTGGCAAGTTTCCTGCTAGTTTGTCCGATGTAGAGTTTTTTACAGTTCTTGCATGGTATCTTGTAAATTACGTTAGTTTTGCTGGTGGTATCGAATGGGTCCTTTTGGTTTATTAGTCGCTGGTTAAGTCTGTTGGTAGGTTTGTGGGCTATCACGATGCCAAGGGGTCTGAGTAGTCTGGAAGTCATTTCTGATACATCTTTGACGTGAGGTAATGTGGCTGTAGGTTTTGGTTGTGTTGTGCCTGCTTGTTTGGGTTTGTTTCTGAGGAATCAGTGAATTGTGTTTAATGGATACACGTTTTTCTTGAAAACATTGTATAGATAGTTTTCTTCTGCTTTTCTTGGGTGCAGCAGTGTGATGTCGTTCTGTATCAGTTTGACAGGCAGCTACACTTTTTTAAACACAGACATATTGATGTGGTTCTGTTCGCCGAGCTGGAAGTTTTTGTTGCAAACGTTTCGTCCCCTGTCTAGGTGACATCCTCAGTGCTTGGGAGCCTCCTGTGAAGCGCTTCTGTGGTGTTTCCTCCGGCATTTATAGTGGCCTGTCCCTGCCGCTTCCGGTTGTCAGTTTCAGCTGTCCGCTGTCGTGGCCGGTATATTGGGTCCAGGTCGATGTGTTTGTTGATGGAGTTTGTGAATGAGTGCCATGCTTCTAGGAATTCCCTGGCTGTTCTTTGTTCAGAGAACATCTCTGAAATGACAGCCAGACTACTGCGACCACTAGGACTTATAACGGCACACAAACCAACAGCCACGCTCAGACAACAACTCACCAGAACGAAGGACCCGATACCCAGCATGAGCAAAACTAACGTAGTGTACAAAATCCCATGCAAGGACTGCACAAAACACTATATAGGACAAACAGGAAGACAGCTAACGATCCGCATCCATGAACACCAACTAGCCACGAAACGATACGACCAGCTATCCTTAGTAGCCACACACGCAGACGACAAGCAACATGAATTCGACTGGGACAACACTACCATTATAGGGCAAGCCAAACAAAGAACAGCCAGGGAATTCCTAGAAGCATGGCACTCATCCACAAACTCCATCAACAAACACATCGACCTGGACCCAATATACCGGCCACTACAGCGGACAGCTGAAACTGACAACCGGAAGCGGCAGGGACAGGCCACTATAAATGCCGGAGGAAACACCACAGAAGCGCTTCACAGGAGGCTCCCAAGCACTGAGGATGTCACCTAGACAGGGGACGAAACGTTTGCAACAAAAACTTCCAGCTCGGCGAACAGAACCACAGCAACGAGCACCCGAGCTACAAATCTTCTCCGAAACTTTGAACACAGACATATTGACTTTGAACAATTGAAAGGCTCACCTGACCTTTCCCAAATGGGGTCATCCTTCAGGTCACGTACCTTTCCAAGGTGTGCTTTACCTGCATTAAGGGGCAGTTTGTCTCACCAAATGGATGACAGAATCCAACTCACAGAGTCCTTCACTTGAGGAGTATTCTAGATATCCAAGAACAAGTGGCACGGTGGCTCTGTGGTTAGCACTGCTGCCTCACAGCACCAGGGACCCGGGTTCAATTCCCGCCTCGGGCACCTGTCTGTGTGGAGTTTGCACATTCTCCCCGTGTCTGCGTGGGTTTCCTCCGGGTGCTCCGGTTTCCTCCCACAGTCCAAAGGTATGCAGGTTAGGTGAATTGGCCATGCTAAATTGCCCGTAGTGTTAGCTATATTAATCAGGGGGAAATATAGGGCAGGGGACCAGATCTGGGTAGGTTACTCTTCAGAGGGTCAGTGTGGCCTTGTTAGGCTGAAGGGCCTGTAGGGAATCTCACCAGAATGTTCAAGTATGTTATCCCATTACCCTCCCTAATTGGTACTGTGGCTGGGGCAGCACTATTGCCTATCCCTATTTGGTCCATGTGGCTTGTTCAGAGCATTTCAGAGGGCAGTTCAGAGCCAGCCACATTGCTGTGGGTCTGGAGTCACTTGTAGGCCAGAACAGGTAAGGATGGCAGCTTTCCTTCCTTAAAGGACATTAATGAATCAGACGGGCTTTTACAACATTGGCTCGTGGTACGTGGTCACCATTCGGCTAACGTTTCCTTTACTTCCAGAATTTTATTGAATTGTGTTTTCACTGCCATGGTTGATTGAACCCATGCCCCAACATCATTAGTTGGGGCTTGAATTAAAGGTTGTACATTTAAAACTGAGATGAGGAGGAATTTCTTCTCTCAGATGGTTGTCCTTTCCCACAGAGGACTATCAAGGGTTAATCATTAAGTTTATTCAAAGTGGAGATTAATTTTTAATCAGTAAGACAATCGAGGGTTCTGGAGTAAAGATAGGAAAGTGGAGTTGAAGATCAGCCAAGATCTCATTGAATGGTGGAGCAGACTCGATGGGCTGAATGGCCCAGTTCAGCTGCCACATCTTATGGTCTTATTGCTAGTTGGCCCTTGCCTCCCCCTGTATATTGTATCTGCACATTGTCCTTCAGTGAATCATAGACAGGGATACTCAGGTATAGATTCCCATCTCCACTATCCATTCCCTCAGCCTTTAAAAAATACTTGGAACATCTGATTCTTCAACCTGACATGTTTCCACATGACATTCTATCTGCCATCTTCTCCTCCATTCAATAAGTCTGGCCAAATTCTCCTGAAGCTGCTTTCCACCTTCCTCATGACACAATATGTTTCCATCTCTTCAGGAAGCCTTTATTGAAAATGTTCTGAAAATCCAAGTATACTATGTCCATTGACTTCCCTTTATCAATTCTGTTTGTAACATCCTCAAACAAATTGCACAGCGTCTTCCAACACAAATCACCATTTACAAATTCATGCTGACTATATCCAGTCAGATCATTATTATCCATCTATTTATCAGATTAGTTATAGATTTGAGCATCTTTCCAGCCACAATGGCTAACAGTTCCTCATGTTCTCTTTCACTCTCTTCTTAAATAGCATAATGTTATTTGATATTTTTCCAACCTGCAGGAACCACTCCAGAATCTATATAGTTTTGGAAGATGACCATCAATGAATCCATGATCCCCATAGTGACCTCTTTCAACATTCTGAGAGGAGGAATGTTAGCTCCTGGGGAATTATAAACTTTCAGTCCCATTGCTGCAGCACAACCCTCTTACCAAGATTTACTTGCATTCATTCCTCATTCACCAATGTCCCTCTGATTCTGGGATATTATTTATATCTTCCTCAATAACGACAAAGTTGTGTGTGAGCGTGAGTGTGTGTGAGTATGTGTGTGTGCGTGTCTGTCTGTCTGTCCACATGTGCACCTACACACGCCCCTACGCAGACACCTACACACACTCTGCACACTCACACATCTTAATGCACACCCACTCACAGTTACATATGCACACATTCTAATGCATTCACCAACATGACACCGACATAACCTACTGGCATACAGACAACAAATGCCCCAAAACACAGACTGACACACAACATACACATTCATGCTATCACACATATAGATAGATCTTTTGCAAACATTAGACCAATCCAAGTTTCATCCATCTTTGAATGGACCTAAACAAATATTTCTTTTCGCTGTTTACTTCCCAATGTTTCTCTTTCCATTTCATTGGATTCTACCTCAGATTTTCCTCCCTCTCTTTTGCTTTGCTTAGTTTAACTCTGACCTTGTTTGTCCTGAAGGCCCCTATTGCTAACTTGCAGTCTCTATTCACTGTGACTTCCTGCTCGGCGTGGCGTCACTACCTGCCCATGCATGAGTTGGGTCTGCCGTGTGAGAGATGAGCTGACCTTTGCAGAGTTTGAGCCGAGCGTGAAGCTGAGCTCTCAGGAGAGAGGATGAACACCAACGAGAGAGTGGAAGGCAGGGTGGGTCACGCCTTTGCTTCCATGATTCTGACCGCCTGTTTCTTCACTTGAAGTGACGGTGTGCCCTGTGCCGTACATCGAAGATGCCGATGTGTACAACAACACCTACCGGCCTGGTGACCAGCTCACTGTCAGCTGTCACCGAGGATTCCAGATCCGTTACCCAGACATGGAAAACATGGTAACTCTGTGCCCAGATGATGGGATTTGGGACAACCTGCCCACCTGCCAAGGTATGTATGCCATCAATCAGGTGACGAGAGACCTCTGCCATGTCAGTGGGGCCTGTCTGCTGTATGTGGGCCATACCCATAGGCACAATCCAGTTATCCTGTGGGAGCTGGGGCTGGGGGTTTGGGGTGAACAGAATGGCAGCCAGCAGCTCCTCATCCCGATTCATGTGAAGCCCCCTCCCCCTGAAGGGGCGGCACGGTGGCACAGTGGTTAGCACTGCTGCCTCACAGCGCCAGAGACCCGGGTTCAATTCCCGCCTCAGGCGACTGACTGTGTGGAGTTTGCACATTCTCCCCGTGACTGTGTGGATTTCTTCCGAGTGCTCCGGTTTCCTCCCACAGTCCAAAAGATGTGCAGGTTGCGTGATTTGGCCATGCTAAATTGCCCATAGTGTTAGGTGCATTAGTCAGAGGGAAATGGGTCTGGGTGGGTTACTCTTCAGAGGGTCGGTGTGGACTTGTTGGGCCGAAGGGCCGGTTTCCACACTGTAGGGAATCTAATCTAAAAAATAATCCTGGGAGAAACTGTAATTGAGACGCTCTCCATCTCCAGTTTTGAAGAGCCTGCCGAGATCTCTAGCCAGTGCCGAGAGCTGGCAATGCTGTGACGATGAACAGTTTGAGTATCTGTGGAGGTGCATGGCAGAGGGGAAGATAACGTGGTGATCCGAGAGAATGGCAGTTGTGAATAAGGGCAGAGTCGTGATAGGGGGAAATCGGGTCTGACAAACTTCCTGGAATTCTTTGAGGAGTTAACAAGCAGGATAGATAAAGGGGGAAGCACTGGATGTAATATATTCAGATTTTCGTTTGATAAGGTACCATACATTAGGTGACTTAGTAAGATAAGAGCCCATGGTGCTCGAGGCAATATATCCACATGGATAACAAATTAGCTAACTAATACAAAGTGGAAAGTTGGGATAAAGAGAGCATTTTCAGGATGGCAAACTGTAATAGGTGGAAGTGCAACAAGGATTAGTGCTGGGGGCCAGCATTATTTACAATATAGATTCATGGCTTGGGTGAGGAAAGTAAATGCACTATAACTTAAGTCTGCAGATGTTACAAAAATAAGTGGGAAGGAGAGTGGTGAGAGTGACACAAAGAATCTGCAGAGGGACGTAGACAGGTTTATAAAAGGAATTAGAAAAAGGTAGGGAAATTTACCAGTGGAACAAATTTAAAAGCTTTGTATCTAACTGCATGAAGCATTCACACTAAATGTAATCGCACAGATAGATGTAAACAGGTACGATATAATTGTGATCAGGGAGACACAGTTACAGGGTGAATGTGGATGGGAACTGAATGTCCCGGGGTATTCAGGCAAAAAAGGAAAAGGTGGTGGAGTGACATTGCTGGATAAAGAGGAAATTAACACATTAGTGAGAAAGGATATGAGCTCTGGCTATGTGGAGTCTGTATGGAGAGAGTTGAGAAATACCAAGGGGCAGAAAACATTAGTGGGTGTCATATACAGACCCTCAAACTGCAGCGGTGATGGTGGCAATGGTACTGAACAGGGAATTAGAGATGCAGGTGATAAGGGAATATTGGTGATCATAGGTGATTTTAATCTGCACATAGATTGGGCTGATAAATTAGCCACAATATCATAGAGGAGGAATTCCTGGAGTGTATATGGGACGGTTTTCTTGAGCAATATGTGGAGGAACCAACCAGTGAGCAGGCCATCTTAGACTGGGTACTGTGTAATGAGAGCGGAATCATTGCCAATCTAGCTGTGTGACACCCCTTGGGGATGAGTGACCATAACATCCAGGTGGAGAGTGAGGTCGTTGATTTGGAGACTAGGGTGTTGAATCTTAATAAAGGAAAACCTGTGAAGATATGAGGCTTGAGTTGGCCTTGATAGACTTGAGAGAATTACTTGAAGTGGATAAGCAATTCAAGTAATGCAAGGGGGAGCTGCAACAACTGTTTATTCCTGTCCGACACAAAGGCATGATGGGTAAGAGGGCCAATCCATGGATTACAAAGGAAATTAGCGATAGTATCCAATCTGAGTAAGGTTGGCCAAGAAAAGCAATGGGGCTGAGGACTGGGAGCAGTTCGGAATTCAACAAAGAAGGACCAAAGGATTGATGAAGATGGGAAAATACAGACCGAAAGGATGCTTGCAGGGAACATGAAGGCTGACACAAAGAGTTTCTATTGGTACATGAAGAGAACAAGATTGGTGAAGACAAATGTAGGTCCCCTACAGACAGAAATGGGGGGATGTATAATAGGAGACAAAGAAATGGCTGTGTAACTGAATAGATAAGACAAAGAAAATTTACAGCCCAGGAACAGGCCCTTCAGCCCTCCAAGCCTGAGCCTATCCAAATGTACTGTCTAAACCTGTCGCCCATTTCCTAAGCATCTGTATCCCTCTGCTCCCCACCTACACTTGCATCTGTCCAGACGCATCTTAAATGAATCTACCATGCCTGCCTCTACCACCTCTGCTGGCAACGCATTCCAAACGCCCACCACCCTCTGTGTGAAGTACTTGCCACGTTTATCCCCCTTAAACTTTCCACCTCTCACCTTGGTCACTTTCTCGAAGAACTCTATTAAGTTGGTATGGCACGATCTCCCCTGCACAAAACCATGTTGCCTATCACTGATAAGCCCATTCTTTCCTAAATATAAATTGATCCTATCCCTCAGTACCCTCTCCAGCAACTTTCCCACCACCGACGTCAGGCTCACTGGTCTGTAGTTACCCGGAATATCCCTACTACCCTTCTTGTACAGGGGGACAATATGAGCAACCCTCCAGTCCTCCGGCACCTCACCTGTATTTAAGGATGCTACAAAAATATCTGTCAGGGCCCCAGCTATTTTGGTTCTGTCTTCACAAAACTGGATACAAATCAGAAACCAGAAATGTCAGAGAATGCAAGATTTAGTGAGAGGGAAGAACTGAGGGAGATCACTATCATAGAGAAATAGTGCTAGGAAAATTGATGGGATTTAAGGTGGATAAATCCCCAGGGCCTGATAATTTACTTCCCAGAGTACTTAAGGAAGTGGCTGTAGAAATAGTGGATGCATTGGTGGTCACCTTCCAGGATTCTCTAGACTCTATAAGAGTCCCTGCAGATTGGAGAATAGCTGCTGTTACTCCAATATTCAAAAAGAGAGATACCAGGGAATCATAGACCAGTAAGCCTAACATCGGTAGTGGGGAAAATTCTCAAATCCATAATCAAGGACTTTACAGCAGAGCATTGAGAAACCAGTGGCAGGATCAGACAGAGTCAGCATGGATTTATGAAGGAGAAATGATGCTTGAGAGATCAGTTGGAATTCTCTGAAGATGTAACTAGTAGAGTTGACAAGGGGGAGCCAGTCGATGTGGTATATTTGGACATTCAGAGAGCTTTTGACAAAATCCTGTATAAGAGATTATTGTGCAAGATGAAAGCACATGGGATTGGGGAAGTGTATTGAGATGGATAGAAACTGGTTGGCAGAGAGCAAAGAGTGGGAATTAATGGGCCCTTTTCAAATTGGCAGGCGGTGTCTAGTGGGGTGCCACAGGGATTCACAATATATATTAATGATTTGGATGAGGGAACAAAATGTAACATCTCAAAGTTTGCAAATGATACCAAGTTGGGTGGGAGGGTGAACTGTGACAGGGATGCAGAGATTCTTCAGCATGATCTGGACCTGTTGGCTGAGTGGGCAAATCCGATGCAGTATCATTTGGATACATGTGAGGTGGTTCACTTTGGAAACAAAAACAAGGTGGCAGATTACTATCTGAATGGCAGTAAATTGCAAGAGGGAAGTGTGAAGTGGGACCTGGGTGTCTTTGTGCACCAGTCGCTGAAGGCAGGTATGTAGGTGCAGCAGACATTAAGGCAGCAAATAGCTTGTTGGCCTTCATTGCGAGACGTTTCGAGTACAGGAGCAGGGATGTGTTGCTACAGTTTTACAGGGCCTTGGTGAGGCCACACCTAGAATATTGTGTGTAGTTTCTGAGGAAGGATGCTCTTGCTGTCAAGGGAGTATAGCGAAGGTTTTCCAGGCTGATTCCGGGAACGGCAGGACTTACGTAGGAGGAGAGATGGACGAGGTTAGGATAGTTTTCACTGGAGTTCAGACCAGTGAGGGGGAATCTCATAAAGACTTATAAAATTCTAACAGGACTAGGCAGGGTAGGTGCAGGAAGGATGTTCCTGATGGTGGGTGCATCCAGAACCAGAGTTCACAGTTTGAGGATTTGGGGTGATTTAGGACGGTGATGAGGAGACATTTCTTCACCCAAAGAATGGTGGGCTTGCGAATTCATTGCCACTGGAAGTAGCTGATGCCAAAACCTGTACTGTATTCAAGGGGTAGCTAGATACAGTGAGGGCAGTGGGATTAAACGTTATTGGGAGAAAGCAGGATTAGGCTACTGTGTTGGACGATCAGCCATGATCGTGATGAATGGCAGAGTAAGTTCGAAGGGCCAAATGGCCTGCTCTTGCTCCTATCTTCTATGTTTCTATGTTTAGTGAATGTGCAAAAACCTGGCAGAAGGACTATAATGCAGGAGATGTGAGGTTATACACTTGGCAGTAAGAATAGAGGAGCTGAATATTATTTAAATGGGGAGAGACTGCAGAAAGCTACAGCACAGAGGGATTTGGGCAATTCTGATGAGGAGTCAGCAGACTCAAATGTTAACTCTTTTTCTCTCTCCACAGATGTTGCCAGACCTGCTGAGTTTCTCCAGCAATTTCCGTCTTTGTTTCAGATTTGGAGAATTCTTGTGCATGAATCACAAAAAGCTGTGATCCAAGATGAGTGGTTAATAAGGAAAGCAAATGGAATGTTGGCCTTTATTTCAGAGGGAATGAAGTGTAAAACTGTGAGGAACTAGTCAGATCCCAGCTGTGAACAGTTTTGGGTCTGTTATCTGAGGAAAGATGTACTGGCATTGGAGGCAGTCCGGAAAAGGTTCACCAAGTTGATCCTGGGTATGAAGGGATTTTCTTACAAAGAGCAGTTGAGTAGGTTGGACCTGTACTCATTAGAATTCAGAAGAATGACAGATAACCTTAATGAGTACAGGCCCAGCCTGCTCAACTGCTCTTTGTAAGAAAATCCCTTCAAAATTCTAAGAGGACGTGACACAACAGGTGGGGAAAGGTTGTTGTGGGAAGGTCTGGGTCTAGAGGGTACCATCTCAGAATAAGGGGTCACACATTTAAGACGGAGATGGGGAGGAATTTCTTCTCTCTGAGTGTAACAAGTCTGTAGGAATTCATTAACGTGGAAGGCTTTTGGTCAGAGCCATGTTCAGGACTGAGGTAGACAGATTTTTGATCAGTCAGGGAATCAAGGGTGTCTGGGGAAAAGGCAGGAAAGTGGAGTTCAGGATGATCAGATCAGTCGTGATCCCATTGAATGATGGAGCAGACTCGATGGGCTGAATGGCCCTACTTCTTCTCCTCTGCCCGCCTTATTGTTACTCTGCCTCCCCTTGTATGCTGTACCTGCAAGTTAGCCTTCAGTAACTTACTGACAGGGACCCACAGGGCTGTTTGTAACCCTATGTACCATATGGCTGTATTGGCTTATGGCTTGGTATGAGAATGGTTAGGTAATTGTTTTTGACTGGTACAAACAAGATGGGTTGAATGGCCTCTTTCTATGCTGTAGCTCTCTATGGCTTGTATCAATTCACTTCAGCATTTCTTTTCTCATCTCCTTCTGAAGAATTACTCTAATTTCTTTGTCCAATATGCCACTTATGCTGTCACTTGCTCTCTGTCTGTCCTGCTGTCTTGTAGCACCCGGTGCGACCTTGATGCTTTCACGCCATCCTTTCATCACTATCTCCTGCAACATTTGGAGAATTACATCTTATTGCAGAGTTTGTTGTACATTGTGCCATTCTTTCAGAGTCGTTGGGTCAAAACCCTGGAACTCCCTCCCGAAGGGCATTGAGGGTCAACCTACAGCAGGTGGACTGCAACGGTTCAGGAAGGCAGCTCACCCCCACCACTTCAAGGGCAACTAGCGTACGGGCAATAGATGTTAGTCCAGCCGGCAATTCCCATGTCCCATGAATGAATAACAAAATTCGTGGTTTCAAAGGAATAAAGATATTTGGTTTGTCACGGAGTTAGCACTGCTGTCTCACAGCACCAGGGACCCAGGTTTGATCCCACCCTTGGGCAACTTCTGTGTGGAGTTTGTACGTTTTCCCAGTGTCTGTGTGGGTTTCCTCCGGGTGCTCCGGTTTCCTCCCACAGTCCAAAGATGTGCAGGTTAGGTAAATTGGCCATGTTAAATTGCCCATAATATTCAGGGATATGTAGACTAGGTGTATTAGTCAGGGGTAAATATAGGGTAAGGGTATGGGTAGTGTGGACTTGTGGGCTGAAGGGTCTGTTTCCATGCTGAGGGATTCTAAGTTGGCCTCGTGTATTGAGATCTCTTCCAAGCCTTATTGAGATCCTTTACATCCACAGTCCCAGCTTCCCAGATTTCTATCACTGCCAGTACACTCTTAATCCAGTCTGTAGGATAGGTCACATTCTGGAATATTCCTTTCTTTCTCAGCTCCTCCACTTTGTCTTTCTTTGGTTTCCCATTCTCATCCGATTCAAAATGATGTTGACCAGGAAGACGTTGAAGATCTGTTCAGCAGCCAATGGGTCCGTGAGATGCTACAAAGCTCTCCTGGTGTGTGAATGACCAACCCCAAGCTTTAGACTTCTTTCAGCTGAGCTGAATGGGTTTCACTTCACCTCCACATCATCATTCTTCCCACTGCACTGGCTTCTCAGCTCAGGCTTTCCTCTTCGGCTGAGTTTTGTTCCACTGTTTAGTCTCCACCTTACCCGCGAGCTCTCCATTTTTAAGGTCACTATCCTGATAACTTACACATGTCTTCAAAACATAGAAATGTAAATGATAGGCACAGGAGTGGGCCATTTGGCCCTTCGAGCCCTCATCCCCATTCAATAGGATCATGGAATCTCAGTATCCCATTCCCGCTTTCTCTCCATACCCCTTGATCCCTTTAGCCCCAAGGGCTACATCTAGCTCCCTCTTGAATATATTGAATGAACTGACCCCAACAGCTTCCTGTGGGAGAGAATTCCAATCTTTCACAATTCTCTCAGTGAAGAAATTCTTCCTCACCTTAGTCCTGAATAGCTTACCCTTTATTCTTAAGACTGTGACCTCTAGTTCTGGACTTGCCTGTCCAGTCCCATCAGGATTTTGTATGTTTGCCATTCTTCTCCGTTCCAGCCAGTGCAAGCCCAGTCAATTCAGTCTTTCCCGACATGTCAGTGATGTTGTGGAAAGCACCTGTGTTTGACAGTTCACAGTCGTTTGTAGCTCTCCTTCTGCAGTCAGACAAAAAAACTGCAGATGCTGGAATCCAAAACCGACAGGCAGGAGGCTGGAAAAACACAGCAAGCCAGGCAGCGCCAGGAGGTGGAGAAGTCAACGTTTCAGGTGTAACCCTTTTTCAGAACCCCTTCTGTAGTCAGCATTCTAACAATCACAAACCGTTCCTCAGCTTTGAACTTGACAATGCCAATCTGTTCAATGGTGAAGAGTGATTTGTCAGAAACGTTATCTGACATCTCTTTAGCAGCCTTACTTTTTAGGCTTGCTTTGCTTCTTTCTAACTAAGATGGAAATGTGTTGCTGGAAAAGCGCAGCAGGTCAGGCAGCATCTAGGGAACAGGAGAATCGACGTTTCGGGCATTAGCCCTTCTTCAGGAAGGGCATTAGCCCTTCTTTCTAACTAAGCCCTTGCGAGTAAAGTGATTCAGCATCTCGCAGTTGAACACTGATTTCCACATGCTGGACATGCTTTCTGTTCACCTCTGTGGGGTCCATCACCTTAGTTATATCCTGTCCTCTAACCCTGACCTTTTTTGCGGGAACGTTTCAAATATTTCTTCATAGACATTTCAAACTGTGCCTTCAGTACTGTTAAAACCTGTCCTGTCTGCCTCCCTCTGGTGAGGTTTGGAGCATTCATACAACAGATTTATTAACCTTACTTGTCTTTACTCAATTCTGTGATTAGTTTACAGTTTCACCAGTGACAAACTCTGCCTCCCATCATCTTCAGTTTCACAGCTATTAGGAATTGGAAATTTGACATCCTTGCTAACACACCCAGTGATTCAGTAACAAATTGCTGTTTCCATTTCTCAGCTGAGCATGTATCCAGTTTCAGGAGAAAGTGAGGTCTGCAGATGCTGGAGATCAAAGTTGAAACTTTATTGCTGGAACAGCACAGCAGGTCAGGCAGCATCCAGGGAACAGGAGATTCGACGTTTCGGGCACAGGCCCTTCTTCAGGAATGAGCAGAGAGTGTTCAGCAGGAGAAGATAAAAGGTAGGGAGGAGGGACTTGGAGGAGGGGCGTTGGAAATGTGATAGGTGGAAAGAGGTCAAGGTGAGGGTGATAGGTCGGAGTAGGATGGAGGCGGAGAGGTCAAGAAGAAGACTGCAGGTCAGGAAGGCGGTGCCGGGCTGGAGGGATCCGGCTGAGACAAGGTGGGGGGAGGGGGGATGAAGAAACTGGTGAAGTCCAAGTTCATCCCCTGTGGTTGGAGGGTTCCCAGTCGGAAGATAAGACGCTCCTCCTCCGACCGTCGCGTTGTTGTGGTTTGGCGGTGGATGAGTCCAATGACCTGCATATCCTCGGTGGAGTGGGAGGGGGAGTTGAAATGCTGTGCTACAGGTTGGTTGGGTTGGTTCGTCCGGGTGGCCCAGAGGTGCTCTCTGAATCGCTCCGCAAGTAGGCGGCCTGTTTCCCCAATATAGAGGAGGCCACACCGGCTGCAGCGGATGCAGGAGATGATGTGGGTGGAGGTGCAGGTGAATCTGTGGCGGATATGGAAGTTTCCTTTGGGGCCTTGGAGAGAAGTGAGGGGGGAGGTGTGGGCGCAAGTGTTGCACCTCCTGCGGTTGCAAGGGAAGGTGCCGGGAGTGGAGGTTGGGTCGGTGGGGGGTGTGGATCTGACAAGGGAGTCGCGGAGGGAGTGGTCTCTACGGAAAGCTGATAGGGGAGGGGAGGGAAATATATCCTTGGTGCTGGGGTCTGTTTGGAGGTGGCGGAAGTGACGGCGGATGATGCGCTGTACATGGAGATTGGTGGGGTGGTAGGTGAGGACCAGTGGGGTTCTGTCCTGGTGGCGGTTCCACATACCCTCTTCGTAGGATATGTGGAACAATCCATCTTCCGCAACTACACTGGCCCCACCCCCCATGTTTTCCTTCGCTACATTGATGACTGTATCGGCGCTACCTCGTGCTCCCACGAGGAGGTTGAACAGTTCATCCACTACACTAACACCTTCCACCCCGACCTCAAATTCACCTGGACAGTCTCGGACTCCTCCCTCCCCTTCCTAGACCTTTCTGTTTCTATCTCAGGCGACCGAATCAACACGGACATCTACTACAAACCAACCGACTCCCACAGCTACCTGGACTACACCTCCTCCCATCCTGCCCCCTGTAAAAATGCTATTCCATTCTCCCAATTCCTTCGTCTCCGCCGCATCTGCTCCCAGGAGGACCAGTTCAAAATACGTACAACACAGATGGCCTCCTTCTTCAAGGACCGCAATTTCCCCCCCGACGTGGTCGACGATGCCCTCCACCGCATCTCCTCCACTTCCCGCTCCTCCGCCCTTGAGCCCCGCCCCTCCAACCGCCACCAGGACAGAACCCCACTGGTCCTCACCTACCACCCCACCAATCTCCATGTACAGCGCATCATCCGCCGTCACTTCCGCCACCTCCAAACAGACCCCAGCACCAAGGATATATTTCCCTCCCCTCCCCTATCAGCTTTCCGTAGAGACCACTCCCTCCGCGACTCCCTTGTCAGATCCACACCCCCCACCGACCCAACCTCCACTCCCGGCACCTTCCCTTGCAACCGCAGGAGGTGCAACACTTGCGCCCACACCTCCCCCCTCACTTCTCTCCAAGGCCCCAAAGGAAACTTCCATATCCGCCACAGATTCACCTGCACCTCCACCCACATCATCTACTGCATCCGCTGCAGCCGGTGTGGCCTCCTCTATATTGGGGAAACAGGCCGCCTACTTGCGGAGCGATTCAGAGAGCACCTCTGGGCCACCCGGACGAACCAACCCAACCAACCTGTAGCACAGCATTTCAACTCCCCCTCCCACTCCACCGAGGATATGCAGGTCATTGGACTCATCCACCGCCAAACCACAACAACCCGACGGTCGGAGGAGGAGCGTCTTATCTTCCGACTTGGAACCCTCCAACCGCAGGGGATGAACTTGGACTTCACCAGTTTCTTCATCCCCCCTCCCCCCACCTTGTCTCAGCCGGATCCCTCCAGCCCGGCACCGCCTTCCTGACCTGCAATCTCCGCCTCCATCCTACTCCGACCTATCACCCTCACCTTGACCTCTTTCCACCTATCACATTTCCAACGCCCCTCCTCCAAGTCCCTCCTCCCTACCTTTTATCTTCTCCTGCTGAACACTCTCTGCTCATTCCTGAAGAAGGGCCTGTGCCCGAAACGTCGAATCTCCTGTTCCCTGGATGCTGCCTGACCTGCTGTGCTGTTCCAGCAATAAAGTTTCAACCTGTATCCAGTTTCAGGCCGACACGACATTCCAGTTTTCATGGTGACTGCTTATTAAGTGAAAGCAAAATGTCTGATGACAAGCCACATTCTTTCTCCAAAGAGGCCAAGTTAGTTCCAAGTCAGGATGGTGTAGAACTTACAGGGAACTTGCTGAACCTGAAAAACCAGTGGGAGACTCAGTAAGGGATATAATGGGGCCAGTGGCCCAAGGAGAGTTGTAGACCGGCCAGTTTTACATCCAAGCGTCATAGCAATGTCTCTGAGTCATAATGTGTCATCTTGGGGTCAAAACAATTAAATCCAGGAATTTGGAAATTTGAGAAGAGCTCGCTAAGGAAGGTGGAGTTAGTCAGGTGTAGACAGCAGTAACAGTTTGTTGTAGCCTGGAACCAGGGCTGCAATTTAACCAAAATTGCAGCACAAACCGGGTTGGGGGGAGCGGTGTGCGGAATGCCAGAGAATACCAGAGAAAGGATGAAGGAAATCCCATAGAGACCTGCTTGAAGCAGGGGGACTGGGTTTCCACGGCAACTCAGTTCCTTAGTAGACTGGGAAAGAAACACAAAGTTAAAAATAAACAGTAATACTCAGAAATGAACATACTGGTCATACTGGAAATTCATTTTGACTTTTACAAGATAAAGTGGACCGGAATTCTCATTCTCCAGTTTTACTAATTCTTCCTTATTCATCGGGCCCAGCTCCCAACAAACTGACTTTTCCTGGGGACCTAATGCCTAGCAGGCTGGGTTAGTCTGGGAAAGGGTTACCCTGGGGACTGGATCACCCTGGGGTCAGGGTTAGTCTGGGAAAGGGTTACCCTGGGGACTGGATAACCCTGGAGTCAGGGTTAGTCTGGGAAAGGGTTACCCTGGGGACTGGATTACCCTGGGGACTGGGTTACCCTGGGGACTGGATTACCCTGGAGTCAGGGTTAGTCTGGGAAAGGGTTACCCTGGAGACTGGATTACCCTGGAGTCAGAGTTAGTCTGGGAAAGGGTTACCCTGGGGACTGGATTACCCTGGGGTCAGGGTTAGTCTGGGAAAGGGTTACCCTGGGGACTGGATTACCCTGGGGTCAGGGTTAGTCTGGGAAAGGGTTACCCTGGGGACTGGATTACCCTGGGGACTGGGTTACCCTGGGGACTGGATTACCCTGGGGTCAGGGTTAGTCTGGGAAAGGGTTACCCTGGGGACTGGATTACCCTGGGGTCAGGGTTAGTCTGGGAAAGGGTTACCCTGGGGACTGGATTACCCTGGGGTCAGGGTTACCCTCGGGACTGGGTTACCCTGGGGTCTGGGTTACCCTGGGGTCTGGGTTACCCTGGGGACTGGGTTACCCTGGGGTATGGGTTACTCTGGGGACTGGGTTGCCCTGGGGTCTGGGTTACCCTGGGGACTGGGTTACCCTGGGGTCTGGGTTACTCTGGGGACTGGGTTACCCTGGGGTCTGGGTTACCCTGGGGTCTGGGTTACCCTGGGGACTGGGTTACCCTGGGGTCTGGGTTACTCTGGGGACTGGGTTACCCTGGGGTCTGGGTTATCCTGGGGACTGCATTGCCCTGGGGTCTGGGTTACCCTAGGGTCTGGGTTACTCTGGGGAAGGGTTACCCTGGAGTCTGGGATACCCTGGGGACTGGGTTGCCCTGGGGTCTGGGTTACTCTGGGGACTGGGTTACCCTGGGGTCAAGGTTATCCTGGGGACTGGGTTACCCTGGGGTCAGGGTTACCCTGGAGAGTGGGTTACTCTGGGGTCAGAGTGACCCTGGGGTCAAGGTTACTCTGGGGTCTGGGTTACCCTGGGGTCAAGGTTATCCTGGGGACTGGGTTACCTTCGGGTCAGGGTTACCTTCGGGTCAGGGTTACCCTGGGGACTGGGTTACGCTGGGGTCAGGGTTGCCCTGGGGACCTGGTTACCCTGGGGACTGGGTTACCCTGGGGTCAGGGTTACCCTGGGGACTGGGTTACCCTGGGGTCAGGGTTATCCTGGGGACTGGGTTATCCTGGGGACTGTGTTACCTTGGGGTCAGGTTACCCTGGGATCGGGGTTACCCTGGGATCAGGGTTACCCTGGGGACTGGGTTGCCCTGGGGACTGGGTTACACTGGCGACAAGGTATCATTGGGACAGAGTTTCATTGGGACAGGATGTCATTGGGAGTGGGTGTCATTGAGAGTGGGTGTCATTGGGACAGGATGTCATTGGGAGTGGGTGTCATTGGGAGTGGGTGTCATTGGGAGTGGGTGTCATTTGGAGTGGGTGTCATTGGGACAGGGTGTCTTTGGGACAGGGTTTCATTGGGACTGGGTTTGATTGGGACAGGGTGTCATTGGGACTGGGTTTGATTGGGACTGGGTGTCATTGGGACTGGGTGTCATTGGGACTGGGTTTGATTGGGACTGGGTGTCATTGGGACTGGGTTTGATTGGGACTGGGTGTCATTGGGACTGGGTGTCATTGGGACTGGGTGTCATGGCGTCTAGGTTTCGCTGAGGACAGGGTTACCCGCAGACAGAGTTCCACTGAGGTCTGGGTTTCCGTGGGGACCCGATCCCTTTGGCGAGTTGGATCACCAGACTGGACTTCCTGACAGATTACTGACCTGGTTTTCCTGTGAATTTGTTCCTGTGCAGGTTGCTTGAAGCCACAGGTGTTTCCTCACAGTTACATCAACGTTTCCGACTCTCTGACCCCGTTCCCTGTGGGATCAGTGTTACGTTATCAGTGCTTTCCCGGCTACAAGCTAACAGGACCCGCGATTCTGGAATGTATGTACAACCTCCTGTGGTCGTCCAGCCCACCACAGTGCCTAGATGTTGAAGGTAGACTCACTTTCTCGGTGTGAATCCCCATTTGGCACCATCACCTTCTTCAGCTATCCTTCAGACATTTTATAACATTCCCCACCCCTCCCTTGCCAACAAATCATAAACACTCGCATCACAGAAGGGTTACAGTACAGAAGGAGGCCATTTGGTCCATCATGCTAGCAGCAGCTCCTCAAATGCGTGCTGATCAAACACTCGTTGCTGGGTGTACGGTGAGAGGGAGACCAGGATGACTGAGAGGTACATTCATCGTGTAGCAGACCTCCCCTTGGTTTTGTGTTCCTCCATCACCAACATTGAAAGGTATTCCAATTCCTAGCTGGTTTCTGACTATGGGCACAGGGCTATTTTTATGGCAGTGTGCAGACTCTATCATCTTGCAGCCAGAGCAGCGAGCTACAGGCTGGGTTGCTGAGGGGTGAGGGGGAAGACAGCCCCCCCCGCCCGGCTGCCGTTGCTAACGGAGCCCTTTCGGGAACTCGAGAGTCCAACATTCAGAGTAGGACAACACAAAATAAGTGGATTGGTGCAAACGATCAAACAATGTCACCGCTGCACAGACTGTTCTGGAAGAGTGTGTTCCTCAGCAGTTATCCGTATGCTGTCTACTGTCTACTGTAGGCCCCTTAGCTGTGACCTGACTGGGATCAGCCCCATACCTCCAACCCCCAGTAAACCAATCCAAACTATTCCTCCAACCCACAATAAGGATGTTGCTAGGGTTGGAGGATTTGCGTACAGGAGTTGGGAGGTCATGTTGCGGCTGTATAGGACATTGGTTAGGCCACTGTTGGAATATTGCGTGCAGTTCTAGTCTCCTTCCTATTGGAAAGATGCTGTGAAACTTAAAAGGGTTTAGAAAAGATTTACAAGGATGTTGCCAGGGTTGAAGGATTTGAGCTATAGGGTGAGGTTGAACAGGCTGGGGCTGTTTTCCCTGGAACATCGGAGGCTGAGGGGTGACCTTATAGAGGTTTACAAAATTATGAGGGGCATGGATAGGATAAATAGACAAAGTCTTTTCCCTGGGGTGGGGGAGTCCAGAATTAGAGGGCATAAGTTTAGGGTGAGAGGGGAAAGATATAAAAGAGACCTAAGGGGCAACTTTTTCACACAGAGGGTGACATGTGTATGGAATGAGCTGCCAGAGGATGTGGTGGAGGCTGGTACAATTGCAACATTTAAAGGCATTTGGATGGGTATATGAATAGGAAGGGTTTGGAGGGATATGGGCCGGGAGCTGGCAGGTGGGCTGAAATTAGATTGGGATATCTGGTTGGCATGGAAAAGTTGGACTGAAGGGTCTGTTTCTATGCTGTACATCCCTATGACTCTAATACATCAATCCCAAACTATTCCTCCAGTCCCCAGAAGACCAATCCCAAACTATTCCTCCAACCCCCCAGTACACCAATCCCAAATTATTCCCCCCATCCCCAGTACACCAATCCCAAACCATTCCTCCAATCCACAGTACACCAATCCCAAACTATTCCCCCAATCCCCAATACACCAATCACAAACTATTCCTCCAATCCCCAGTACACCAATCCCAAACTATTCCTCCAGTCCCCAATACACCAATCCCAAACTATTCCCCCAATCCCCAGTACAACAATACTAAACTATTCCTCCAATCCCCAGTACACCAATCCTAAACCATTCCTCCAATCCCCAGTACACCAATCCCAAACCATTCCTCCAATTCACAGTACACCAATCCCAAACTATTCCTCCAACCCCCCAGTACAACAATCCCAAACTATTCCTCCAATCCCAATACACAAATCCCAAACTATTTCTCCAACCCCCCAGTACAACAATCCCAAATCATTCCCCCAATCCCCAATACACCAATCCCTAACTATTCCTCCAGTCCCCAGTACACCAATCCCAAACTATTCCTCCAATCCCCAGTACACCAATCCCAAACTATTCCCCCAATCCCCAGTACAACAATCCCAAATCATTCCCCCAATCCCGAATACACCAATCCCTAACTATTCCTCCAGTCCCCAGTACACCAATCCCAAATCATTCCCCCAATCCCCAATACACCAATCCCAAACTATTCCTCCAACCCCCCAGTACAACAATCCCAAACTATTCCTCCAACCCCCCAGTACACCAATCTCAAACCATTCCTCCAATCCCCAGTACATCAATCCCAATCTATTCCTCCAATCCCAATACACCAATCCCAAACTATTCCTCCAATCTCCAGTACACCAATCCCAAACAATCCCCCAGTCCCCAGTACACCAATCCCAAACTATTCCCCCAATCCTCAATTCACCAATCACCAACTATTGCTCCAGTCCCCAGTACACCAATCCCAAACTATTCCTCCAGTCCCCAGTACACCAATCCCAAACTATTCCTCCAATCCCCAGTACACCAATCCCAAACTATTCCCCCAATTCCCAGTACACCAATCCCAAACTATTCCCCCAATCCCCAGTACAACAATCCTAAACTATTCCTCCAACCCCCCAGTACACCAATCCCAAACTAATCCTCCAATCCCGAGTACACCAATCCCAAACCATTCCTCCAGTCCCCAGTACACCAATCCCAAACTATTCCCCCATCCCCAGTACACCAATCCCAAACTATTCCTCCAACCCCCCAGTACAACAATCCCAAACTATTCCTCCAATCCCAATACACAAATCCCAAACTATTTCTCCAACCCCCCAGTACAACAATCCCAAATCATTCCCCCAATCCCCAATACACCAATCCCTAACTATTCCTCCAGTCCCCAGTACACCAATCCCAAACTAATCCTCCAATCCCGAGTACACCAATCCCAAACCATTCCTCCAATCCCCAGTACACCAATCCCAAACCATTCCTCCAATTCACAGTACACCAATCCCAAACTATTCCTCCAACCCCCCAGTACAACAATCCCAAACTATTCCTCCAATCCCAATACACAAATCCCAAACTATTTCTCCAACCCCCCAGTACAACAATCCCAAATCATTCCCCCAATCCCCAATACACCAATCCCTAACTATTCCTCCAGTCCCCAGTACACCAATCCCAAACTATTCCTCCAATCCCCAGTACACCAATCCCAAACTATTCCCCCAATCCCCAGTACAACAATCCCAAATCATTCCCCCAATCCCGAATACACCAATCCCTAACTATTCCTCCAGTCCCCAGTACACCAATCCCAAATCATTCCCCCAATCCCCAATACACCAATCCCAAACTATTCCTCCAACCCCCCAGTACAACAATCCCAAACTATTCCTCCAACCCCCCAGTACACCAATCTCAAACCATTCCTCCAATCCCCAGTACATCAATCCCAATCTATTCCTCCAATCCCAATACACCAATCCCAAACTATTCCTCCAATCTCCAGTACACCAATCCCAAACAATCCCCCAGTCCCCAGTACACCAATCCCAAACTATTCCCCCAATCCTCAATTCACCAATCACCAACTATTGCTCCAGTCCCCAGTACACCAATCCCAAACTATTCCTCCAGTCCCCAGTACACCAATCCCAAACTATTCCTCCAATCCCCAGTACACCAATCCCAAACTATTCCCCCAATTCCCAGTACACCAATCCCAAACTATTCCCCCAATCCCCAGTACAACAATCCTAAACTATTCCTCCAACCCCCCAGTACACCAATCCCAAACTAATCCTCCAATCCCGAGTACACCAATCCCAAACCATTCCTCCAGTCCCCAGTACACCAATCCCAAACTATTCCCCCATCCCCAGTACACCAATCCCAAACTATTCCCCCAGTCCCCAATACGCCAATCCCAAACTATTCCCCCAATCCCCAATACACCAATCCCAAACTATTCCTCCAGTCCCCAGTACACCAATCCCAAACTATTCCTCCAATCCCTAGTACACCAACCCCAAATCTCTGGCATTGTCTGACAATGCCCAGCTCTGTTCCTGAGCAGCCCTCCCCTCACCTCACTGTAAATGTAACACCCAACCCATTCCATCTCGAATTTGAATCATTACCTTGGAGTGTGTGTGGGCTGTAAACTCTAGTTTCCTGAAGAATTGCTGCTAGAATGCGTGCACCATTCTATGAGAACTCCTTACTTATAGCTTGACCTTATCAGAGGTTCTGTACCGTTCTGGTTCCCTTGATATAACCATGTGATACTCACATTGCTATGGCACCATCACACACTAATGTTAATGCCAGTGAGGAGGCCAGCCTGGGAAGTGCAGTATTACTGTGCCACCATCTCACAAGGCCCAAGTAGCTGGGATGAGTGAGTCACAGAGTTATGGAGATGTACAGCACAGAAACAGACTCTTCGGGACAACTCATCCATGCCAACCAAATATCTGAAATAAATCTAGTTCCAATTGCCAGCATTTGACCCATATCCCTCTAACCTCTTCCTATTCCTATATCCACTCAGATGCCTTTCTAACGTTGTAATTGTACCACTTCCTCTGGCAGCTCATTCCATACACGTACCACCCTCTGTGAGAAAAAGCTGCCCTTAGGTCCCTTTTAAATCTTTCCTCTCTCACCATAAACCTATATCCTGTAGGTCTGCAAAATACCTTGACTATTCACCCTATCAATGTCCCCCATGGTTTTATAAACCTCTATAAGGTCACCCCTCAGCCTCCGACGCTCCAGGGAAAACAGCCCCAGCCTGTTCAGCCTCTCCCTATCGTTCAAATTCTCCAACCCTGACAACTTCCTTGTAAATCTTTTCTGAACCCTTTCTAGTTTCAAAGAACATAGAACATTACTATGCAGTACAGGCCCTTCGGCCCTCGATGTTGCACCGACCCGTGGAACCAAGCTGAAGCCCATCTAACCCATACTATTCCATTCTTATCCATCCATTCTCGTCCATATGTCTGGCCAATGACCATTTAAATGCCCTTAAAGTTGGCGAGTCTACTACTGTTGCAGACACTGTGTTCCATGCTCCTACTATGAGTAAAGAAACTTTCTCTGACATCTGACCTACATCTTTCATCCCTCAATTTAAAGCTATGCCCCCTCGTGCTCACCGTCACCATACTTGGAAAAATCCTCTCCCGGTCCACCCTATCTAACCCTCTGATTATCTTATATGTCTCTATTAAGTCACTTCTCAACCTTCTTCTCTCTAACGAAAACAGCCTCAAGTCCCTCAGCCTTTCCTCTTCAGACCTTCCCTCCATACCAGGCAACATCCTAGTAAATCTCCTCTACACCCTTTCCAAAGCTTCCACATCCTTCCTATAATGCAGTGACCATAACTGTATACAATACTCCAAGTGCGACCGCACCAAGTTGATCTCATGGTTTCAAAACTCAATCCCTCTATTAATAAAAGCTAAACACTGTATGCCTTCTTAACAACCCTGTCAACCTGGGTGGCAACTTTCAAGGATCTATACCTGGACACCGAGATCTCTCTGCCCATCTACACTATCAAGAATCTTACCATTAGCCTAGTACTCTGTATTCCTGTTACCCCTTCCAAATTGAATCACCTCACACTTTTCTGCATTAAACTGCATTTGCCACCTCTCAGCCCAGCTCTGCAGCTTACCTATGTCTCTCTGTGATGTAAAACATTCTTCGTCACTATCCACAACTCCACCAACCTTAGTGTCGTCTGCAAATTTACTAACCCATCCTTCTACGCCCACATCTAGAAGATTTATATAAATGACAAACAACAGTAGAAGCAAAACAGACTAGTTTTGAACTCTAAGATGAATATTTCCCATCAACCACCACCCTTGTCTTCTTTCAGCAAGCCAATTACTGATCCAAACTGCTGTATCTCCCACACTCCCATTCCTCTGCATTTTGTACAATAGCCTACTGTGGGGAACCTGGCCGGGTTCATTAGCCAGTACCAAATCCAATGTGGCCTCACCCCTTGTTGACCTGTCTCCACACTGTGTCAGGAAACCCTCCTGCACACACTGGACAAAAACTGACCCATCTAAAGTACTTGAACTATAATATTCCCAGTCAATATTTGGAAAATTAAAGTCTCCCATAACAACTACCCTGTCACTCTCGCTCCTACTGAGGATCATCTTTGCTATCCTATTCTCTACATCTCCGGAACTATCTGGATGTCTGTAGAAAACTCCCAACAGGGTGACCTCTCCTTTCCTGTTTCTAACCTCAGCCCATACTACCTCAGTAGGCGAGTCCTCAAATGTCCTTTCTGCTACTGTAATACTGTCCTTGACTAACCACCACCCCCTCTTATACCATTTTCTCTGTTCTTACTGAAACATCTAAATCCTGGAATCTCAACACCCATTCCTGTCCCTGCTCTAACCATGTCTCCGAAATGGCCACGACCTCGAAGTCCCAGGTACAACCCATGCTGCAAGTTCACCCACCTTATTCCAGGTGCTCCTGGCGTTGAAGTAGACACACTTCAAACCAATTTCTTGCCTGCCGGTGCCTTCTTGCAACCTTGAAAGCTTATTTCTGACTTCACTACTCTCAATCTCCCATATACTCTAAGTACAATTTCGGTTCCCATCCCCCTGCTGAATTAGTTTAAACCCACCCGAAGAGCATGAGCACATTTCGCCCCAGGATATTGATACCTCTGTGATTCAGATGAAGACCATCCTGTTTGTAGAGGTTCCACCTACCCCAGAAACAGCCCCAATTATCCAGGAACCCAAACTCTCCCTCCTGCACCATCCCAGTAACCACGTGTTCAACTCCTCTCTCTCCCTATTCCTTGCCTCGTTAGCATGTGGCACAGGCAATAAACCAGAGACAACAACTCTGTTTGTTCTAGCTCTAAGCTTCCACCCTAGCTCCCTGAATTTCTGCCTTAAATCCCCATCTCTCTCTCTTCGTATCTATGTATTTGGTGCCGATGTGGGCCATGACTTGGGGCTGCTCCCCCTCCCCCTTAAGGATCCCAAAAACACGATCAGAGACATCATGGATCCTGGCACCTTGGAGGCAACACACCAACCGTGAGTCTCTCTCGTCCCCACAGAACCTCCTATCTGTCCCCCTAACTATGGAGTCCCCAATGACTACTGCTCTGCTCCCCTTCCCCCTCTCCCTTCTGAGCAACAGGGACAGACTCTGTGCCAGAGCCCTGTGCCCCACTGCTTTCCCCTGGTAAGTCGTTCCCCCTTACAGTATCCAAAACTTATTGTACTTATTGTTGAGGGGAATGGCCACAGGGGACCCCTGCACTGCCAGCCGGTTCCCTTTCCGTCCCCTAACGGTAACCCATCTGCCGTCTTTTTGTACTTGAGGTGTGATTACCTCCCTGTAACTCCTCTCAATAACCCCCTCTATCTCCCAAATGATCCAAAGTTCATCCAGCTCCAGCTCCAGTTCCAGTTCCCTAACGCTGTATTCGAGGAGCTGGAGTTGGGTGCACTTCCCACAGATGTAGTCAGCAGGGACACTAGTGGTGACCCTTACCTCCCACATTCTGCAGGAGGAACCTTCAACTGCCCTCCTCTCCATTCCTACTGTCTAAATTCCCAACGAGACTACTGAAAAGAAAAAAAAAATAAAGAAACCAGTTACCTTATCAATTGGCGCGCAGAACCTTTTTTCTTTGGTTAGAGGAAGAGACGGGTAGGAGACGCTACACGAATAGTGTTTCGGGTAAAGCAACCACCCAAATCTAAAGCCTCACTTACCCAGCAGTCCCATGTCTGCTCCTGCTCAGTGTGCGCTCCACCTATACACGAGGTAAACCTTAATATCTTTTCAAAATTTACCTTCCCATTGGGCCTCTGGTCCTCACTGTCACTCCACCCACTCCAACTTCCGCCCGAAGCAAGGTGAACGCTGAACCCCTGAAGGATGTTTCACAACATCCTTCCTGGAATAGGGAGAGCAGAATTGTACACAATATTCCAAAAGTGGCCTAACCAATGTCCTGTACAGCCGCAACATGGCATCTCAACTCCTATATTCAGTGCCCTGACCAATAAAGGGAAGCATACCAAATGCCTTCTTCACTATCCTATCTACCTGTGACTCCACTTTCAAGGAGCTATGAACCTGCACTCCAAGGTCTCTTTGTTCAGCAACACTCCCTAGGACCTTACCATTAAGCGTATAAGTCCTGCTAAGATTTGCTTTCCCAAAATGCAGCACCTCACATTTATCGGAATTAAACTCCATCTGCCACTTCTCAGCCCATTGGCCCATCTGATCAAGATCCTGTTGTAATCTGAGGTAACCTTCTTTGCTGTCCGCTACACCTCCAATTTTGGTGTCATCTGCAAACTTACTAACTATACCTCATCTGTTCACATCTAAATCATTTATATAAATGACAAAAAGCAGTGGAACCAGCACCGATCCTTGTGGCGCTCCACTGGTCACAGGCCTCCAGTGTGAGAAACAACCCTCCACCACCACCCTCTGTCTTCTACCTTTGAGCCAGTTCTGTATCCAAATGGCTAGTTCTCTCTGTATTCCATGAGATCTAACCTTGCTCACCATTTTCCCATGGGGAACCTTGTCGAACGCCTTACTGAAGTCCAAATAGATCATGTCCACCGCTCTGCCCTCATCAATCATTTTTGTTACTTCTTCAAAAAAAACTCACCCAAGTTTGTGAGACATGATGTCCCACGCACAAAGCTATGCTGACTATCCCTAACCAGTCCTTGCCTTTCCAAATACATGTACATCCTGTCCCTCAGGATTCCCTCCAACAAATTGCCCACCACCGAGGTCAGGCTCACTGGTCTATAATTCCCTGGCTTTTTCTTACCACCCTTCTTAAGCGATAGCAGAGATCTCCCCAGCTCCAGATGGACCTGCCAGAGACTAGTTCAAGGCCAGCCAGATCTGTAGCACTGAGAGGGAGTTGGCAGAGTGAGGGAAGCTGGCATCTGAGATGGGAGAACTGCCAACTTCCCTCTGGAGACATGTCCACTGACCTGGGACAATGTGAACAATAGCAGCATTCTGATACTGGAGGATAGAGGTATTAATCTCTCTGTCTGTCTGTCTGTCTCTCTCTCTCTCTCCCTGCAGCGTGCCCCTTACCTCCAATTCCAGATCATGGGGACTACATTTGCCATCCTTATCCCTGTGACCGCTACATCCATGGTACTGTCCTGGAGTTTTACTGTGACCCTGGCTACTTCTTGACCAACGATTACAAGTACATCACCTGCCAGTATGGACAGTGGTTTCCCAGCAGCCAGCTCTTCTGCCAACACGCTGGTGGGTGCTGGGTCCTGGCATGGAAGAGGTGGGGCAGGGGGCATGGGGCACCCTCTGGTCTAGGAGGTTAGAGAAAGATCATCCTGCAGACTGTGGAGCAAGCCAGGAGGGCGGTTGTGTGGAGGTAAAAGTTAGGATCCCATGCAAGAGCAGAATATCTGAAGTAAGGGTGGGAGTAGGCCATTCAGCCCCTCCAGCCTGCTCCTCCATTCAATTGATCTGTTTATAACATCAAAATCTGTATTCCTGCCTTTCTCTATAACCTGTTGTCTCCTCACCTAATCTATCTGCTTCGGCCTTAAAAATATTCACGCAGTCTGCTTCCTCCACCTCCCGAGGAAGAGAATTCCAAAGACACATGAACTTCTGAGAGAAAGGGATTGTCTTTTTTTTGTTTTAAATGAGTGATCCTTTACGTTTTCTTTTTAAACAGTGACCTCTAGTTCTAGATTGTTCCACAACAGGGAGCAGCATCCCCCATACCCACCTATAAGAACGCTCAGGATGTGACACATTTCAGTCGAGTCTCATTTGTCTGATAGTTATTTTTGTATCAATCTGCTCAGATACCTCAGGGTAAGGTGGGAGTAGAACCAAAGGTAGGGACATTACCACTGCACCATCAGAGCCCCCTCCCCGTTATGTGGTACGGGAGGGGAGACTGTTGTTCAGATGATGTTTGGTGTGTAACCAATGGGAGATAGCATTGTGTAATACACTTTTTACTACTAAATAAGGCACAGGGGATAACATAGCCCGTTACGATAACTTTCTCAAAAATTCATTTGACAGATGTAGGCCAGAGTAGACAAAAACAGCACATTGTAGGGAACAAGCAATAATGCAGGCTAGCCAGTCACAGAGTCATACAGCATGGAAACAGACCCCTTGGTCCAACCAGTCCATGCTGAACATAATCCCAAACTAAGCTAGTCTCATCCACCTGCTCCTTGCCCGTATTCCCCTCCTAATCATGTACTTAACCAAACGTCTTTTAAACATTTGTAATTGTACCCACTTCAACCACTTTCTCAGGAAGTTCATTCCACATGCAGACCACCCTGTGTAAATAATTTGCCCCTTATGACTTTTAAAAATCTCTCTCCTCTCACCTCCCACCAGAGAATTCAAAAAAGCCTCCTTCCTGAAAGGACGTTAGTGAACTGGATGGGTTTTGATGATAATTGACAGTGGTCACTGTGAGGAAGCTTTCGAAGCAAAAGTTTATTGAAATGAAATTTTACCGTCAGCTATGGATAGGATATGAACCCAGTGCTTGTGGGATGTTGGTGTGGGTTGATAATCTAGGAACGTGACCACTGCACCACCCACTTCCTTTGTGGCTCTGTCAGTCAGTGGCTGAGTTCACACAGCTTTACCTCTCTCCCAGCTGGTTTGGTTCCACTGATTTAACACACAGTGGGTTTTCTGCAGTCACTTACTGCTCCATCTCTCTCTCTCTCTCTCTTGCAGATCAAGCCTGGTCAGACTCTGAGGCAAGTGTCCTGTCCACCTGGAAGATTGTAGCTTTCACAGCCATCAGTGTTCTTCTGGCCTTGCTGCTTGTGGTCTTTGTCAAAGCGTTTCACATCAAGCTGAAATCACCATGTCAGGCTGGGTAAGCAGAAACTGATATCCCTTCATTTACAGTTTGGAGGGTTAGACATTGTACTGGGGAATGGAACTCTGAAAGCAGTCTGTAGCAACATCAAACAGTCTCAGTTCAGGCCTCAGCAGGGGGGAAGCACATAGAACATTACAGCGTGATACAGGCCCTTCGGCCCTCGATTTGCTCCGACCTGTGGAACTGGCTACATTCACACTGTCTTACATAAAATATGCAGCAAATCCATTAGACTCCATAAAGAGGATGCAGAAAAGGTTTACACAGTCCAAGGATGTGGGACTACGTTTCGAGGATAAATTGGAGAGGTTGGAGTTAGAGCAGGTTGACAGGTGATTCAGTAGAGGGGTTTGGGCTCATGAGAAATCTGCACAAAGTAGACATTAAACAGGAGCCTGTCCCCACTGGTGCAAGGTACGAGGGCGAGAGGTTATTAATATAAGACAACAAGTGAAAGATCACATGATGGAAGGGTTTTTACACAGTGAGTGGTTAGGTTTAGCAATACAGTATTGCAAATGTTGTAGTGACAGATTCCTAAATTGGTATAGATTCTGAGGTAAGTGAAACTTCCAGGATTACAGTGAAAAGGCTGGGCAATGGGAGTCACTGAGGTCGAGGGTATTAACACAGACAAATGGCCCTCACTAATCATTCAATAAGAAAGAGAGCAGACCCAGAATCTGTTTCAAGGGAAACCTGTCTACAAAAAGGTTCCAACCATTTCTCAACATTCACTTTTGAAAAGATTTGTGACTATAAAGTCCTTTCCAGAGTGGGCTGATTTCTCTAGAATAGTGCGTATTGAAAAATAAAACGTTATGGTGTGGAAGAAGACCAATTCTGTACATAGCTAACCATTCGGTCCCATTACGTCCACTGTACCTCTGTACCTTCACGAGTTTATTTCTCTAAAATGTCCATCCAATCTCCTTCTGAAATGATTAATTATCCCTTTAATCTAATACACTTCAATTAAATCAACCCTCAATCGTCTATTCTCCAGCGAAAACATTCCTCGCTTTACCAATCTAACTTCATAACTCTCCATCCTGGAACTCTCCTCGGAAGCCTCCACCCTCTCAAGGACCCTCATCTTTTGGGGAATATAATCTATGCTGATGAAGCCTCAGGTTTCACTATGTCATTATCACCATTTCCTGTCCCTTTATAAAAACTGCAGCTCCTCCCCATGGTAAATTTCACCTGCCTATCCTGCTAACCTATGCCCTGTAACCGTCTGGTGTCATCATTATTTATACTTCTCCCAGGTTGCTAGCTTTAGCATATTTGGAAATTTCAATATTCAAGTTATGTCCCCACCATCAGAAAAACCCAGTTGTCTCAGCACTGATCTCTGTCAATCTCTGCTATCTCCTGCCGAGGTGAATCCAAATCCCATTATCTCAGAGAAATTAAATCTAAAGCCAAGCCCTTTGACCCTCTCTACCTTGAGCAACTTGGGATGAAAGTGAGTCAGATGATGTCTTTTCCCCCTCTACGTTCAGGCAGTTTTTCCAGGAATTGCAATTTTCACCTCATCCATTACCTCTACTGCTTCCATGTCAACAGATATTTTTCAGCATCCGATTCCTTAGTAAACACCTGATACTCCTGGAGTCATAGAGGGTTTCAGGAAAAGGTCCTTTGGCCCATTGATTTGATTGGATTTATTGTAGTCACATGTACCTAAGTACAGTGAAAAGATTTGTTTTGCGAGCAGTTCAGGGACATAGAGATCACAAGGTGCTTAGACAGAGCAAGGCATACACTGCACAGGAGGTGCACAAAGCAGGATCAACATTACTCGAAGTTAGAGAGTCCATCATCAGTCTAATAACAGCAGGGAAGAGGTTGTTCTCGAACCTGTTGGTGCGTGTGTTCAAGATTCTGTACCTTCTGCCTGATGGAAGAGGTTGGAGGAGAGTATTATTGGGGTGGGAGGGGTCTTTGATGATGTTGGAAAAAGGGGAGTGTAACTGGAAGGTCGGCTTCCATGATGGTCTGGGCTGTGCACACAACCTTCTGCAGTTTCTTCTAGTCCTGGGCAGAGCAGTTGCCATGCCAGGCCGCTCTGCACCCAGACAGTATGCTTTCAATGGTGCATCTGTAAAGGCTGTTGAGGGGCCTTATGGACATGCCAAATTTCCTGAGCTGCGTGAGGAAGAAAAGGCGTTCTTGTGCCTTCTTGACTATCATATCTACATGGTAAGTCCAGGACAGGTTGTCGGTTATCGTCGCTCCCAGGAACTTGATGCTGTCAACCCTCTCAGCCTCCACTCCGTTGATGTAGATGGGGGAACGTTCTCCTCCAATCTTTCTGAAGTCAGTGATGAGTTCTTTAGTTTTGCCGACATTGAGAGAGAGGCTGTTATCATTGCACCACAACACCAAGCTCCCTATCTCCTTTATGTATTCTGACTCATTGTTGTTTGATCTCTGTCCTACCATGGTGATGTCATCAGCAAACTTGTGGATGGTGCTCATTCAGAATTTGGCAACACAGTCGTGGGTGCACAGGGAGTACAGTAGGAAGCTGTGAACACATCTGTGGGGGTGGGGGTGAGTGTCCAGTGTAGAGGGTTATTGAGGAGGTGTCTATTGCAGTCTGTGGGTCAGAAAGCTGAGGATCCAGTTGCAGAGGGCGGAGCTGAGTCCTAGGTCTCTAACTTTTGAGATCAGTCTGGAGGGGATAATGGTGTTGGAGGTGGAGCTGTAATTAATGTGCAGGAGTCTGACTTATGTGTCGTTGTTGTCCAGATGCTCCAGGGATGAGTGCAGGGCTAGGGAAATGGCATCCACTATCTTGGCATCCACCTGACGGAGAATCTCACCTGGACTCTCAACCCCAGCTCCATAGCCAAGAAAGCCCAGCAGTGTCTCAGTGCAAGCTGAGGAAAGCCCACCTCCCATCCTCCCCCCCCCCATCCTCACCATATTCTACAGAGGGTTCATTGAGAGTACCCTGAGCTGCTGTCTGGTTTGGGAATTGCACCGTCTCAAAGAGAACAAAGGACAAAGAAAATTTACAGCCCAGGAACAGGCCCTTTGGCCCTCCAAGCCTGAGCCCATCCAAATGTACTGTCTAAACCTGTCGCTCAATTCCTAAGCATCTGTATCCCTCTGCTCCCCACCTACTCATGTATCTGTCTAGATGCATCTTAAATGAATCTACCGTGCCTGCCTCTACCACCTCTGCTGGCAACGCATTCCAAACGCCCACCACCCTCTGTGTGAAGTACTTGCCGCATGTGTCCCCCTTAGACTTTCCACCTCTCACCTTGAAAGCATGATCTCTTGTTATTGACACCCTGGGAAAAAGCTTGTCTCTATCCGCCCTGTCTCTACCCTTCATGATTTTGTAAACCTCAATCAGGTCCCCCCTCAATCTCCTTTTTTCTAATTAAAATAAACCTAACCTATTCAACCTCTCTTCATAGCTCGCACCTTCCATACCAGGCAACATCCTCGTAAACCTTCTCTGCACCCTCTCCAAAGCGTTCACATCCTTTTGGTAATGTGGCGACCAGAACTGTACATAACGATAGTGAGGACATCTGAGAGGATCACCGAGGTCTCTCTTCCCTCCATTACAGACATCTATTCCACACGCTGCATCTGAAAGGCTAAGAGCATTGTGGAAGACCCCCCACACCCCTCACTCAAACTCTTCTCCCTCCTGCACCTGGCAGAAGATACCGGAGCATTCGGCCTCTCATGGCCAGACTGTGCAATAGTTTCTTCCCTTAAGGCTCCTTAACACCATATGAGCGCACTCTGTTCCGTTTGCAATTTTCAGACAATGTTCTGAATTGCTGCTAAAACAATGTTTATTAATGATCCTTCACTGTTACATTGTCATTTGTCCACCACTGTGCGTATGGTTTTGTCTTGTCGGGAATTACTGCACTGTCTTGCTTGTTTTGCACTTCTCTCCGCACTTTATGCTTCCCTGTGTGTGACTGTACTCCCGTGTAGTCTGTGTGTTCAGCACCTTGGTGTGTGATATCCTGTCAAAGGCTTTCTCCTGGTCCAGGCTGATCAGGCAGGTGTCCAACCCCCTGTCCTGCACGTAGGCGATCATATCCCTGAGGAGTGCGAGACTCTCAGCGATCTTCCTGCCCGGCACAGCACAGGTTTGGTCAGGGTGAATCACCGACCCTAGAGCAGACCTGACCCGGTTGGCGATTACCTTTGACAGAATTTTGTAATCCGCATTCAACAATGAGATCGGTCTCCAATTTTTGAGTTCCTCCCTCTCCCCCTTCCACTTGTAGACGAGGGTGATGATGCCTTTCCTCATGGATTTACTCATGGTACGTCTGCTTTTTTTTTATTTCAAAAATATACTTTATTCATAAAATAATTTGATGGTCTGTACAATTGGTCATGCCATACATATGTAAACATGCACATACAGAGATCAAAACTTATCATTTTTATACAGGTATGTACATTTTTCGATCATATGCCCATATAATTAGCTGAGGCGTCAGCAGAGCCCAAATGACTGTATGGGCCCCCTGCTCTTCATTAGGCAGGCAGACTTTACACAGTGGTCTTTTCCCACCGTGCCTTGGCGGCAGCTGCCCCAAGCTTCAGCGCGTCCCTCAACACGTAGTCCTGGACCATGGAATGTGCCAGTCTGCAACACTCAGTCGGGGTCAACTCCTTCAGCTGGAAGATCAGCAGGTTTCGGACCACCCAGAGAGCGTCCTTCACCGAGTTGATGATCCTCCAGGCACAGTTGATGTTCGTCTCGGTGTGCGTCCCGGGGAACAGACCGTAGAGCACGGAGTCCCGCGTCACGGCGCTGCTCGGGACGAACCTCGACAAACACCACTGCATTCCTCTCCAGACTTCCTCTGCGTAGGCACATTCCAGAAGGAGGTGTGTGACAGTCTCGTCCCCCCCGCAGCCGCTTCGAGGGCAGCGTGCGGTGCAGCTGAGAGTCCGGGTGTGCATAAAGGATCTCACTGGCAGAGCCCTTCTCACCACCAGCCAAGCCATGTCTTGGTGCTTGTTGGAAAGTTCTGGCGATGAGGCATTCTGCCAAATGGCTTTGACAGTCTGCTCAGGGAACCGCTCGATAGGATCCGCCCTCTCCTTTTCCCGAAGGGTCTCAAGTACACTACGTGCTGACCACTTCCTGATGGACTTGTGGTCAAAGGTGTTTTTCTCACTGCTTCAAACCCACAGCACTCCAACAAAATCTTCTTCACAGACACACGCCGATCGACTGGTGTGTGCTCCTCCACCTTCTTCACAGTCACCCTGACCTGTGTTGCGAATGCCCTGGCCAGGGCTGCGAGCGGCTGCTGAGGCCATAGCTCTGAGGTTGGCTGGTACCTGAATTGGCGTTAGGCCGAAGCCAGCATAAAGATCAACCAAGAGCAGGTCAGCACAACCAAACGATCCTCCAACAGCCAATCACGATCCAGCGATGGTCTCCAGCAGCTCCGACGACTCACAACACGACCCCTCTTGTATCTCCCCCACCAGCACACGTCCGCTGCATCGAAACGACAGCACTCGAGCAGAATCTCTTCCTCTGGTCCTCAGGAACTACACATATTCCGGGCCACAAGGCCGAGAAGAAGGGTATTCTTCACATCCATCTGGGGTGGGATGTGGACTGCTGTCTAGATGGGGGAGGTGAACTCATGGCAGATAGTAGGGACTGCATTTTACTGTCAGGATTTCTAGCTCCGGGGAGCAGTGGCCATCTTGTCCATTTGGTTAAAAACCACCACCTAGTTATATTAACCTCATTTTCCAGCACTTGGCTCCTAGCCGTGTGTGCCTTGGCATTGCAAGTGTACATCGAAATCTAAATGTTAGGAAGGTTTCTGCCCTTGCATATTAAGGACTCATTAAGTATTCTAGCCTTGCCTGGTGTCTCTGAGCTCTTCATTCGATCTCTTTGTTTCTATCGTACCTGCCCCACCTCACACCCAATCACTACTCGTGTACTGGGAGAAGATATTTGGAACACTTTTATGTTGGCTGATATTTCTACTCTTCCATTCAATTTTTTGCCACTTATTTCCCTTTTCACTTCCCCCTCAATGTAATGGATGTGGCCTAGCTCTCCCTTGAAGAATTTACTTTACATTTTGGTCTCAGTATGTTCTCTAACGTCCACATATCCAAAGAGCTCTGGTTTTTGTTCCATGTCTTTCATCCTTGTTGCAATGTACCTACTTTCTATCTGAGTCAGTGATTTACCTTATTGTCCTCATATGGACTGTCCTGTGATGTTTTGCATGACTTTTATCCTGGTCAGATTCCTTGTTCTCCCAGTGGAATTCACCTTGTCCTAATTTACCTGCCCGACTTTAGATTATTCACTGCTGTTGCCCATTACTTGTTGCAATTGTGTAATACAACAATTGCTGTTAACCCTGTGGTCTCTAACAGTAGGGAAAGTAGTAGCAATGTCTTTTGGGAATGGGAATGTGACTGGATTAGGAATCTAGAAGCCCAGGGTCATGCTTTGGAGACACAGGTTCAAATCCCAGTTCTGGTTTAAATTCTAGGGAATGTAACTGAAATCTAATGGTCAGCATGAAACTACCATTCGATTGTTTGTAAAGACCACTTTAGGAAATGAAATTGCTGTCCTTACCCAGTCTGGCCAATAGGTGACTCTAGACCCACAGCAATGTGGTTCCCTCTTAACTGTCCCTCTGAAATGGCTCAGCCAGCAACTCACTTGTGTGAGCTCCAAAAATGTCAAGAAGGATTGAAGGTGGATGGACATGTGGCGTGAAACAAGGCACTGGAAGCAACAGTGTCAAGGCCAGAGAGGTCCTTATAACCCATGGAGAATTGTGCCAGAATTGGGAGATTTGTCCCACTGGCAGACAGACCCAGCAGAGGTGGTGGCTCACTGGTATTCAGTCAGGAGGGAGCTGCCTTGGGCACTCTCAACATGAACTCCAGATCTCATGAAGTCTCATGGTTTCAGGCTAATCATGGGCAAGAAAACCTCCTGCTGGTTACCACGCACTGCCCTCCTTTGGCTGATAAATCAGTGGTACTCCATGTTGACCATCACCTGGAGGAAGCACTGAGGATGACTCAGCAGCAGCACTACTGATTGAACTGGTCAAGGGCGTAGCTATTAGACTGGGCCTGCAGCAGGTAGTGAGGGAACCAATTAGTGGGAAAATGCCTACCTCATGTCATCCTCACCAATCTATCCTTCACAGTCTGGCCATGACTTTATTAGCAAGAACAAACCCGGCTCAGTCCTTGTGGACACAAAGTTCTGCCTTCACATTGAGAATACCCTCCATCATGTTGTGTGGCACTATCACAGTGCTAAATGGGATAGACTTCAAACTCATTTGGAACTCAAGACTAGGCATCCATAAGGTGCTGTGGGCCATCCACAGTGGCAGTTCCAGACTGGCATATCCCCCACTCAACCATTACCATCCAGCCAGGGGATCAACCCTGGTTCAATGGGGAGTGCAGGAGGGCATGCCAGGAGCAGCACCAGGCATACCTGAAGATGAGATGTTGAATCCACCAAACAGGACTACTTGATGACAAACAGCATAAGCAGCAGGTAACAGGCAGAGCTAAGCAATGCCATATCCAATAAATCAGATCTAAGCTTTGCAATCCTGCCACATCCAGTCGTGAATGGTGGTGAACAATTAATTCCCTGGAGGAGGAGGCTCCACAAATATCCCATTCCCAATGATGGCAGAGCCCAGTACATCAGTGCAAATGATAATGCTGAAGCATTCCAAAATTAGTCTTGCTGGACACGGAGTGACATTTTTGTATCTCACTATTCATTTTGAAAGTTCCATGGAGTCTTTCTGACTCTGTGAGAATCCTGAGCCCTCTGTTTCAGTGGGTCTGAAACTTGGATACCAAACTCCCTAAGCAGTTATTGGCGGTTTTCAAGTGAGTACTGTTAAACTACAGTTACACATCTGTTTAACAATTCTACTGAGATTGCACCAAACCATCTGTCGTCCCACTTCTCCCTTGGTCATGACAAATTGTGAGTGTAACCAGAGGGGTGATATGACCAGTTATCCAGCTGTCAGATTAATCTGGTTTAGTGTTCGAAACAAGTCAGCCAGTTTTCTTTAATCAACAAAGTATAACTAAACTTACCCAAACAAACATGCAAAAATGGCTTAGACTGTTCCAGGATAGATAGGATTTATTTTCTAACATCTGAAATCAACATGAGGCAAATATGGGTAACAGACAAACTGTGGTTGATCACCCAATGTAACACACCAAATAGTGAATGTAATCAAGTTAGATCCCATGGATCTCTCAGCAATCCCCTCCTTGAGATGTGAGGGATATCGTGAATCACGAAATCTCATTAAAACTTCACAAGGGATTGCAATCCTTTCCAATGGTCTGGTGTTGACACTTTCTGGAAAACAGCTGTTGGGGACTACCTCACCAAGAGCTCATGTTCTGCTGGTTCACCTTCCCTTGTGGGTCTACGCTCCTTTAACTTCCTAAACACTGCTCCCCAACACAACCGCTGCCTTTTCACACACAGCTCGCTTCACCAAGTTAAAACTGCTTTGATTTTTTTTCCTGGGCTCTAACCTGCCTTAGTTGCACCAAACAATGACTGCTTTTCCTGTCCACCCTCACCCACAAGGCATCTACCTCGCCCTGACTGCTCCAGAACATCTAATTCTTGGCAGTAATTCCTGACTCCAGGACCTCCTTCCTGCGTTCTAACTGCACACAGGTATCCAACATCTCTGGGCCCCTCACTGAGCCCATCAGTACTATTAACAATGCACTGCTGACTCCAGGAGCTCCTTCCTGCGTTCTGACTGCATATCATCCATGCCCTAAGTCACCTGCACAGCTTTTGATTTGATTTATTATTGTCACATGTACCTGGGTACAGTGAAAACTTCTGTTCTGTGTGCAGCACAGGCAGATTGTACCACACCAAGTGCAGTAGGGTAATAGGGAAGAGCCAGGAATACAATATTACAGCTGCAGAGAAGGTACGCAAAGTGCGAGATCACATTGCATTCAAACATTTGAGAGCTCCATTCAGAAGTCTGATTACAGCGGGGAAGAAACTGTCCTTGAATCTGTTGATACATCTGTTTAAACCTTTGTACCTACTGCCTGGTGGAAGAGATTGGAAGGGCTGGGAACAGTTTACCCGTTAACTTCTTCAAGACACCTGCCTCCATCTGTATTTGTCTCCTTCTCCAACTATCTGTGACCCCACAATTGCTCTTTGCTGTATCCGGGTGTGTTTTGAATGATGTATTGGAAAGCTTGTAACAAGCTCCATCCTTATTGCTGGGCAAAAGCAAACACAGCTACCAGCAGTAGGACCCGAAATGGAGCAATCTCTTGGAGCTGCCTGCTGTATGAATGTTACAATGTTCATCCAGTGTTTTCTCCCTGTAGCTCAAATTTAAAAAGGGCTTCCTGCTTAATAAATCTGTGACATCTGGCATTACAAACTCTTGTGATTTGAAGAATACATTGTAAGCAGCAGCAAGATTGAACTTGACATGAACCCACACAGGGAGCTATTAAGGGAAAGGAGGAAAAGACTTGGTCAAAGAGGTTGTTTTTAAAGAACATTTTAAAAAGAGGTAAATAGATGGAGAGGGGAAGGGAGGGAATTGAAGGGGATGAAGGTGTGGTCACCAATGGTGGGAATCAGGGATACACAAGATGCTGGAATTGGAACTGGAGGAGTGCAGAGATTGGAGAGGCCTGGTCAACATTACAGAGATAGAGATTTCAACTCAACAAGTAAGGACGCCAGTGGGTCAGGAAGCATGGCTGATGGAGGGACTTGGTGTGAGTTCAGAAAGTGGCCAGAGAGATTTGGATGGACTCAGGTTTTTGGAGCGGGGGGGGGGAGGGGGTATTGGTTTGTGAGCCAGGAACATTAGAAAAGTCAAGTGTAATTGTAATGGACCCATGCATGATATAAGTCAATACTGACACCTCACTATCTCCTCCAACAAGGTGACCTTGACCTTGTTGACTTGTTTTCCAACAGTGATCAAGACTCTTCGGGTAGCCGCCATTTTGTGGTGGTTGATGGAGTTCCAGTCGTATTGCCCACCTATGATGAAGCTGTTTGTAACCGCACCAATAGCAGCTCTGTGCCTGAGGTGACAGCCCCAGCAGAACAGGCCCAGCAAGAGGACCAAAACCCTCCGGCCTATCCTGGCCGGACCGTGGACAGGGTCGTGGCAGCCAATCCCACGCCTGCAGAGCGGCCTGGCCAATTGGACTACTTGGGGCCTGGGGAAGGGGAGGACTCATCGCCATCAATGTCATTTGGTACAGCGGCCACGCACCCCATCACCGAGGATATCGTAGATGGCCCAGAAACCGAGAACACTGCATCAACATCTCCCAGCATTAACATCGCAGATGGTGAGTGGTCACTACCTGCAATGGAAGAACCTCCAGCACTTATAAAGTTGATGATAAAATACAGAGGGAAGGCAGCTGGAGGAGGAGAAGTGACTCATTAATGGTGGAAAAAGATTCTGAGAGTAGTGACACTTTAGGAAGACCTGAATCTGGAGAAAGTGGGCCCAGGTCATGGGTAAGAGAAAGTGAGGACTGCAGATGTTGGAGATCAGAGTCAAGAATGTGGTGCTGGGAAAGCACAGCAGGTCAGGCAGCATCCGAGGAGCCCAAGCAGCTAATAAAACAACCTTCATTAGTGGGACAAGGCTGGGGACAGGAAAAGATGTACAAGGACTTGATGTCACAGAAACGGAGAGTATTTTATGCGTGGAGAAGGTTGTAGGCATATGGAAAGGTGAGGCCACGGAGTTTATTGTAAATTGGATAATTTTAATTTGAATGGAACTGGTGAGAATAATGACAGTGGAGTTTTGGATAAGCTAAAACTAGTGGAGGATGGGAACTGGCCATATTAGCATGCAGCTAGAGCTGGTGTAGGGGTCTGTAGTGGTGGGGTCTGTAGAGGCGCGGTGAGTGTGGGTAGAGTTTGTCTGTGCCTCTATAGAATTGATTGTGGGGCAGTGGGGGATTGGTTGTGGGGGAGGGGGTGGGGGGATTGGTTGCAGAGGAGGGGGTGGGGGGATTGGTCGGGGGTGGTGGGGATTGGTTGTGAGTGGGGAAGTATGGGGGAATTGGTTGGGGGGTTTGGGAGGATTGGTTGTGAGGGGAGGTGGAGGGATTGGTTGTGAGTGGGGAAGCGTGGAGGAATTGGTTGGGGGTTTGGGAGGATTGGTTGTGAGGGGAGGTGGAGGGATTGGTTGTGAGGGGGGTGGAAGGATTGGTTGTGGGGGGTGGAGGGATTGGTTGTGAGGGGTGGAGGGATTGCTTGTGAGAGGGTGGAGGGATTGGTTGTGAGTGGGGAAGCGTAGAGGAATTGGTTGGGGGGTTTGGGAGGATTGGTTGTGAGGGGAGGTGGAGAGATTGGTTGTGAGGGGGTTGGGGGATTGGTTGCGGGGGTGTGGGGGGATTGGTTGTGAGGGGGTTGTGGGGGGATTGGTTGTGAGGGGGGTTGGGGTTTTGTGAGGGGGTTGGGGGGATGGGTTTGTGAGGGGGGTTGGGGGGATTGGTTGGGAGGGGGGTTGGGGGGATTGGTTGGGAGGGGGGTGGTGGGGATTGGTTGGGGGTGTGGGGGGATTGGGTGTGAGGGGGGGTTGGGAGGTTTGTGAGGGGGGTTGGAGGGATCATTTGGGGGTGGTGGGGATTGGTTGGGGGTATGGGGTGGATTGGTTGTGAGGGGGTTGGGGGGATTGGTTGGGGTTGTGGGGGGAATTAATTGTGAGGGGGGTTGGGGGATTGGTTGTGAGGGGGGTTGGGGGATTGGTTGGGGGTGTGGGGGCATTGGTTGTGAGGGGGTGATGGGGATTGGTTGTGAGGGGGTGATGGGGATTGGTTGTGAGGGAGTGGTGGAGATTGGTTGGGGGTGTGGGGGGATTGTTTGGGAGCGTGGGGGGATTGGTTGGAGGTGTGGGGGGATTGGTTGTGAGAGGGGTTGGTGGGGATTGGTTGGGGGGGTGGTGGGGATTGGATGGGGGTGTGGGGAGGATTGGTTGGCGGTGTGGGGGGGATTGGTTGAGGGTGTGGGAGGGTTTGGTTGAGGGTGTGGGAGGGTTTGGTTGGGGGTGTGGGGGGAGTTGGGGGGATTGGTTGTGAGGGTAGTTGGGGGGGATTGGTTGCGGGGGTGGTGGGGATTGGATGGGGGTGTGGAGGGGATTGGTTGGGGGTGTGGGGGGAATTGGTTGTGGGGGGAGTTGGGGGGATTGGTTGTGAGGGTGGTTGGGGGGGAATGGTTGTGAGGGTGGTTGGGGGGGAATGGTTGTGAGGGTGGTTGGGGGGGATTGGTTGCGGGGGTGGTGGGGATTGGATGGGGGTGTGGGGTGGATTGGTTGGGGGTGTGGGAGGGATTGGTTGTGAGGGTGGTTGGGGGGGATTGGTTACAGGGGTGGTGGGAATTGGTTGGGGGTGTGGGGGGGATTGGTTGGGGGTGTGGGGGCAATTGGTTGTGAGGAGAGTTGGGGGGATTGGTTGTGAAGGGAGGTTGGGGGGATTGGTTGTGAGGGGAGTTGGGAGTGATTGGTTGCAGGGGTGGTGGGGATTGGTTGGGGATGTGGGGGGGAATTGTTTGGGGGTGTGGAGGGGATTGGTTGTGGGGGGAGTTGGGGGGATTGGTTGTGAGGGGGGGTTGGGGGGATTGGTTGTGAGGGGGGGTTGGGGGGATTGGTTGTGGGTGGGGTTGGGGGGATTGGTTGTGAGGGGGGTTGGGGGGATTGGTTGTGAGGGGGGTTTAGGGGGATTGGTTGTGGGGATTGGTTGTGGTGGGGGTTGGGGGGATTGGTTGTGAGGGGTGTGGGGGGATTGGTTGTGAGGGGGGTTGGGGGGATTGGTTGTGAGGGGGGGTTGGGGGGATTGGTTGTGAGGGGGGGTTGGGGGGATTGGTTGTGTGGGGGGGTTGGGGGGGATTGGTTGTGGGGGGTTGGGGGGGATTGGTTGGGGGTGTCGGGGGATTGGTTGTGAGGGGGTTTGGGGGGATTGGTTGCTGGGGTGGTGGGGATTGGTTGCGGGGGTGTGGGGGGATTGGTTGTGAGGCACGTGGTGGAGATTGGTTGTAAGGGGGGTTGGGGGGATTGGTTGTGAGAGTGGTTGGGCGGGATTGGTTGGGGGGGTGGGTATTGGTTGTGAGGGGGGGAAGTGTGGGGGATTATTTGTGGGGTGCTGATGGGGGAATTGGTTGTGGGAGTGTGCGGGATTGCGGGATTGTGGGGTTGCGGGGTGCGGATGGAGGGGTTCGGTTGTGGGGGCGTGGGAATAGTTTGGTGGTGGAGAGGTTTATAAATCTGGGGAGTTGAAGAATTATTATGGGTCTTTCTTCATAACTGCTGGTTGGGATGTGGGAGTTTATTGCAATAAGTCTCCATGAGGATGATTGAGTTTATCTGAATTGTTTGATGTGATGAGCTATATCTCTGCTGGGTGACCAGGCTTTATTTTAGCAGTTGATTTGCCATTGAGGTGTTAAATTAGATTGAAATCTGTGCTGAGGTGATTCAAATCGATTTTGATGACTAACAGGAGTAAGTCCCACATTCCAATTTAACTGTCCCAGACCCACCTCTCCCCAAATCAGGTTTCTGTCACTGGGAGGAGTGCTTACAATCTTAACAAAAGCATTATTCACTGAAGTGAGCTACAAGCAAGAAGTGTTATTAAAGTAAAGGAATTGGCTGTCAGTGAGGTGTCAGGACACCGTAGTGATCTCGTGTTGTGTCGATCATCTGCAATTGATGTTTTGTTGAGGGGTTGATGTTAGTTCCTTGTGTGATGATACCCTCTCTGCTGGGGATGTATAAATATTACCAGTCAGTGGTGGCTGTCTGCACTTGAGCATACTCTACAACAGAAAGATGACGACAAGAATGGGATGGGATTTTTTTCACTTGAGAGATTAAGGAGAAATTGATTTGAGGGAGCACAAGGAAGAACATTGTGTCATAGTTTTATAATTTAGGTTGATTGTGAGGAAACTGGAATGACTTGGGAAGACATTCCAGTTGCACACCGTATCAGGTGACCATAGTGAATCAGTGTGGTGCTTCAGTGAGAAATGGTATTGAAGGTATCTTTGGAAAAATGAGGAGATTCAGCCCCAGACTGATAAAGATAAGGATACAGTCAGTGCTTTACTGAGTGTGAGAGCTGGTTACCCACAGGAACCTGGTAATATGCTAAAATTGCTGAAGGTCTGGTCTCATATTGTGGCAGGCCTAGCAATTTTTTTTAAATTTCAAAAATATAATTTATTCATAGAAAATGAATCTTTGGTACATGGACAGTTAATAAACCCACTCAGATCCATACTCTTTTTACTTACAGGCGATAAATTAAGTCTTTGATGTTCACCATTCTCTATATTTACAGATGATCTCTTGGCCTATAGCTGAGGTGACAGTGGGGCCCAATTACTGAATGGACCCCCATTATTCTTCGGCAGAGGGACCTTATATGGTGGTCTTTCCCCACCATGTCTTGGCAGCAGCTGCCCTGTGTCCCTCAGCATGCAGTCCTGGACCTTGGAATGTGCCAGTCTGCAACATTCGGTCAGGGTCAACTCCTTCAACCGAAAGACCAGCAAAGTTCATCTTTCACCAGTTGATGATCCTCCAGGCACAGTTGCTGTTTGTCTCGGTGTGTGCCCCGGGGAACAGACCGTAGAGCACAGTATCCCGTGTCACGGAGCTGCTTGGGATGAACCTTGATCTACACCACTGCATCTTCCTCCAGACCTTTTTTGAGTAGGCACGTTCCAGAAGGAGGTATGTGACAGTCTCGTCCCCTCGGCAGCTGCTTTGAGGACAGCGTGCAGTGCCACACAGAGTCCGGGTATACATAAAGGATCTCACAGGCAGAGCCTTTCTCACCACCAGCCAAGCCATGTCTTGGTGCTTGTTGGAAAGTTCTGGTGATGAGGCATTCTGCCAAATGGCTTTGACAGTCTGCCCAGGGAACCGCTCAACAGGACCCACCCTCTCCTTTTCCCGAAGGGTCTCATGGACACTACGTGCTGACCACTTCCTGAGGGACTTGTGGTCAAAGGTGTTTTTCTTCATAAACTTCTCCACGAAGGACAGGTGATACGGAGCGGTCCAACTACTCGGAGCGTTCCGCGGCAGCGAGGCCAGGCCCATCTTTCGCAACACCGGGGACAGGTAGAACCTCAGTACGTAGTGACACTTGGTGTTTGCGTACCGGGGATCCACGCACAGCTTGATGCAGCCACACACAAAGATGACCATCAGGGTGAGGGTGGCATTGGGTATGTTTTCTCCCCCTTTCTCCAGATCTTTATACATTGTGTCTCTTCGGACCCGGTCCATTTTTGATCTCCACATGAAGTGGAAGATGGCCTGGGTGACTGCAGCAGCACAGGTTTGGGGAATAGGCCAGACCTGTGCCATGATCAACAACACTGAGAGTACCTCACACCTGATGACCAGGTTTTTACCCATGATGGGGAGCGACCATTGCTCCCATCTGCCCAGTTTCTGCTTTTTTTAGTGGCACGCACCTCCCAAGACTTGACACATGCTCCAGCCCCTCCAAGCCAAATACCCAGCACCTTCAGGTGGTCCATCCTGATGGTGAAGGGGATGAAGGATTATTGGCCCAGTTTCTAAAGAGCATGGCTTCGCTCTTGTCTCGGTTTATCTTGGCTCCCGAGGCCTGTTCGTATTGGTCACAGGTGCACATGAGTCTGTGCACTGACAGCGGATCCAACCAGAAAATGGCAACATCATCCATGTACAGGGAGGCCTTAACCTGTAGGCCCCCGCTGCCAGGAATAGTCAGCCCTCTCTGGCTCACATCCTTCCTGACGGACTTTGTAAATTTTTTTTTATATTTCAAAAATATACTTTATTCATAAAATAATTTGATGGTCTGTACAGTTGGTCATGCCATACATATGTAAACATGTACATACAGAGATCAGAATTTATCATTTTTATACAGGTCTGTACATTTTTCAATCATATGCCCATATAATTAGCTGAGGCGTCAGCAGAGCCCAAATGACTGCGTGGGACCCCTGTTCTTCGTTAGGCAGGCAGACTTTACACAGTGGTCTTTCCCCACCGCGCCTTGGCGGCAGCTGCCCCAAGCTTCAGCGCGTCCCTCAACACGTAGTCCTGGACCATGGAATGTGCCAGTCTGCAGCACTCAGTCGGGGTCAACTCCTTCAGCTGGAAGATCAGCAGGTTTCAGACCGCCCAGAGAGCGTCCTTCACCGAGTTGATGATCCTCCAGGTACAGTTGATTTTCGTCTTGGTGTGCGTCCCGGGGAACAGGCCGTAGAGCACGGAGTCCCGCGTCACGGCGCTGCTCGGGACGAACTTCGACAAACACCACTGCATTCCTCTCCAGACTTCCTCTGCATAGGCACATTCCAGAAGGAGGTGTGTGACAGTCTCGTCCCCCCCGCAGCCGCTTCGAGGGCAGCGTGCGGTGCGGCTGAGAGTCCGGGCGTGCATAAAGGATCTCACAGGCAGAGCCCTTCTCATCACCAGCCAAGCCATGTCTTGGTGCTTGTTGGAAAGTTCTGGCAATGAGGCATTCTGCCAAATGGCTTTGACAGTCTGCTCAGGGAACTGCTCGAAAGGACCCGCCCTCTCCTTTTCCCGAAGGGTCTCAAGGACACTGCGTGCTGACCACTTCCTGATGGACTTGTGGTCAAAGGAGTTTTTCTTCATAAACTTGTCCACGAAGGACAGGTGATATGGAACGGTCCAACTACTCGGAGCATTCCGCGGCAGCGAGGCTAGGCCCATCCTTCGCAACACCGGGGACAGGTAGAACCTCAGAGGCACTGTCATTGCTATTATACGTGGCACAGGTCTGGCCTATTCCCAGAACCTGTGCCGCTGCAGTCACCCGGGCCATCTTCCAGTTCATATGGAGGTCAATGATGGACCGGGTCCGAAGGGACTCGCTGTACAAAGATCTGGGCAAGGGGGGAAAAATACACCCAATGCCACCCTCACCCTGATGGCCACCTTTGTGTGTGGCTGCATCAAACTGTGTGTGGATCCCCGGTACGCAAACACCAAGTGTCACTACGTACTGAGGTTCTACCTGTACCCTGATGGACTTGGTAAATGGCTCTCTACAACATACAAAGTAGCAGAAAGTTGAGACTTCAGCCAATTACATTCATAAACAAAATAAATTTCCTTGTCATTATGGTTACAGCATTACCCTAATAAATCAGCCTCAAATACAGATTTCTAATTGTAAAATACAATTAAATCCAGGCCAAGTCTTTGAGGAAAGACGGTGAGTCTGTGATGGGGTCTACAGGACAGAAGGGATGGAAAGAAGTAGTTGCAAATTGTAAGGGAATTATTTCCCTCAGCCAATAGGGGGAAGTCAACTGGACATTGGCAGGATCCAGGCCACAGCAGCCAAGCTCGCAGTCTCAGTCAGGAATTTAGACCCTCCTGTTGGCATGGGGGCCACCGACCCAGTTAAATGACCCTAGTTCCAGTCAGAGTTGGCCATATCCAGAAGACACTCAGGACTAGAGAAGGTCCTGGTAAAACGGTACACCAGGTTGTGGTAAGGTTAAAGTCAACTAGGCGAAAGTGAGGACTGCAGATGCTAGGGATCAGAGTCAAGATTAGAGTGGTGCTGGAAAAGCACAGCAGATCAGGCAGCTAATCTAATCTTGACCAGGTTGTGGTAAACCTAACGCTAGTTCAGGGTCTGAAAATACTTCAATACACACATGACAGAGCTGGGACAGAAGGTAGTATTATTAAGTGGGAGGATCAAGGACAGACAGCACATGGATTATGGAATTACTAGGGCAGGAGAGAGAATTCAAATGCCCACAGCATCAATGACAGTTAGCAGTGATTCACAACGAAGGGTTCATCGTCAGTTACCTTGGAGGGAGAGGTCAAGAAATCCCTCAGTCCCACCTCCAAAACTGGGATGAAACAAAGTCCTTTTCAGAAACAGCAACATAGCAGTGGAAGGTGAGGTTCATGTTCATTGGCTGTAGGAGGAGGGAAGGAATTGGGAGGTGCTTTGTTAAGCTGTGCTCGGCTATGTCGGGTCAGGATCAGTAAACGTTGATGACCTTTCAGCAGAGCTGACTGACCTACTGAATATTTCCAACAAGATTTATTTTCATTGCCAGTATCTGTAGTATTTTGCTTTATCTCAGTGAGTGTACATCCGGCATTGAGGGAGATGTGAGAAGGCACAAGGAAGATCCAATTATGGAATTGGGTATCACAAGGCAGAAGTCAAGAAACGGGTGGCACGGTGGTGCAGTGGTTAGCACTGCTGCCTCACAGTGCCAGAGACCTGGGTTCAATTCCCACCTCGGGCAACTGTCTGTGTGGAGTTTGCACATTCTCCCCGTGTCTGTGTGGGTTTCCTCCGGGTGCTCCGGTTTCCTCCCACAGTCCAAAGATGTGCAGGTTAGGTGAATTGTCCATGCTAAATTGCCCGTAGTGTTAGGTGAAGGGGTAAATGTAGGGGAATGGGTCTGGGTGGGATGCTCTTCGGCGGGTCGGTGTGGACTTGTTGGGCCGAAGGACCTGTTTCCACACTGTAATCTTAAAAAAAGCATTTTGCAAGTCTAGGTCTGTGCCTAATGCATATATGAAGCAGTAAGTATAGAGCTCAACAAACCAGAAACAAAAACAGATGTTCTGAAGAAGGGTCACCGGACCCGAAACATTAACACTGCTTTCTCTCCACGGATACTGCCAGACATGCTGAGTTTCTCCAGCAATTTCTGTTCTTGTTTGGAAAAAGCACCATCTTGTGATCAGTAGCTAATGCAAGTAGGGAAATGAATCTATGCCCAATACCACAATGGCAGGACTGAGTCTGTGAGAAGTTGGTTTGCAGGTTGTGATTTACTGGAGGATTAAATTAGATTCCCTACAGTGTGAAAACAGACCCTTCGGCCCAATCAGTCCACACCAACCCTCTGAAGAGTAACCCACCCAGACCCATTTCCCTCTGACTAATTGACCTAACACTTATGGGGCAATTTAGCATGACCAGTTCACCTAACCTGCACATGTTTGGACTGTGGGAGGAAACCAGGGCACCCGAAGGAAACCCACGCAGACACAGGGAGAATGTACAAACTCCACACAGACAGTCGTCTGAGGCTGGAATCGAACCTGGGACCCTGGTGCTGTGAGGCAGCAGTGCTAACCACTGAGCCACCGTGCCACTTACAGAAACAGAAATTGCTGGAGAAACTCAGCAGGTCTGGCAGCGTCTGTAGAGAGAAAGTGGAGGTGTTGGTGTCCACTGTAAATATAAAAGGAGTTTGAAATATTTCTTAAGAATAGAGTCAAACACACTAAAAATCACCAAATCCCTCAACATGGAATGGTGTTACAGGAAGAATTGCTGTGCTCTGTGTAGACAGATTTACTCAGGGAGAAGCTGCACAGTTATTTTCATGTTTCTCTTTGATGTAGGCCTCACCATTTTCTGTTCTCATACAGAATAAACTGTACAGACCTAATCACGTTGCTAAGCTTACATGTCAGTATTTCAACATGATTCTAGGACAAGGTTTAGTTTACTCAACAATGTCAATAGTAAAAGAAGAGGAAATGAAATGAGATAAAATACAGCTGAGTCATGGTGTACAATGCACGAAGCTTAGAGAGAGGTCAGCGTTGGTCAGGTGGGACGTGCTGAACACCTTGATGTGATGAGGAAAGTCTGAGGTTGGGCTAATGGCTGATTTTGGACTATCAGAGATTTAAACAGACCAGGCCTATTCACAAATCTAGCAGGCAATTCACCTGTCATTCAGCTCTCCTGCTTGAGAGAAGAAATCTGGTAAAGAGGGGGCATGGTAAATCTCTGATAGTCCAAATTCAGCCATCAGTCCAACGTTTTCAAGGAACTAAAATGCTTGCTGGCATCACAGAGTTCACGTGAGTCAGGGTCTTTGATGAAGATACATCAATCGATGCTGCAGACCCAAACATGAAATGGAGATGGTCATCAAAGTGCAAGGTCAGGGTTGGTAGGGTCAGAGATGTGAAGGAGCAGAGATCAACTGATGGAAATGGAAAAAGACGGTCAGAAAAATAAAATCAACAAGGTTACTTGAAAGGATGTAGGAAGGAAGAAGAAATAAGATGTTCTTTTCATTATTTCTTATTGAAATTTGATATTTTTGTGAAAACTCGTTGGTGTTAAGGAGAAACAAGATTATTTATATATTTTGTACCTATGAAGTATAGTGTTCAAGTCAGAAAGCATTGTTCCGTATACTAAAAGTCCTGGGTTAGTTTCCCATCCATGCCCAGGGCTATCTGTTTAGTTCCTGCAATACATCAGCCAAGGTTCACTGGGTCACATTCTTGTCTTTGAGCCATAACATTCTTAACGTAATCCCCACTGCAGGCCTCGAAAAGCAGCAAGTCTGATACTAAAGTCCAGTAACAGGGCACTGCTGCACTGTTAGTTTGTGGGGATTGGTTTGCTCAGTTGGTTGAATTACTGGAAGTTGAGGTAGAAAGATGTCAGTGTCAAAGGATTAATCCCCAAATGATGGGGAGCAGCTCACAAAGACCCCCCTAATTGCCAATTGCCTCTCTAATGAAGGGAGATGCCTCTGGTGCTTATTAGATCATGGTTAATTATAACACAATTGCATAATGTATGTGTAAACTATTCTGATCAAATCAGTCAACTATGTGTCGGTTGAAATAGCAGGACAGCCAAGATATAACCTACAATTGCAACCTGCATTTTTAAATATTGTTGATATTACTTTATTCATATTGTATTCCAGAAAGTTATGTATATGTACCATTTTGCATTTGATGAAGAGTTTGTTTTTTTTAATTGTGGAGAGTGTGTAGTGTAGAACCTTCTCTATTGCCCCCTCTGTTGGGGAGGTGGTAATCAAGCTAGTTTAATAATGGCTGCCTATTTTATTCAGTGAAATAAATAACAATGACAATCTATTTCTCTTCTTAATCATTGCTCCTTTTCCCCAATCCAAGCTTCCCCATGACTGGGAGGGATAACTGCCCTCTGGATACAGGCAGAAGCACCAATGGTCCTTCCCACTGGAACCTAATGAATCACACCTTGTGACACAGAGTTAGTATCCTCTTCCTCGATTTGATCTTTGCCTTCACCAGCTCCCCCCACCATCAGTCACTCTCCATCTCTGCTGCTTCAACACCAGTGAACAGGAAGTTGGATCTGAGAGATCTTGGTTTGATGTGAATGTACATTGGTCCCTCGTCCCTGTCCCACCACCAACATCACGGTGGAATGTTCCAGCACATAGTTATGGCTCGGAGCTTGTTTCTCCAACCTTGCTGCAGTAGATGTTTGCTCTTTCTATTCTTTCCATGGTTGAAGACCGTTTGGATAAACATTCAATTTTATGATTGTGCACAAGTGAGTTTAGGAGCAGTTATCCTGGACATTGAACATGTTAAGCTGACTTGCCAAAGGGACTTGGCAGATATAATACTCAAACATGGCAGCTTTAGGTAGTTAATTCAGTGAAGCCTTTTATACATCTGTCCATAGAGTCACCTAGCACAGGAGGGAGGCCATTCTCCCCATCATCCCTATGTTAAATGTTTGTAAACACCTTGCAGACTAGTTGCACTTCCTCTGCTCTTTCTGTGCACCTTGGCATTTTTTTCAATTCCATTTTTCCAGCCATTACTGAATTTACTCCGATCGCCCTCTCAGTGTTTTCAAGATCATCATAACTCACCGTGTTAAATAATTTCTCCTTATTGCCGCCCCCTCCAACCCTGAATTGGTTTTGGCAATTACCTTAAATCTACATCCATTCTGCAACTCTACTCTACATCTACAGTCCTCTGCAATTTCCAGAGCTCAGCCCCTGAATTTATCACCTCCTTCCGTTATTCCCTACAACTGTTGTACATTCCTCATTTTTCTCTTTCTCTCTCACTCTCTCTCTCCCCCTCTCTTTCTCTCCCTCTCTCTCTGTCTCTCTCGCTCTCTCTGTCTCTCTCTCTCTGTCCCCCACCCCTCTCTCTCTCTTTCTGGCTCTGTCTCTGACTGTCTCATTCTCTCTCCCTCTTTTTCTCTTCCCCTCTCGTTCTCTCTCCTTCTCTCTCTGACTCTGTCTCTATCTATCTCTCTCTCTCTCTCTGTGTCTCTCTCTCTTTGCCTGTCTCTCTCTCTCTCTCTCTGTCTCCCCCCCAACCCTCTCTCTCCCTCTTTTTCTCTGTCTCAGTCTCTCTCGCTCTGTGTCGCTCTCTCTGTCTCCCTCTTTCTGTCTCTATCTGTCTGTCTGTCTCTCTCCCCTCCTCTCTATCTGTCTGTCTGTCTCTGTCTCGCTCTCTCTGTCTCACTCTCTCCCCTCTCTCTCCTCTCTCTCTCTCTCTCTCTCTCTCTCCCTCTCTCAGACCTGCCTCCACCTCCCTCCTTTGGACCTATGTCAATTATAAGGGAGGGCTTTTGAATCAGGCGGGATCAACTCATCCTCTTCCCTGTCTGCTGCTGGGGCAGAGACCCCTTCCTTTGATCTGCTGTTGTTACCCGCCCCCCCCCCGCCGTTCTCTCAGTGTTAATGCTAACATTGATATTGAGTTTAAACCTGCCCAACCTGCCCCCTTTCCCAATGCCTGGATTCCAGGTGATCCTCTGATTTCAGGTCTGTGTTCACCATTCCCTGTGCAGTCAGGGGAAGGGTGACTTTCTCAGCATTAACTCTGTCAAACCCCTTTTGGGAATTGGAAACGTTTCAATGAAGCAGCCTCTCAAACTTCAAAACTCCAGCTCTAATATCAGCCTCGTCTACTCAATCACTCCAAGGACAGCCCCTCATCCCAGGAAGCTGTCTCGGAGTTTATATTGTACTCCCTCTGCAGTGAGAATGTCCTTCCTTAGGTAAGGAGACCAAATCGGTACAAAATACTCCCAATCTAACCTCACCAATGCTCTGAGTAATTGTCATAAACTCACTTCACTCCAATTCGTTTGTAACAAAATCTGACGTTTTGTCTTCACCTTCCTAATTGCTTGCTGTAAATATATGTTAACTTTCAATGCTTCATGTACAAGGACACTCAAACCCCTCCACACACTAACACGTCTCAGTCTCTCACCATTCAGAAGATATTCTGCTCTTTATTTCCTGACTGAAGTGGATGACGTCACACTCTGTCCTTCATTTACCTCCTCCTTGCACCATACACTGATCTTCCCTATATCCCTCTGCAGCCTCTTGTGTCCTCCTCACCACTCACACTCCTGTTCAGAAGCGTCAAATGTTTATATGGCTGAAGACCAGTCAGCCCATCTTGTCTGCACTTTCTCTCTAATTGAGCTTCATGAGTTAGTGCTATAGTCTGATCCTTTCCCCTGTAATTCTGCACAGTATTCCTGTTTACATAACTATCCAATTGTTTCTTGAATGCCTTGACTAAACTGATCCCCATAGTTCCAGGTACTGAGGCCCAGGCCCCAACCCAAACCACCCACTGTCTGCAAACATTTTCTTCCACGTCACATTTTCTTCCTTTGTAAACCACTTTAAATCTTTGCCCTCTCATTCTTGGACCCGTTAGGAGCAGGAACAGTTTCTCTCTATCTATTCTGTCCAAACATCTCATGATTTTGAAACTTCAATCAAATCTCCTGTAAGCCTTCTCCATTCCAAAGCAAAAGGTGCCAACGTCTTCAATTTATCTTCGTTGCTGGCATTTCTGATCCCTGGACCTCTTCCGTACTCTCTCCAATGGGTTAACATCCTTCCTGAAGGGGAACGTGCAGAATCGTTCACAAACCTGCAGCCTTTCATGTTTGATATAACTCAGTATAAACTAACTTTTTTTGGAAATACCAGAACAACCTTGTCATCCTCTCTGTTCCCTCTTTAAAGATGTCCAGGAAGCTCACTAAACATGATTTTCCCTCAGGAAATCCAAGCTGTCCGTGCGACTTCATTTCTGCTCTGAGTTATTGCTGCCTGTTAATCGTTAAACTGACTGCTGTCTAATTGCTGGCGCTATCTTTTATTTTGAAGAAGGTTTGCGATTCTTCAAGCCTCCAGCAGCACCTTCGGATCCAGGGATGGTCGAAAGGTCAGGGCCTCTACAATTTCCAATCGCACTTTCTTCAAAATGCCCAGATGCATCTGACTCGGTCCCAGTGCCTTAACAACTTCAACTGCCAAGAGTTTATCCAATAAGTCCTCCTCCTCCATTTTAAAACCTCCCAGTGACTGAATCTCTTCCTCAGTCACCATGGCCAGGGTAACAAATGCTTTCTTGCTAATCTCAGATACAAAATATTGATTGGATAACTTAGCCTTGCTTCTTACTTCCATGTGGGTAAATCCCCTTTTTGATCTTACCCCTTCTTTTAACACCCGTTTGTATGTATGTGCCAATAGAAGACTGGGATACACCTTTCACCCTGTTGGCTGCCAGTCTTTTCTCATTATTTCTCGTCACTTCTGCTATTTTTTTTTTAACACCATTCTGAACACTGGATATGAAATTGGCTTGAAGGTAGGAGACAGAGGGTGATGGTGGAGAGGTGTTTTTCAGACTGGAAGGTGGAGTTTAATTTAGATAAATGTGAGTTGCTTGGAAAGGGCAAGGCTTCTGCCCTTAATGGTAAGGTCCTGGGGAGTGTTGCTGAACAAAGAGACTTTGCAGTGCAGGTTCCTTGAAGGTGGAGTTGCAGGTGGACAGGGTTTTGAAGAAAGTTTTAGGTATGCTTGCCTTTATTGGTCAGTGCTTTGAGTACAGGAGTTGGGAGGTCATGTTGCGGCTGTACAGGACATTGGTTGGGCCACTTTTGGAATATTGTGTGCAATTCTGGTCTCCCTGCTATTAGAAACATGATGTTAAACTTGAAAAGGTTCAGAAAAGATTTACAAGGAGGTTGTTTACTTGCCAAAACATTCCCCTTTGAGGGAACGTGCCGTTACTGTATCCAAACCATTTCCTCCCTGAAGGTAGATGGAGCACTTGGCTGATTATCAGTTATAGAGGGTATATGCAGGGTCAGTTTTATGAGGAGAGGTTGGTTAGCTAGGGCCTGTATTCATTGGAGCTGAGAAGAATAAGAGACAATCTTATTGAAAAGTACAAGATTTGTGGGAGATTGACCCAGGGTGGATGTGGAAAGGTGTTTCCTCTTATGGGAGAGTCCAGAAACAAGGGCATAATCTTGGAATAGGGGATCGCACATTTAAGATAGAGAGAGGAATGAATCTGTGGAATTGACTGGTATAGACAGATTTTTAATCAGTAAGGGAATCCCGGGTAATGTGGAAAAAGCTGGAAAATGGATTGTGATTATCAGATCATCCAAGATGTCGATGGGCCGATTGGCCTGTTCCTCATGGTTTTATGGTCTAGCCCATTGTTCGGCTGCTATTTCGCTGCCCAGTTTTTGGTTTGGTTCCATCCTGAACCCATTGAAATTGGCTCTCCCCCAGGTGTTCATTGTTGTTTTCCAACATTATCCTAAAATTTATCTACACTGTTCTTTCGCTGTTTCCCAATGAACACCTATCTACTTGAAGGGATATTATTACATTGGAATAATTTACAGGATGTTGCCGGGAATGGAAGGTTTGAGGTATGGAAGTCGGCTGGATCAGGGGGGCTTGTTTCCCTGGAGTGTAGGAGGTTGAGGAGTGACCTTCTCAGTTTATAAAATCATGAGGGTCATAGATACGGGCGGCACGGTGGCACAGTGGTTAGCACTGCTGCCTCACAGCGCCAGAGACCCGGGTTCAATTCCGCCTCAGGCATCTGACTGTGTGGAGTTTGCACGTTCTCCCCGTGTCTGCGTGGGTTTCCTCCGGGTGCTCCGGTTTCCTCCCACAGTCCAAAGATGTGCAGGTCAGGTGAATTGGCCATGCTAAATTGCCCGTAGTGTTAGGTAAGGGGTACATATAGGGGTATGGGTGGGTTGCGCTTCGGCGGGGCGGTGTGGACTTGTTGGGCCGAAGGGCCTGTTTCCACACTGTAAGTAATCTAATCTAATCTAATAGTAGGGTCTTCGCCCCAGGGTGGTGGAGTTTCAAACTAGGGGGCATATTTTTAAGGTGAAAGGAGCAAGATTTAAAACATACATGAGGGGCAATGTTTTTATGCAGAAAGTGGTTTATGTGTGGAATGAACTGCCCGAGGAAGTGATGAGTACAGATACAGTTGCAATGTTTAAAAGACATTTGGATAAGTCCATGTATAGGAAAGGTTTGGAGGGTCATGGGCCAAGTGCAGGCAGAAGGGACTAGTTTAGTTTGTGAACATGGTGAGCATGGAATAGTCTGACCAAAGGGTCAGTTTCTGTGCTGGAAGACTCAATTTTGTTTGTCGTTTCTCTTTAACTGATATAATAATATTGAACATGTTGGGGGAGAAGGGCTATTTGGCTGATGGTAAGCATTGGGTGATTGGAGAAAGAGGCATCTAGCAGTGAGTCATTGGGGTGAGTGATGGCTGGAGCGTGGGTCAGTGACAGGATGATAGCTAACATTCTCCAAGCTTTTACCATGAACGTTCTCGAATCTTGGAGGGTTTTGGCGTTGAGGGGAGATCAGGCAATTGTAACAATGTGGGTTTGCGATATTGGTTGAGGGATTCATATTGGAGGAGAAAGTGAGGACTGCAGATGCTGGAGATCAGAGCTGAAAATGTGTTGCTGGAAAAAGCGCAGCAGGTCAGGCAGCATCCAAGGAATAGGAGAATTGGCGTTTCGAGCATAAGCCCTTCTTCAGGAATGAGGAAAGTGTGTCCAGCAGGCTAAGATAAAAGGTAGGGAGGAGGGACTTGGGGGAGGGGCGTTGGAAATGCGGTAGGTGGAAGGAGGTCATGGTGAGGGTGATAGGCCGGAGTGGGGTGGGGCGGAGAGGTCAGGAAGAAGATTGCAGGTTATGAAGGCGGTGCTGAGTTCGAGGGATTTGACTGAGACAAGGTGGGGGGAGGGGAAATGAGGAAACTGGAGAAATCTGAGTTCATCCCTTGTGGTTGGAGGGTTCCTAGGTGGAAGATGAGGCGCTCTTCCTCCAACAATCGTGTTGGTATGGTCTGGCGATGGAGGAGTCCAAGGACCTGCATGTCCTTGGTGGAGTGGGAGGGGGAGTTGAAGTGTTGAGCCATGGGGTGGTTGGGTTGGTTGGTGCGGGTGTCCCAGAGGTGTTCTCTGAAACGCTCCGCAAGTAGACGGCCTGTCTCCCCAATATAGAGGAGGTCACATCGGGTGCAGCGGATGCAATAAATGATGTGTGTGAAGGTGCAGGTGAATTTGTGGTGGATATGGAAGTGTCCCTTGGGGCCTTGGAGGGAAGTAAGGGGGGAGGTGTGGGCGCAAGTTTTGCATTTCTTGTGGTTGCAGGGAAAGGTGCCGGGAGTGGAGGTTGGGTTGGTGGGGGGTGTGGGCCTGACGAGGGAGTCACGGAAGGAGTGGTCTTTTCGGAACGCTGATAGGGGAGGGGAGGGAAATATATCCCTGGTAGTGGGGTCCGTTTGGAGGTGGCGGAAATGACGACGGAGGATACGATATGTCTGGAGGTTGGTGGGGTGGTAGGTGAGGACCAGTGGGATTCTGTCCTGGTGGCGGTTGGAGGGGCGGGGCTCAAGGGCGGAGGAGCGGGAAGTGGAAGAGATGCGGTGGAGAGCATCGTCGACCTTTCTAGGGGGAAATTGCGGTCCTTGAAGAAGGAGGCCATCTGGGTTGTTCGGTATTGGAACTGGTCCTCCTGGGAGCAGATGTGGCAGAGACAAAGGAATTGGGAATATGGGATAGCGTTTTTACAGGGGGCAGGGAGGGAGGAGGTGTAGTCTAGGTAGCTGTGGGAGTCGGTCGGTTTATAGTAAATGTCCGCGTTGAGTCGGTCGCCCAAGATAGAAATGGAGAGGTCTAGGAAGGGGAGGGAGGAGTCTGAGACGGTCCAGGTGAATTTGAGGTCTGGGTGGAAGGTGTTGGTAAAGTGGATGAACTGTTCAACCTCCTTGTGGGAGCACGAGGTAGCGCCGATACAGTCATCGATGTAGCGTAGGAAAAGGTGGGGGGGGGTGGTGCCAGTGTAGCTGTCGAAGATGGACTGTTCCACATATCCTACGAAGAGGCAGGCATAGCTGGGGCCCATGCGGGTGCCCATGGCTACTCCTTTGGTTTGGAGGAAGTGGGAGGATTGGAAAGAGAAGTTGTTCAGGGTGAGGACCAGTTCAGTCAGTCGAAGGAGGGTGTCAGTGGAAGGATATTGGTTGGTTCGGCGGGAAAGGAAGAAGCGGAGGGTTTTGAGGCCTTCGTGATGGGGGATGGAGGTGTATAGGGACTGGATGTCCATGGTGAAGATAAGGCATTGGGGACCGGGGAAGCGAAAATCATGGAGGAGGTGGAGGGCGTGGGTGGTGCCCCGAACGTAGGTGGGGGGTTCTTGGACTAAGGGGGACAGGACTGTGTCGAGGTATGCAGAAATGAGTTCGGTGGGGCAGGAGCAGGCTGAGACAATGGGTCGGCTGGGGCAGTCGGGTTTGTGGATTTTGGGCAGGAGGTAGAAACGGGCCTTGCGGGGTTGTGGGACTATGAGGTTGGAGGCGGTGGATGGGAGATCCCCTGAGGTGATGAGGTTCTGGATGGTCTGGGAGATGATGGTTTGGTGGTGGGATTCGAGGGATTCATATTGTCCAGGACACCTGGGGATAACTCGCTGCTCTTCAAATGTCATTGAGACCTACAGGATCATTAAGGGGCTTGACAGGGTCAATGCTCAGAGGATGTTTCCCTCACAGCAGAGTTTAGGACCAGACAGCACAGTCTCGGGACAAAGGAGCACCAATGTAAGACTGAGCTGAGGAGGACCTATTTCTCTCTGAGGGGTGAAGTGTTTGGAACTCCTTGCCGCAGAGAGCTGTGGGGGTATAAATACACTTAAGACTGAGATCAATGGATTCTTGATCAGTCAGGAGATGGAAGGGTGATGGGGAAAGGGCAGGAAGGTGGATGTGAGGAATGTCAGATCAGCCATAATCCTAATGAATGGTGGAGCAGGCTCCTGTTCCTGTTTCTGATGGTCTTAGGGTCTTGTTCAAAATGACACCTATTACACCTGGCTGAGAGGGGATGCAGTTCAATACACTCTAACAGTTCTGCACTGCCCTGAGCACTGCACTGCCCAGAGTAATGCACTGCCCTGGGTAATACCCTGCCCTTGGTCCTGTGCTGCCCAGTGTACTGCGCTCTCCTTGGTACTGCATTACCCTGGGTACTGCTTTGCCCTGGGTACTGCGCTGCCCTGGGTACTGCATTGCCCTGGGTACTGCGTTGCCCTGGGTACTGCGCTGCCCTGGGTTCTGTGCTGTCCTAGGTGCTGCGTTGCCCTGAGTACTGCTTTGCCCTGGGTACTGCATTGCCCTGAGTACTGCTTTGCCCTGGGTACTGCATTGCCCTGAGTACTGCTTTGCCCTGGGTACTGCATTAACCTGGGTACTGCGTTGCCCTGGGTACTGCGCTGCCCTGGGTTCTGTGCTGTCCTAGGTGCTGCGTTGCCCTGAGTACTGCTTTGCCCTGGGTACTGCATTGCCCTGGGTACTGCTTTGCCCTGGGTACTGCATTGCCCTGAGTACTGCTTTGCCCTGGGTACTGCTTTGCCCTGGGTACTGCGCTGCCCTGGGTACTGCATTAACCTGGGTACTGCGTTGCCCTGGGTACTGCGCTGCCCTGGGTTCTGTGCTGTCCTAGGTGCTGCGTTGCCCTGGGTACTGCTTTGCCCTGGGTACTGCGCTGCCCTGGGTACTGCATTAACCTGGTTACTGTGCTGCTCTATGTACTGCATTGCCCTTGATACTGCGTTGCCCTGGGTACTGCGTTGCCCTGGGTACTGCGTTGCCCTGTCTACTGCAATGCTCTGTTTACTGCACTGCCCTGGGTACTGCACTGCCCTGTCTACTGCATTGCCCTGGGTGCTGCGCTGCCCTGGGTGCTTAGCTGCTCTGTGTACGACACTGCCCTGGGTGCTTAGCTGCTCTGTGTACGACACTGTCCTGGGTACTGCGCTGCTCTGTGTACTGCGCTGCCCTGGGTGCTGAGCTGCTCTGTGTACGACACTGCCCTGGGTGCTTAGCTGCTCTGTGTACGACACTGCCCTGGGTACTGCGCTGCTCTGTGTACTGCGCTGCCCTGGGTACTGCGCTGCCCTGGCTACTGCGCTGCCCTGGGTACTGTGCTGCCCTGTGTACTGTGCTGCCCTGTGTACTGCACTGACCTGGGTACTGCACTGACCTGGGTACTGCGCTGCTCTGTGTACTGCACTGCTCTATGTACTGCATTGCTCTGGGTGCTGCGCTGCCCTGGGTACTGCGCTGCCCTGGGTACTGCGCTGCCCTGTGTACTGTGCTGCCCTGTGTACTGCGTTGCTCTGTGTACTGCACTGACCTGGGTACTGCGCTGCTCTGTGTACTGCACTGCTCTATGTACTGCATTGCTCTGGGTGCTGCGCTGCCCTGGGTACTGCGCTGCCCTGGGTACTGCGCTGCCCTGGCTACTGCGCTGCCCTGGGTACTGTGCTGCCCTGGGTACTGTGCTGCCCTGTGTACTGTGCTGCCCTGTGTACTGCGTTGCTCTGTGTACTGCGTTGCTCTGTGTACTGCACTGACCTGGGTACTGCGCTGCTCTGTGTACTGCACTGCTCTATGTACTGCATTGCTCTGGGTGCTGCGCTGCCCTGGGTACTGTGCTGCCCTGGGTACTGTGCTGCCCTGGCTACTGGCCTGGAGCATCAGCCTGGAGTTTGGCCAAGGCCTCTGCCATGGGGCTTGTGCTTTTCCCTTTAATTGCAGCTTTTGTTCCTCCCACATAGGAATCCCATTGCTGGAGGCTGAGCCTGAATCTGCATCACAGCAGCCATCTATACAGAGCTGACAGTCTTCAATCACAGAGACTAGGCCCACAGCCCACCCTTCACCATGGATACCAAGCCCAGACCTTGCTGTTATCAAAGAGCCTGTGTGAAGATTTTGCGAACTTCTGTACACTGGACAAATGATGGTTTTTATTGGCTGTCTATCTGCTGCTGCCCCTGGCTGGGAGGTTTTCAGCTCCCTCTCTGACTTGGCCCTTTGGGAAGGGAAGATTTGGAAAGGAGCAGAGGAAATGGGTGTTTTGTGACACCAGCGCATCACAAAGTAGCACAACAGCTCCCGCAGCCTCACATCGCCTGCTGTGAGTGAGAGGAGGGAGAGGGGGAACGCTCTGGTCAACAGAGGGCAAATTCCAACACACCCAACTACAAAACAGACCTCTGGGTGAGAAAGAGAACAGGACGATGTACTCAGAGGAAAGTGACCCCGTTAGAGTTATCCCCATTACTGAGACTTAGCTCCATTACTGGGAGTAATCCCTCATTGCTGAGAGTCATCCCTATTACTGAGAGTTACCTCCATTACTGAGTGTAATCCCCAACAGTGAGAGTTATCCCCATTACTGAGACTTAGCTCCATTACTGGGAGTAATCCCTCATTGCTGAGAGTTACCCCTATTATAGAGAGTTACCCCCATTATTGAATGTAATCCCCTTACAGAGAGTTATCCCCAATTACAGAAAGTTACCCCCATTATTGAATGTAATCCCCATTTCTGAGTTATTGCAGAGAGTTACCACAATTACAGAGATTCATCCCCCTTACTGAGAGCAAACCCCATTACAAAGAATCATCCCCATTACTGACTATAATCCCCAACAGTGAGAGATATCCCCATTACTGCGAGTAGTCCCCATTACGGAGAGTTTTCCCATTACTGCGAGTAGTCCCCATTACAGAGCCATCCCATTACAAGTTGTAACCCCTACTACTGAGAGTTATCCCATTACTGAGAGTAATCCCCATTACTGAGAGTTATCCCCATTACACAGAATCTTCCCCATTACTGAGAGTAATCCCCATTACTGAGAGTAATCCCCATTACATAGAATCATCCCCATTACTGAGAGTAATCCCCATTACACAGAATCTTCCCCATTACTGAGAGTAATCCCCATTACATAGAATCATCCACATTATGAGTCATCCCCATTCTGAGACTAATCCCTATTACTGAGAGTTATCCCCATTTCTGAGAGTTGCCCCCATTATTGAGTGTAATCCCCAACACTGAGATTTATCCCAATTACTGCAGGTAATCCCCATTACTGATAGTTATCCCCATTACTGCAAGTAACCCCCATTACTGAGAGTTGTCCCCATTACTGAGTGTAGTCCCCATTACTGTGTGTAATCCCCATTACTGAGAGTTGTCCCCATTACTGAGTGTAGTCCCCATTACTGTGTGTAATCCCCATTACTGAGAGTTACCCCCAGTTACTGAGAGTTAGCCCCAACACTGAGTGTAATCCCCATTACTGAGAGTAATCCCCATTACCACAGGTAGTCCCCATTACTAAGAGTTATCCCCATTTCTGAATGTAATCCCCATTACTGAGAATTACCTCCATTACTGAGAGCTACCCCCATTACTGAGAGTTAGCCCCAACACTGAATGTAATCCCCATTACTGAGAGTAATCCCCATTACCACAGGTAGTCCCCATTACTAAGAGTTATCCCTATTTCTGAATGTAATCCCCATTACTGAGAGTAATCCCCATTACCACAGGTAGTCCCCATTACTAAGAGTTATCCCTATTTCTGAATGTAATCCCCATTACTGAGAGTTACCTCCATTACTGAGAGCTACCCCCGTTACTGAGAGTTAGCCCCAACACTGAATGTAATCCCCATTACTGAGAGTAATCTCCATTATTGAATGCTATCCCCATTACTGAGAGTTACTCCCATCACAGAGATTCATCCCCATTACTGAGAGTTATCTCCATTACACAGAGTAATCCCCATTACTGAGTGTAATCCCCATTACTGAGTGTAATCCCCATTACTGAGTGTTATCCTCATTACTGAGTTGTCCCCATTGCTGAGAGTTATCCCCATTATGGAGTGTAATCCCCATAACTGAGAGTTATCCTCATTACGGAGGTTAATCCCCAGACTGTGAGTAATCCCCATTACTGAGAGTTACCCCATTACAGCGTGTAACCTTCATTACTGAGAGTAATCCCCATTACTGAGAGTTACCCCATTACAGAGTGCAATTCCCATTACTGAGAGTAATCCCCATTACTGAGAGTTACCCCATTACAGAGTGCAATTCCCATTACTGAGAGTAATCCCCATTACTGAGAGTTACCCCATTACAGAGTGCAATCCCCATTACTGAGAGTAATCCCCATTACTGAGAGTTACCCCATTACAGAGTGTAACCTCCATTACTGAGAGTAATCCCCATTACTGAGAGTTACCCCATTACAGAGTGTAACCTCCATTACTGAGAGTAATCCCCATTACTGAGAGTTACCCCATTACTGAGAGTTACCCCATTACAGAGTGCAATCCCCATTACTGAGAGTAATCCCCATTACTGAGAGTTACCCCATTACAGAGTGTAACCTCCATTACTGAGAGTAATCCCCATTACTGAGAGTTACCCCATTACAGAGTGCAATCCCCATTACTGAGAGTTACCCCATTACAGAGTGTAACCTCCATTACTGAGAGTTACCCCATTACAGAGTGTAACCTCCATTACTGAGAGTAATCCCCATTACTGAGAGTTACCCCATTACTGAGAGTTACCCCATTACAGAGTGCAATCCCCATTACTGAGAGTAATCCCCATTACATAGAATCATCCACATTATGAGTCATCCCCATTCTGAGACTAATCCCTATTACTGAGAGTTATCCCCATTTCTGAGAGTTGCCCCCATTATTGAGTATAATCCCCAACACTGAGATTTATCCCAATTACTGCAGGTAATCCCCATTACTGATAGTTATCCCCATTACTGCAAGTAACCCCCATTACTGAGAGTTGTCCCCATTACTGAGTGTAGTCCCCATTACTGTGTGTAATCCCCATTACTGAGAGTTGTCCCCATTACTGAGTGTAGTCCCCATTACTGTGTGTAATCCCCATTACTGAGAGTTACCCCCAGTTACTGAGAGTTAGCCCCAACACTGAGTGTAATCCCCATTACTGAGAGTAATCCCCATTACCACAGGTAGTCCCCATTACTAAGAGTTATCCCCATTTCTGAATGTAATCCCCATTACTGAGAATTACCTCCATTACTGAGAGCTACCCCCATTACTGAGAGTTAGCCCCAACACTGAATGTAATCCCCATTACTGAGAGTAATCCCCATTACCACAGGTAGTCCCCATTACTAAGAGTTATCCCTATTTCTGAATGTAATCCCCATTACTGAGAGTTACCTCCATTACTGAGAGCTACCCCCGTTACTGAGAGTTAGCCCCAACACTGAATGTAATCCCCATTACTGAGAGTAATCTCCATTATTGAATGCTATCCCCATTACTGAGAGTTACTCCCATCACAGAGATTCATCCCCATTACTGAGAGTTATCTCCATTACACAGAGTAATCCCCATTACTGAGTGTAATCCCCATTACTGAGTGTAATCCCCATTACTGAGTGTTATCCTCATTACTGAGTTGTCCCCATTGCTGAGAGTTATCCCCATTATGGAGTGTAATCCCCATAACTGAGAGTTATCCTCATTACGGAGGTTAATCCCCAGACTGTGAGTAATCCCCATTACTGAGAGTTACCCCATTACAGCGTGTAACCTTCATTACTGAGAGTAATCCCCATTACTGAGAGTTACCCCATTACAGAGTGCAATTCCCATTACTGAGAGTAATCCCCATTACTGAGAGTTACCCCATTACAGAGTGCAATTCCCATTACTGAGAGTAATCCCCATTACTGAGAGTTACCCCATTACAGAGTGCAATCCCCATTACTGAGAGTAATCCCCATTACTGAGAGTTACCCCATTACAGAGTGTAACCTCCATTACTGAGAGTAATCCCCATTACTGAGAGTTACCCCATTACAGAGTGTAACCTCCATTACTGAGAGTAATCCCCATTACTGAGAGTTACCCCATTACTGAGAGTTACCCCATTACAGAGTGCAATCCCCATTACTGAGAGTAATCCCCATTACTGAGAGTTACCCCATTACAGAGTGTAACCTCCATTACTGAGAGTAATCCCCATTACTGAGAGTTACCCCATTACAGAGTGCAATCCCCATTACTGAGAGTTACCCCATTACAGAGTGTAACCTCCATTACTGAGAGTAATCCCCATTACTGAGAGTTACCCCATTACAGAGTGTAACCTCCATTACTGAGAGTAATCCCCATTACTGAGAGTTACCCCATTACTGAGAGTTACCCCATTACAGAGTGCAATCCCCATTACTGAGAGTAATCCCCATTACTGAGAGTTACCCCATTACAGAGTGTAACCTCCATTACTGAGAGTAATCCCCATTACTGAGAGTTACCCCATTACAGAGTGTAACCTCCATTACTGAGAGTAATCCCCATTACTGAGAGTTACCCCATTACAGAGTGTAACCTCCATTACTGAGAGTAATCCCCATTACTGAGAGTTACCCCATTACAGAGTGCAATCCCCATTACTGAGAGCGAGAATGTAACAGCGCAGTATAGGCCCTTCAGCCGTCGATGTTGCGTCGTACTGTGTAAATAATCTGATGCCCATCTAACCTACACTATTCCATCGTTACCCCCATGTATGTCCAATGCCCATTTAAATGCCCAGAAGATCAGCGTGTCTACTGCTATTGCAGGCAGGCCGTTCCATGCCCCTACTACTTTCTGAGTAAAGAAACTACCCCTAATATCTGTCCTAAATCTATCACCCCTCAGTTTAAAGCGATGTCCCATTGTGTAGCCTTCACCATCCGAGGAAAAAGGCTCTCTCCACCCTTTCTAACCTTATAATTATCTTATAAGTTTTGATTAAGTCACCTCGCAACCTTCTCTCCAACGAAAACAGCCTCAGTTCCCTCAGCCTTTCCTCATAAGACCTTCCCTCCATACCAGGCAACATCCTACTAAATCTCTTCTGAACCCTTGCCAAAGCTTCTACATCCTTCCTACAATGCGGTGACCAGAACTGCACTCAATACTCCAGGTGCGGCCTTACCAGTGTCTTGTACAGCTGAAGCATGACCTCGTGGCTCCGAAACTCAATCCCCCTACCAATAAACACCAACACACCATATGCCTTCTTAACAACCCTATCAACCTGGATGGCAACTTTTAGGGATTTATGCACCTGGACACTGAGATCTCTCTGCTCATCTACAAGAACTTAACCATTAGTCCAGTACTCTGTATTCCTGTTACTTCTTCCGAAGTGAACTAGCTCACATTTTTCCACACCATGCGCGGCACGGTGGCACAGTGGTTAGCACTGCTGCCTCACAGCACCAGTGACCCGGGTTCAATTCCCGCCTCGGGTGACTGACTGTGTGGAGTTTGCACATTCTCCCCGTGTCTGCGTGGGTTTCCTCCGGGTGCTCTGGTTTCCTCCCACACTCCAAAAATGTGCAGGTTAGGTGATTTATCCCTTCACCTAACACTACGGGCCATGCTAAATTGCCCGTAGTGTTAGGTGAAGGGATAAATGTAAGGGAATGGGTCTGGGTAGGTTGTGCTTCAGCGGGTCGGTGTGGACTTGTTGGGCCGAAGGGCTTGTTTCCACACTGTAAGTAATCTAATCTAAATTCCATTTGTCACTTCTCAGTCCAGCTCTGCATCTTATCTATGTACCTCTGTAACCCACAACATCCTTCGGCACTGTCCACAACTCTGCCTACGTTAGTGTCATCCACAAATTTACTAACCCATCTTTCTACGCCCACATCCAGAAAATGTATAAAAGTGACAAACAGCAGTGGCCCCAAAACAGATCCTTGCAGCACACCACTGGTAACTGAGCTCCAGGATGAACATTTCCCATCAACCACCACCCTCTGTCCCCTTTCAGTTAGCCAATTTCTGATCCAAACCGTTAAATCACCTTCAATCCTGAAAACTCCGTATTTTGTGCAAACTTATCAAACTGAAGTCCATATACACCACATCAACTGCTTTACCTTAGTCCACCTGTTTTGTCACCTTCTCAAAGAATTCAATAAGGTTAGTGAGGCATGACCTACCTTTAACAAAACCGTGTTGACTATCCCTAATCAAATTATTCCTTTCCAGATGATTATAAATTCTATCTCTTATAATCTTTTCCAACACCTCACCCACAACTGAAGTAGGGCTCACTGGCCTATAATATCCAGGATTGTCCCGACTCCCCTTCTTGAACAAGGGAACAACATTGGCTATCCTCCAGTCTTCCTGTCGACACTACTCCTGTTGACAATGATGACATAAAGATCAAAGCCAAAGGCTCTGCAATCTCCTCCCTGGCTTCCCAGAGAATCTGAGGATAAATCCCATCCAGCCCAGGGGTCTCAACTATTTTCAGATCTTCCTAAATTGCTAAACCTCCTCTTTGTCAACCTAAATCCCATCTAATCTTATAGCCTGTATCTCCGTGTTCTCATTAACATTGCCCTTTTCCAAAGTGAGTAATCCCCATTACTGAGTTATTCCCATTACTGAGAGTAATCCTCATTACTGAGTAATCCCCATTACAGAGAGCAATCCCTGTTACTGAGAGTTATCACTATTCTGAGAGTTATCCCATTATGGAGTGTAATCCCCATTACTGAGCGTTATCCCCATTACTGAGAATAATCCTTCCTTACAAAGAATCATTCCCATTATTGAGAGTAATCCCCAATCCACAGAATCATCCCCATTATTGAGTGTTATCCCCATTTCTGAGAGTACTCTCTCATTACAGAGAGTAATCCCTAATTACTGAGAGTAACCCCCATTATTGAAAGTTAACCCCATTACTGAGTTATCCCCATTATTTAAAGTTAACTCCATTAGAATTATTCCCATTACTGAGAGTAATCCCCATTACTGAAAGTTATCCCCATTACTGAGAGTAACCCCCAATAATGAGAGTTATCCCCATTACTGAGAGTAACCCACATTACTGAAAATTATCCCCATTAATGAGTTATCCCCATTACTGAATGTAATCCCCATTACTGAGTGTAACCCCCATTACTGTGTGTAATCCCCATTACTGAGAGTTATCCCCATTACTGAATGTAACCCGCATTACTTTGTGTAATCCCCATTACTGAGAGTTATCCCCATTTCTGAATGTAATCTCCATTACGAGAGTTATCCCCATTACTGTGTGTAATCCCCATTAATCAAATCAACATTCAATTGCTGAGGGAAAGCCCCCTCTTTACTGAGACGGAGTTTCTGTTACTGAGAGTAACACCCTGTTAGTGAGGTTAATACCAAATTACTGAGGGTAATATACGTTACTGAGGGTAATATACGTTACTGAGTGTAACAGCCCATTACTGAGAATAACATCACCATAATTGAGAGTAATACTCCATTACAAAGAGCAAACTTCCCCATTGTCTGTGGGAAATCGTATCTCACAAACATGATTGAGACTTTTGAGAATGCTACCAAAAAGATTGATGGGGACAGAGTGGTAGACCTTGTTTACTTGGACGTTAGTAAAGCCTTTGACAAGGTTTCCCAGGGTAGGGTAATTTGTAAAGTTAGATCCCATGGGATTCAGGGAGAGCTTAACAATTAGATACAAAATTAGCTTCATGGTAGGAGACAGAGAGTGCTGGAGGAGGGATGTTTTTCGGACTGGAGGCCTGTGACCAGCGGTGTTCCTCAGGGATCAGTGCTGGGTCCACTTTTGTTTGTCATTTATCTGAATGATTTGGATGAGAATATAGGAGGTGCGGTTAGTAAGTTTGCAGATGACTCCAGAATTGGTGAAATGGGGGACAGTGAAGATAACAAAGAGATCGCGATCAATTGGGTCAATGGGCCGAGGAGTGGCAGATAGAGTTTAATTTGGATAAATGCAAAATATTGTATTTTGGGTAAAGCAAACATGGGCGGGACTTATACAGCTAATGGTTGGGCCCTGGGTAGTGATGTAGGACAGAGAGACCCAGGGATGCAGGTCCATAATTCTTTGAAAGTTGTGTCACAGGTAGACAGGGTGGTTAAGAAGGTGTTTAGTACACTTGTCTTCATTACTCAGAGCATTGAGTGTGGGTGTTGGGACGTCATGTTGAGATGGTACAGGACATTAGTGAGGCCTTTTCTGGGGTGCAGCTCTGGTGGCCCTGTTATAGGAAGGATATTATCAAACTGGAGAGGGTTCAGGCAGGATTGACCAGGATCTTGCTGGGAATGGAGGGTTTGGGATACAAAAATAGGTTGAATAGGCTGGGACTTTCTTCACTGGAGTGTAGGAGGTTGAGGGCTGACCTGACACACGAGCATGGCTAAGGTGATTAGCAAAGGTCTTTCTCCGCATGTGGGGCCGTTCCAAACTAAAGCACATATCTTTGTAAGTTGAGAGGAGAAAGATTTAAAAGGGATATGAGGGACAATTTTTTTAACACGCCACATTACTGAGAGTAACACTCCACATTACTGAGAGAAACACTCCACATTACTGAGAGTAACACTCCACATTACTGAGAGTAACACGCCACATTACTGAGAGTAACACTCCAAATTACTGAGATAAACACTCCACATTACTGAGAGTAACACGCCACATTACTGACAGTAACACTACACATTACTGAGATAAACACTCCACATTACTGAGAGTAACACACCACATCACTGAGAGTAATACACCACTTTACTGAGAGTAACACTCCACATTAATGAGAGTAACTCACCACATTACTGAGAGTAACACTCCACATTACTGACAGTAACATGCCACATTACTGAGAGAAACACTCCACATTACTGACAGTAACATGCCACATTACTGACAGTAACGCACCACATTATTGACAGTAACATGCCACATTACTGACAGTAACACGCCACATTACTGACAGTAACATTCCACATTACTGAGAGAAACACTCCGAATTACTGAGATAAACACTCCACATTACTGAGAGTAACACACCACGTTACTGAGATAAACACTGCACATTACTGAGAGTAACTTGCCACATTACTGAGATTAACACTCCACATTACTGACAGTAACACTGCACATTACTGAGAGTAACACACCACATCACTGAGAGTAATACACCACTTTACTGGGAGTAACACTCCACATTAATGAGAGTAACTCACCACATTACTGAGAGTAACACTCCACATTACTGACAGTAACATGCCACATTACTGAGAGAAACACTCCACATTACTGACAGTAACATGCCACATTACTGAGAGCAACACTCCACATTACTGACAGTAACATTCCACATTACTGAGAGTAACAGGCCACATTACTGAGAGTAACACTCCAAATTACTGAGATAAACACTCCACATTACTGAGAGTAACACGCCACATTACTGACAGTAACACTACACATTACTGAGATAAACACTCCACATTACTGAGAGTAACACACCACATCACTGAGAGTAATACACCACTTTACTGAGAGTAACACTCCACATTAATGAGAGTAACTCACCACATTACTGAGAGTAACACTCCACATTACTGACAGTAACATGCCACATTACTGAGAGAAACACTCCACATTACTGACAGTAACATGCCACATTACTGACAGTAACGCACCACATTACTGACAGTAACATGCCACATTACTGACAGTAACACGCCACATTACTGACAGTAACATTCCACATTACTGAGAGAAACACTCCGAATTACTGAGATAAACACTCCACATTACTGAGAGTAACACACCACGTTACTGAGATAAACACTGCACATTACTGAGAGTAACTTGCCACATTACTGAGATTAACACTCCACATTACTGACAGTAACACTGCACATTACTGAGAGTAACACACCACATCACTGAGAGTAATACACCACTTTACTGGGAGTAACACTCCACATTAATGAGAGTAACTCACCACATTACTGAGAGTAACACTCCACATTACTGACAGTAATATGCCACATTACTGAGAGAAACACTCCACATTACTGACAGTAACATGCCACATTACTGAGAGCAACACTCCACATTACTGACAGTAACATTCCACATTACTGAGAGAAACACTCCAAATTACTGAGATAAACACTCCACATTACTGAGAGTAACACTCCACATTACTGACAGTAACACTACACATTACTGAGAGTAACACACCACATTACTGAGATAAACACTGCACATTACTGAGAGTAACACTCCACATTACTGAAAGTAACTCGCCACATTACTGACAGTAATACACCACATTACTGACAGTAACATTCCTCATTACTGACAGTAACACGCCACATTTCTGAGAGTAACACTTCACATTACTGAGAGTAACACTCCACATTACTCAGAGTAACACTCCACATTACTGACAGTAACATTCCACATTACTGAGAGAAACACTCCAAATTACTGAGATAAACACTCCACATTACTGAGAGTAACACTCCACATTACTGACAGTAACACTACACATTACTGAGAGTAACACACCACATTACTGAGAGAAACACTCCAAATTACTCAGAGTAGCACTCCACATTACTGAAAGTAACATGCCACATTACTGCGATAAACACTCCACATTACTGACGTAACACTCCACATTACTGAGAGTAACACGCCACATTACTGCGATAAACACTCCAATTACTGACAGTAACATGCCACATTTCTGAGAGTAACACTCGATATTTCTGAGAGTAACACTCCACATTACTGAAAGTAACACTCCACATTACTGAAAGTAACATTCCACATTACTGAGAGTAACACTCCACATTACTGACTGTAACACGCCACATTACTGAGAGTAACACGCCACATTACTGAGATATACACTCCACCTTACTGAGAGTAACACTCCACATTACTGAGAGTAACTCTCCACATTACTGAGAGTAACACGCCACATTACTGAGATATACACTCCACCTTACTGAGATTAACACTCCACATTACTGCGAGTAACTCTCCACATTACTGAGAGTAACACTATACATTACTGAGAGTAACACACCACATTACTGAGATAAACACTGCACATTACTGAGAGTAACACTCCACATTACTGAAAGTAACTCGCCACATTACTGACAGTAATACACCACATTACTGACAGTAACATTCCACATTACTGACAGTAACACACCACATTTCTGAGAGTAACACTCCACATTACTGAGAGTAACACTCCACATTACTCAGAGTAACACTCCACATTACTGACAGTAACATTCCACATTACTGAGAGAAACACTCCAAATTACTGAGATAAACACTCCACATTACTGAGAGTAACACTCCACATTACTGACAGTAACACACCACATTGCTGAGAGTAACACTCCACATTACTGAGAGTAACACTCCACATTGCTGAGAGTTACACTCCACATTACTGACAGTAACACGCCACATTACTGAGAGTAACACTCCACATTACTGAGAGTAACACTCCACATTGCTGAGAGTAACACTCCACATTACTGACAGTAACACACCACATTACTGACAGTAACACGCCACATTACTGACAGTAGCACGCCACATTACTGAGAGTAGCACTCCACATTACTGAGAGTAACACTCCACATTACTGAGAGAAACACGCCACATTACTGAGAGTAACACTACACATTACTGACAGTAACACGCCACATTACTGAGAGTAACACTCCACATTACTGAGAGAAACACTCCACATTACTGAGAGTAACACTCCACATTACTGAGAGTAACACACCACATTACTGAGAGTAACACTCCAAATTACTGAGATAAACACTCCACATTACTGAGAGTAACACGCCACATTACTGACAGTAACACTACACATTACTGAGATAAACACTCCACATTACTGAGAGTAACACACCACATCACTGAGAGTAATACACCACTTTACTGAGAGTAACACTCCACATTAATGAGAGTAACTCACCACATTACTGAGAGTAACACTCCACATTACTGACAGTAACATGCCACATTACTGAGAGAAACACTCCACATTACTGACAGTAACATGCCACATTACTGACAGTAACGCACCACATTATTGACAGTAACATGCCACATTACTGACAGTAACACGCCACATTACTGACAGTAACATTCCACATTACTGAGAGAAACACTCCGAATTACTGAGATAAACACTCCACATTACTGAGAGTAACACACCACGTTACTGAGATAAACACTGCACATTACTGAGAGTAACTTGCCACATTACTGAGATTAACACTCCACATTACTGACAGTAACACTGCACATTACTGAGAGTAACACACCACATCACTGAGAGTAATACACCACTTTACTGGGAGTAACACTCCACATTAATGAGAGTAACTCACCACATTACTGAGAGTAACACTCCACATTACTGACAGTAACATGCCACATTACTGAGAGAAACACTCCACATTACTGACAGTAACATGCCACATTACTGAGAGCAACACTCCACATTACTGACAGTAACATTCCACATTACTGAGAGTAACAGGCCACATTACTGAGAGTAACACTCCAAATTACTGAGATAAACACTCCACATTACTGAGAGTAACACGCCACATTACTGACAGTAACACTACACATTACTGAGATAAACACTCCACATTACTGAGAGTAACACACCATATCACTGAGAGTAATACACCACTTTACTGAGAGTAACACTCCACATTAATGAGAGTAACTCACCACATTACTGAGAGTAACACTCCACATTACTGACAGTAACATGCCACATTACTGAGAGAAACACTCCACATTACTGACAGTAACATGCCACATTACTGACAGTAACGCACCACATTACTGACAGTAACATGCCACATTACTGACAGTAACACGCCACATTACTGACAGTAACATTCCACATTACTGAGAGAAACACTCCGAATTACTGAGATAAACACTCCACATTACTGAGAGTAACACACCACGTTACTGAGATAAACACTGCACATTACTGAGAGTAACTTGCCACATTACTGAGATTAACACTCCACATTACTGACAGTAACACTGCACATTACTGAGAGTAACACACCACATCACTGAGAGTAATACACCACTTTACTGGGAGTAACACTCCACATTAATGAGAGTAACTCACCACATTACTGAGAGTAACACTCCACATTACTGACAGTAATATGCCACATTACTGAGAGAAACACTCCACATTACTGACAGTAACATGCCACATTACTGAGAGCAACACTCCACATTACTGACAGTAACATTCCACATTACTGAGAGAAACACTCCAAATTACTGAGATAAACACTCCACATTACTGAGAGTAACACTCCACATTACTGACAGTAACACTACACATTACTGAGAGTAACACACCACATTACTGAGATAAACACTGCACATTACTGAGAGTAACACTCCACATTACTGAAAGTAACTCGCCACATTACTGATAGTAATACACCACATTACTGACAGTAACATTCCACATTACTGACAGTAACATGCCACATTACTGAGAGCAACACTCCACATTACTGACAGTAACATTCCACATTACTGAGAGAAACACTCCAAATTACTGAGATAAACACTCCACATTACTGAGAGTAACACTCCACATTACTGACAGTAACACTACACATTACTGAGAGTAACACACCACATTACTGAGATAAACACTGCACATTACTGAGAGTAACACTCCACATTACTGAAAGTAACTCGCCACATTACTGATAGTAATACACCACATTACTGACAGTAACATTCCACATTACTGACAGTAACACGCCACATTTCTGAGAGTAACACTCCACATTACTGAGAGTAACACTCCACATTACTCAGAGTAACACTCCACATTACTGACAGTAACATTCCACATTACTGAGAGAAACACTCCAAATTACTGAGATAAACACTCCACATTACTGAGAGTAATACTCCACATTACTGACAGTAACACTACACATTACTGAGAGTAACACACCACATTACTGAGAGAAACACTCCAAATTACTCAGAGTAGCACTCCACATTATTGAGAGTGACACTCCACATTACTGAAAGTAACATGCCACATTACTGCGATAAACACTCCACATTACTGACGTAACACTCCACATTACTGAGAGTAACACGCCACATTACTGCGATAAACACTCCACATTACTGACAGTAACATGCCACATTTCTGAGAGTAACACTCGATATTTCTGAGAGTAACACTCCACATTACTGAGAGTAACACTCCACATTACTGAAAGTAACATTCCACATTACTGAGAGTAACACTCCACATTACTGACTGTAACACGCCACATTACTGAGAGTAACACGCCACATTACTGAGATATACACTCCACCTTACTGAGAGTAACACTCCACATTACTGAGAGTAACTCTCCACATTACTGAGAGTAACACGCCACATTACTGAGATATACACTCCACCTTACTGAGATTAACACTCCACATTACTGCGAGTAACTCTCCACATTACTGAGAGTAACACTACACATTACTGAGAGTAACACACCACATTACTGAGATAAACACTGCACATTACTGAGAGTAACACTCCACATTACTGAAAGTAACTCGCCACATTACTGACAGTAATACACCACATTACTGACAGTAACATTCCACATTACTGACAGTAACACGCCACATTTCTGAGAGTAACACTCCACATTACTGAGAGTAACACTCCACATTACTCAGAGTAACACTCCACATTACTGACAGTAACATTCCACATTACTGAGAGAAACACTCCAAATTACTGAGATAAACACTCCACATTACTGAGAGTAACACTCCACATTACTGACAGTAACACTACACATTACTGAGAGTAACACACCACATTACTGAGAGAAACACTCCAAATTACTCAGAGTAGCACTCCACATTATTGAGAGTGACACTCCACATTACTGAAAGTAACATGCCACATTACTGCGATAAACACTCCACATTACTGACGTAACACTCCACATTACTGAGAGTAACACGCCACATTACTGCGATAAACACTCCACATTACTGACAGTAACATGCCACATTTCTGAGAGTAACACTCGATATTTCTGAGAGTAACACTCCACATTACTGAAAGTAACATTCCACATTACTGAGAGTAACACTCCACATTACTGACTGTAACACGCCACATTACTGAGAGTAACACGCCACATTACTGAGATATACACTCCACCTTACTGAGAGTAACACTCCACATTACTGAGAGTAACTCTTCACATTACTGAGAGTAACACGCCACATTACTGAGATATACACTCCACCTTACTGAGATTAACACTCCACATTACTGCGAGTAACTCTCCACATTACTGAGAGTAACACTCCACATTACTAAGAGTAACTCTCCATATTCCTGAGAGTAACTCTCCACATTACCGAGAGTAACACTCCACATTACTGAGAGTAACCCCCTACTCTGTACAAATGACAACACTGCTGGATGGCATGACAGTGAAAACTGGGAAACTGAGACAGTCATTCTATCCACACACACACATACATAGACACATACAGATACACACACACAGATATACATACATAGACACATACAGATAAACACACAGATATACATACATAGACACATACACATACACACCGATATACATACGAAGACATATACAGATACATACACACAGATATACATACATAGACACATACACACACACAGATATACATATACACAAATACAGATACACGCACGCACAGATATACATATCACATACAGATTCACATACACAGATATACATACAAAGACACAAACAGACACACATATATATATACATAGACACATACAGATACACATTCACAGGTATGCATACATAGACACATGCAGATACACGCACAGATATACAGACATAGACATATACAGATACACACGCACAGATATACATACATAGACACGTACAGACACACACACACAGATATACAGACATAGACACATACAGATACACACACAGATATACATACATAGACACAGATATACATACATAGACACATACATGCACAGATATACATAGACACATACAGATACACATGCGCACAGATATACATACATATATAGATACATATATGCACAGATGTACATACATAGACACATACAGATACACACACAGATATACATAGACACACACAGATGCACAGATAAAATACATAGACACATACAGATACACACACAGATATACATACATAGACACATACAGATACACTCACAATTATACATACGTAGACACATACAGATACACAAGCATGTATATACATACATAGACACATACACAGATATACATACATAGACGCATACAGATACATACACACACAGAAATACATAGACACATACAGATACGCACTCAGAGATATACATACAAAGGTACGTACAGATACACACACGCAGATATACATACATGGACACCTACAGATCTACATACATAGATACACACACACGCAGATATACATACATAGACACATACAGATACACATACACAGATATATATACATAGACACATACAGATGCACATACACAGACATACATACATAGACACATACAAATACACATACACATATATACATACATAGACACATACAGATACATACATGCACAGATATACATGCATAGACACATACAGATACACATACATAGATACATATATGCACATGCAGATAGACATACATAGACACATACAAATACATACACACAGTTATACATACATAGACTCATACAGATACACACACAGATATGCATACAGAGACACATACAGATACACACACGGATATACATACATCGACACATACAGATACACGTACACAGATATACATACATAGACACATACGGATATAGATATACATACACAGACACATACAGATACACACATGCACAGATGTACACACATAGACACATACAGATACACATACGCACAGATATACATACATAGATACATGCAGATACACACAGATATACATAGGCACATACTAATACATACACGCACAGATATACATACATAGACACATACAGATACACACATGCACAGATGTACATACATAGACACATTCAGATACACATAAGCACAGATATACATACATAGACACATGCAGATACACACACAGATATGCATACATAGACACATACAGATACACATACGCACTGATATACATAGACACATACAGATACACAGATATACATACATAGACATAGGCAGATAAACACACAGATATACATACATAGACACATACAGATACACATACACAGATATACATACGACCCATACACACATATAGATATACATACATAGACAGCTACAGATACACACACTCACAGATATATATACATAGACACAAGATACACACACGTAGATATACATACATAGACACATACGGATACATACACGCACAGATATACATACATAGACACATACTGATACACATACGCAGATATAGATAGATAGACACACATACAGATACACACACAGATATGCATACAGAGACACATACAGATACACACACGGATATACATACATCGACACATACAGATACACGTACACAGATATACATACATAGACACATACGGATATAGATATACATACACAGACACATACAGATACACACATGCACAGATGTACACACATAGACACATACAGATACACATACGCACAGATATACATACATAGATACATGCAGATACACACAGATATACATAGGCACATACTAATACATACACGCACAGATATACATACATAGACACATACAGATACACACATGCACAGATGTACATACATAGACACATTCAGATACACATAAGCACAGATATACATACATAGACACATGCAGATACACACACAGATATGCATACATAGACACATACAGATACACATACGCACTGATATACATAGACACATACAGATACACAGATATACATACATAGACATAGGCAGATAAACACACAGATATACATACATAGACACATACAGATACACATACACAGATATACATACGACCCATACACACATATAGATATACATACATAGACAGATACAGATACACACACTCACAGATATATATACATAGACACAAGATACACACACGTAGATATACATACATAGACACATACGGATGCATACACGCACAGATATACATACATAGACACATACTGATACACATACGCAGATATAGATAGATAGACACACATACAGATACACACACAGATATAAATGCATAGACACATACAGATACACACATATACATACATAGACGCATACAGATTCACACACAGATATACATTGACGCAGACAGATAAATGCACGCACAGATATACATACATTGACACCGATACACATAGACACATACACACACACAGATATACTTGCATAGACACATACAGATACACACACAGATATACATACAAAGAAACATACAGATACATATACACAGATATACATACATAGACACATACACAGATATACATACATAGACACATACAGATACATACACGCACAGGTATACATACATGGACACATAAAGATACACATATGCACAGATATACATACATAAACACATGCAGATACACACACAGATATACATGCATAGACACATACAGATACACACAGATATACATATATCGACGCATACAGACACACGCACAGATATACATAATAGACATGCAGATACACACGCGCACAGACATACATACATAAACACATGCAGATACACACACAGATATACATACATAGACACATACAGATACACACATGCACAGAGGAAATACATAGACACATACTGATACACATACGCAGATATAGATACATAGACACACATACAGATACACACACAGATATAAATGCATAGACACATACAGATACACACATATACATACATAGACGCATACAGATTCACACACAGATATACATTGACGCAGACAGATAAATGCACGCACAGATATACATATATTGACACCGATACACATAGACACATACACACACACAGATATACTTGCATAGACACATACAGATACACACACAGATATACATACAAAGAAACATACAGATACATATACACAGATATACATACATAGACACATACACAGATATACATACATAGACACATACAGATACATACACGCACAGGTATACATACATGGACACATAAAGATACACATATGCACAGATATACATACATAAACACATGCAGATACACACACAGATATACATGCATAGACACATACAGATACACACAGACATACATATATCGACGCATACAGACACACGCACAGATATACATAATAGACAAGCAGATACACACGCGCACAGACATACATACATAAACACATGCAGATACACACACAGATATACATACATAGACACATACAGATACACACATGCACAGAGGAAATACATAGACACATACAGATACACATACGCACAGATATACATACATAGACACATGCAGATACACACACAGATATACATGCATAGACACATACAGATACACACACAGATATGCATACATAGACGCATATATATATACACTCACAGATATACTTACAGAGACACATACAGATACACACACAGATATACATAGGCACCTACAGATGCACATACACAGACATACATACATAGACACATACACATACACACACACATATACATGCATAGACACATACAGATACACACACACAGATATACATACATAGACACATACAGATACACACACAGACATACATACATAGACACATACAGATACACACACAGATATACATACTTGACACATACAGATATACACGTGCACAGATGTATATACATAGACACATACAGATACACATATGCAGAGATATACATACATAAACACATGCAGGTACACACACAGATATACATGCATAGACACATACTGATACACACAGATATACATACATAGACGCATACAGATTCACACACAGATATACATTGACACATGCAGATACATGCACACACAGATATACATACATTGACACCGATACACATAGACATATACACATACACACACACAGATATACTTGCATAGACACATACATATACACACACACAGATATACATACATAGACACATACAGATACACACACAGACATACATACATAGACACATACAGATACACACACAGATATGCATACTTGACACATGCAGATACACACACAGATATGCATACATAGACACATACAGATACACACACACACAGATATACATACATAGACACATGCAGATACACACACACACAGATATACATAGACACATGCAGATACACACACAGATATACATACATAGACACGTACAGATACACACAGATATACATACATAGACACATGCAGATACACACACACAGATAAACATACGTAGACGCATACCGATTTACACACACAGATATACATACATATACGCATACAGTCACACACACATAGATATACATACATAGACACATACAGACACACACACATATACATAAACACACACACATGCACACATACAGAGATATACATACATAGACACATACAGATAAACACACAGATATACATACATAGACACATGCACATACACACCGATATACATACGAAGACATATACAGATACATACACACAGATATACATACATAGACACATACACACACACAGATATACATATACACAAATACAGATACACGCACGCACAGATATACATATCATAGACACATACAGATTCACATACACAGATATACATACAAAGACACAAACAGACACACATATATATATATATATACATAGACACATACAGATACACATTCACAGGTATGCATACATAGACACATGCAGATACACGCACAGATATACAGACATAGACAAATACAGATACACACGCACAGATATACATACACAGACACGTACAGACACACACACACAGATATACAGACATAGACACATACAGATACACACACAGATATACATACATAGACACAGATATACATACATAGACACATACATGCACAGATATACATAGACACATACAGATACACATACACACAGATATACATACATAGACACATACAGATACACACACAGATATACATACATAGATACACACATGCACAGATGTACATACATAAACACATACAGATATAGATATATATATACAGAGACATATACAGATACACACATGCACAGATGTACATACATAGACACATACAGATACACATGCGCACAGATATACATACATATATAGATACATATATGCACAGATGTACATACATAGACACATACAGATACACACACAGATATACATAGACACATGCAGATACACACACAGATATACATACATAGACACGTACAGATACACACAGATATACATACATAGACACATGCAGATACACACACACAGATAAACATACGTAGACGCATACCGATTTACACACACAGATATACATACATATACGCATACAGTCACACACACATAGATATACATACATAGACACATACAGACACACACACATATACATAAACACACACACATGCACACATACAGAGATATACATACATAGACACATACAGATAAACACACAGATATACATACATAGACACATGCACATACACACCGATATACATACGAAGACATATACAGATACATACACACAGATATACATACATAGACACATACACACACACAGATATACATATACACAAATACAGATACACGCACGCACAGATATACATATCATAGACACATACAGATTCACATACACAGATATACATACAAAGACACAAACAGACACACATATATATATATATATACATAGACACATACAGATACACATTCACAGGTATGCATACATAGACACATGCAGATACACGCACAGATATACAGACATAGACAAATACAGATACACACGCACAGATATACATACACAGACACGTACAGACACACACACACAGATATACAGACATAGACACATACAGATACACACACAGATATACATACATAGACACAGATATACATACATAGACACATACATGCACAGATATACATAGACACATACAGATACACATACACACAGATATACATACATAGACACATACAGATACACACACAGATATACATACATAGATACACACATGCACAGATGTACATACATAAACACATACAGATATAGATATATATATACAGAGACATATACAGATACACACATGCACAGATGTACATACATAGACACATACAGATACACATGCGCACAGATATACATACATATATAGATACATATATGCACAGATGTACATACATAGACACATACAGATACACACACAGATATACATAGACACACACAGATGCACAGATAAAATACATAGACACATACAGATACACACACAGATATACATACATAGACACATACAGATACACTCACAATTATACATACGTAGACACATACAGATACACAAGCATGTATATACATACATAGACACATACACAGATATACATACATAGACATATACAGATACAGACACACAGATATACATACATAGACGCATACAGATACATACACACACAGAAATACATAGACACATACAGATACGCACTCAGAGATATGCATACAAAGGTACGTACAGATACACACACGCAGATATACATACATGGACACTTACAGATCTACATACATAGATACACACACACGCAGATATACATACATAGACACATACAGATACACATACACAGATATATATACATAGACACATACAGATGCACATACACAGACATACATACATAGACACATACAAATACACATACACATATATACATACATAGACACATACAGATACATACATGCACAGATATACATGCATAGACACATACAGATACACATACATAGATACATATATGCACATGCAGATAGACATACATAGACACATACAAATACATACACACAGTTATACATACATAGACTCATACAGATACACACACAGATATGCATACAGAGACACATACAGATACACACACGGATATACATACATCGACACATACAGATACACGTACACAGATATACATACATAGACACATACGGATATAGATATACATACATAGACACATACAGATACACACATGCACAGATGTACACACATAGACACATACAGATACACATACGCACAGATATACATACATAGATACATGCAGATACACACAGATATACATAGGCACATACTAATACATACACGCACAGATATACATACATAGACACATACAGATACACACATGCACAGATGTACATACATAGACACATTCAGATACACATAAGCACAGATATACATACATAGACACATGCAGATACACACACAGATATGCATACATAGACACATACTAACACATACATGCACAGACATACATACATAGACATACAGATACACACGCACAGATATACATACATAGACACATACAGATACACATAGATTTCCATACATAGACACATACAGATACACATACGCACTGATATACATAGACACATACAGATACACAGATATACATACATAGACATAGGCAGATAAACACACAGATATACATACATAGACACATACAGATACACATACACAGATATACATACGACCCAAACACACATATAGATATACATACATAGACAGATACAGATACACACACTCACAGATATATATACATAGACACAAGATACACACACGTAGATATACATACATAGACACATACGGATACATACACGCACAGATATACATACATAGACACATACTGATACACATAGACACATACACATACACACACACATATACATGCATAGACACATACAGATACACACACACAGATATACATACATAGACACATACAGATACACACACAGACATACATACATAGACACATACAGATACACACACAGATATACATACTTGACACATACAGATATACACGTGCACAGATGTATATACATAGACACATACAGATACACATATGCAGAGATATACATACATAAACACATGCAGGTACACACACAGATATACATGCATAGACACATACAGATACACACAGATATACATATATCGACGCATACAGACACACGCACAGATATACATAATAGACATGCAGATACACACGCGCACAGACATACATACATAAACACATGCAGATACACACACAGATATACATACATAGACACATACAGATACACACATGCACAGAGGAAATACATAGACACATACTGATACACATACGCAGATATAGATACATAGACACACATACAGATACACACACAGATATAAATGCATAGACACATACAGATACACACATATACATACATAGACGCATACAGATTCACACACAGATATACATTGACGCAGACAGATAAATGCACGCACAGATATACATATATTGACACCGATACACATAGACACATACACACACACAGATATACTTGCATAGACACATACAGATACACACACAGATATACATACAAAGAAACATACAGATACATATACACAGATATACATACATAGACACATACACAGATATACATACATAGACACATACAGATACATACACGCACAGGTATACATACATGGACACATAAAGATACACATATGCACAGATATACATACATAAACACATGCAGATACACACACAGATATACATGCATAGACACATACAGATACACACAGATATACATATATCGACGCATACAGACACATGCACAGATATACATAATAGACATGCAGATACACACGCGCACAGACATACATACATAAACACATGCAGATACACACACAGATATACATACATAGACACATACAGATACACACATGCACAGAGGAAATACATAGACACATACAGATACACATACGCACAGATATACATACATAGACACATGCAGATACATACACAGATATACAGGCATAGACACATACAGATACACACACAGATATGCATACATAGACGCATATATATATACACTCACAGATATACTTACAGAGACACATACAGATACACACACAGATATACATAGGCACATACAGATGCACATACACAGACATACATACAAAGACACATACAGATACACACACATATATACATACATAGACGCTTACAGATACATACACACACAGATATACATACATAGACACAGAGACACATAGACACATACACATACACACACATATACATGCATAGACACATACAGATACACACACACAGATATACATACATAGACACATACAGATACACACACAGACATACATACATAGACACATACAGATACACACACAGATATACATACTTGACACATACAGATATACACGTGCACAGATGTATATACATAGACACATACAGATACACATATGCAGAGATATACATACATAAACACATGCAGGTACACACACAGATATACATGCATAGACACATACTGATACACACAGATATACATACATAGACGCATACAGATTCACACACAGATATACATTGACACATGCAGATACATGCACACACAGATATACATACATTGACACCGATACACATAGACATATACACATACACACACACAGATATACTTGCATAGACACATACATATACACACACACAGATATACATACATAGGCACATACAGATACACACACAGATATACATACATAGACACATACATATACGCATACACAGATGTACATACATAGACACATACAGATACACATACACAGATATACATACATATACACATACAGATACACACATGCACAGATGTATATACATAGACACATACAGATACACATATGCACAGATATACATACATAGACACATACAGATACACACATGCACAGATGAATATACATAGGCACATACAGATACACACACAGATATATATACATAGACACATACATATACGCATACACAGATGTACATACATAGACACATACAGATACACATACACAGACATACATACAGATACACACACGCACAAATATACATCCATAGACACATACAGATATACACACACAGATATACATACATAGACACATACTGATACACATACACAGATATTGATACATAGACACATACAGATACACACACAGATATACATACATAGACACATACAGATACACACAGATATACATACATAGACACAAGATATACACATGCGGATATACATACATAGACACATACAGATACATACACGCACAGATATTCATAGACACATACGGATAGACATACACAGATAGACATACATAGACTCATACAGTGACATACACGCACAGATATACATACATAGATAGATACATACAAATACATTATGATATATATACATAGACACATACAGATACACACACACAGATATACGTACATAGACACATACCGATACACACACGCACAGATATACATACATAGACACATACAGATACACGTACACAGACATACACAGAGACACGAACAGATACACATACACAGATATACATACATAGATACATACTAATAAATACACGCACAGATATACATACATAGACACATACAGATACACATACACAGTTATACATACATAGATACATACAGATACACACACAAACAGACATACATAGACACATAAGCATACACACATACAGATATACATACACACACAGATACACACACACACAGATATCCATACATAGACACAAGATACACACACGTAGATATACATTCATAGAAACATACAGATACATACACGCACAGATATACATACATAGACACATACAGACACACATATGCAGATATAGATACATAGACACATACAGATACACACACAGATATACCTACATAGACACATACAGATACATACACGCACAGATATACATACATAGACACATACAGATACACATATGCAGATATAGATACATAGGCACATACAGATATACATACATAGACACATACATATACGCATACACAGATGTACATACATAGACACATACAGATACTCATACACAGATATACATACATATACACATACAGATACACACATGCACAGATGTATATACATAGACACATACAGATACACATATGCACAGATATACATACATAGACACATACAGATACACACATGCACAGATGTGTATACATAGACACATACAGATACACATATGCACAGATATACATACATAAACACATGCAGATACACACACAGATATACATGCAAAGACACATACAAATACATACTGATATACATACATACACACATACAGATACACATACGCACAGATATACATATATAGACGCATACAGATACACACGGATATACGGACATGGACGCATACAGATACACACACACAGATATACATACATAGACACATACAGATACACACACACAGATATACATACATAGACACACACAGATACACAGATGCACAGATAAACATACATAGATACATACAGATACACACACATACATAGACACATACACACACAGATATACATACATAGACACATACAGATAAACATGCACGCATATGCATACACAGACACGTACACAGATATACATACATAGACACATACAGATACACATACACTGATATACATACATAGACACATGCAGATACACACAGATATACATAGGCACATACTAATACATACACGCACAGATATACATGCATAGACATACAGATACACACGCACAGATATACATACATAGACACATACAGATACGCACACGCACAGATATACATACATAGACACATGCAGGTACACCCACAGATATATATACATAGACACATACTGACACATACACGCACAGATATACATACATAGACATACAGATACTAACACGCACAGATATACATACAGATACACATACGCACAGACATACATAGACACATGCCGATATAGATATATAGACACAAGATACACATATGCGGATATACATACATAGACACATACAGATACACATACGCACAGATATACATACATAGACACATGCAGATACACACAGATATACATAGGCACGTACTAATACATACACGCACAGATATACATACATAGACACATACAGATACACACACACAGATATACATACATAGACACACACAGATGCACAGATATACATAATAGACATACAGATGCACACACGCACAGATATACATGCATAGACACATACAAATACATACCGATATACATACATAGACACATACAGATACACACACACGGATATATGTACATAGACACACACAGATACACATACACAGGTATACGTACATAGACACATACAGGTGCACATACACAGACATACACAGATACACGTACAGATACACATACACAGATATACATACATAGATACATACTAATAAATACATGCACAGATATACATACATAGACACATACAGATACACACACAGATATACATACAAAGACACACACAGATGCACAGATAAACATACATAGATACATACAGATACACACACAGATATACATACATAGACACATACAGATACACTCAGATATACATAGACACATACACAGACATAAACACAGATATACATACATAGACACATACTAATACATACATGCACAGATATACATAATAGACATGCAGATACACATACGCACAGATATACATACATAGACACATGCAGATACACACACAGATATACATACATAGACACATACAGATACACACACACAGATAAACATACATAGACATATACTGTTATACACATACGCAGATATACATATATAGACACAAGATACACATATGTGGATATACATACATAGACACATACAGGTACACACATGCACAGATATACATACATAGACACAAACAGATATACGTATGCACAGATATACATACATAAACACATGCACATACACACACACAGATATACATACATAGACACATTCTAATACATACATGCACAGATATACATAATAGACATACAGATACACACGCACAGATATACATGCATAGACACATACAAATACATACTGATATACATACATAGACACATACAGATACACATACACACAGATATACATACATAGACGCATACAGATACACACACATGGATATATGTACATAGACACATGCAGATACACGCACAGATATACATATATAGATGCATACAGATACACACACACAGATATACATACATAGACACATACAGATACACACACAGATATACATATATAGACACAAGATACACATATGCGGATATACATACAGAGACACATACAGATACACATACGCACAGATATACATACATAGACACATGCAGATACACACAGATATACATAGGCACATACTAATACATACACGCACAGATATACATACGTACACACATACAGATACACATACGCACAGATTTACATATATAGACGCATACAGATACACACGGATATACGTACATAGACGCATACAGATACACACACACAGATATACATACATAGACACATACAGATACACACACACAGATATACATACATAGACACACACAGATACACAGATGCACAGATAAACATACATAGATACATACAGATACACACACATACATAGATACATACACACACAGATATACATACATAGACACATACAGATAAACATGCTCACATATGCATACATAGACACATACACAGATATACATACATAGACACATACAGATACACATACACTGATATACATACATAGACACATGCAGATACACACAGATATACATAGGCACATACTAATACATACACGCACAGATATACATGCATAGACATACAGATACACACGCACAGATATACATACATAGACATATGCAGGTACACCCACAGATATATATACATAGACACATACTGACACATACACGCACAGATATACATACATAGACATACAGATACTAACACGCACAGATATACATACATAGACACATACAGATACACATACGCACAGACATACATAGATACATGCCGATATACATATATAGACACAAGCTACACATATGCGGATATACATACATAGACACATACAGAATACACATACGCACAGATATACATACATAGACACATGCAGATACACACAGATATACATAGGCACATACTAATACATACACGCACAGATATACATACATAGACATATACAGATAAACCCACAGATATACATACATAGACACATACAGATACACACACACAGATAGACATACATAGACACATACAGATACACACACACAGATATACATACATAGACAGATACAAATACACACGCACAGATATACATACATAGACACAACATACACACACGTAGATATACATACATAGACTCATACAGATACATACACGCACAGATATACATACATAGACGCATACAGATACACATACGCAGATATAGATACATAGGCACATATAGATACACACACAGATATACATACATAGATGCATACAGATTCACATACACAGATATACATACATAGACACATACAGATACACACACAGATATACATATATAGACACAAGATACACATATGCGGATATACATACATAGACACATACAGATACACACGTGCACAGATATACATACATAGACACATACAGATAAACATATGCACAGATATACATAGATAAACACATGCATATACACACACAGATATACATACATAGACACATTTTAATACATACATGCACAGATATACCTAATAGACATACAGATACGCACACGCACAGATATACATGCATAGACACATACAAATACATACTGATATACATACATAGACACATACAGATACACACACATGGATATACGTACATAGACACATGCAGATACACGCACGGATATACATACATTGACGCATACAGATACACACACATGATATACGTACATAGACACATGCAGATACACGCACAGACAGACATACATAGACACATACCCATACACACATACAAATATACATACATAGACAGATACAAATACACACGCACAGATATACATACATAGACACAAGATACACACACGTAGATATACATACATAGACACATACAGATATATACACGCACAGATATACATACATAGACACAAACAGATACACATACGCAGATATAGATACATAGGCACATACAAATACACACACAGATATACATACATAGACACATACTATTACATACATGCACAGATATACATAATAGACATGCAGATACACATACGCACAGATATACATACATAGACACATGCAGATACACACACAGATATACATACATAGATGCACACAGATACACACACACACAGATATACATACATAGACACATAGAGATACACACACAGATATACATATATAGACACAAGATACACATGTGCGGATATACATACATAGACACATACAGATACACACATGCACAGATATACATACATAGACACATTCAGATATACATATGCACAGATATACATAGATAAACACATGCAGATACGCACACAGATATACATACATAGACACATTCTAATACATACATGCACAGATATACATAATAGACATACAGATGCACACACGCACAGATATACATGCATAGACACATACAAATACATACCGATATACATACATAGACACATACAGATACACACACACGGATATATGTACATAGACACTTACAGATACACATACACAGGTATACGTACATAGACACATACAGGTGCACATACACAGACATACACAGATACACGTACAGATACACATACACAGATATACATACATAGATACATACTAATAAATACATGCACAGATAAACATACATAGATACATACAGATACACACACAGATATACATACATAGACACATACAGATACACTCAGATATACATAGACACATACACAGACATAAACACAGATATACATACATAGACACATACTAATACATACATGCACAGATATACATAATAGACATGCAGATACACATACGCACAGATATACATACATAGACACATGCAGATACACACACAGATATACATACATAGACACATACAGATACACACACACAGATAAACATACATAGACACATACTGTTATACACATACGCAGATATACATATATAGACACAAGATACACATATGTGGATATACATACATAGACACATACAGATATACATATGCACAGATATACATAGATAAACACATGCCGATACACACACAGATATACATACATAGACACATACAGATATACATATGCACAGATATACATACATAGACACATGCTGATACACACAGATATACATAGGCACATACTAATACATACACGCACAGATATACATACATAGACATACAGATACACACGCACAGATATACATACATAGACACATACAGATACACACGCACAGATGTACATATATAGACACATTCAGATACACATAAGCACAGATATACATACATAGACACATGCAGATACACACACAGATATAGATACATAGACACATACTAACACATACACGCACAGATATACATACATAGACATACAGATACTAACACGCACAGATATACATACATAGACACATACAGATACACACAGATATACATACATAGACACATACAGATACACATATACAGACATACATAGACACATACAGCTACATAGATGTACATACATAGACATATACAGATAAACCCACAGATATACATACATAGACACATACAGGTACACATACACAGATATACATACATAGACACATACAGATACACACACAGACAGACATACATAGACACATACCCATACACACATACAAATATATATACATAGACAGATACAAATACACAGGCACAGATATACATACATAGACACAAGATACACACACGTAGATATACATACATAGACACATACAGATATATACACGCACAGATATACATACATAGACACATGCACATACACACACAGATATACATACATAGACACATTCTAATACATATATGAATGGATATACATAATAGACATACAGATACACACGCACAGTTATACATGCATAGACACATACAAATACATACTGATATACATACATAGACACATACAGATACACATACACACAGATATACATACATAGACGCATACAGATACACACACATGGATATACGTACATAGACACATGCAGATACACACACAGATATACATATATAGACACAAGATACACATATGCGGATATACATACATAGACACATACAGATACACATACGCACAGATATACATACATAGACACATGCAGATACACACAGATATACATAGGCACATACTAATACATACACGCACAGATATACATACATACACACATACAGATACACATACGCACAGATTTACATATATAAACGCATACAGATACACACGGATATACGTACATAGACGCATACAGATACACACACACAGATATACATGCATAGACACATACAGATACACACACACAGATATACATACATAGACACACACAGATACACAGATGCACAGATAAACATACATAGATACATACAGATACACACACATACATAGATACATACACACACAGATATACATACATAGACACATACAGATAAACATGCTCACATATGCATACATAGACACATACACAGATATACATACATAGACACATACAGATACACATACACTGATATACATACATAGACACATGCAGATACACACAGATATACATAGGCACATACTAATACATACACGCACAGATATACATGCATAGACATACAGATACACACGCACAGATATACATACATAGACACATACAGATACGCACACGCACAGATATACATACATAGACACATGCAGGTACACCCACAGATATATATACATAGACACATACTGACACATACACGCACAGATATACATACATAGACATACAGATACTAACACGCACAGATATACATACATAGACACATACAGATACACATACGCACAGACATACATAGATACATGCCGATATACATATATAGACACAAGATACACATACGCACAGATATACATACATAGACACATGCAGATACACACAGATATACATAGGCACATACTAATACATACACGCACAGATATACATACATAGACATATACAGATAAACCCACAGATATACATACATAGACACATACAGATACACACACACAGATAGACATACATAGACACATACAGATACACACACACACAGATATACATACATAGACAGATACAAATACACACGCACAGATATACATACATAGACTCATACAGATACATACACGCACAGATATACATACATAGACACAAACAGATACACATACGCAGATATAGATACATAGGCACATATAGATACACACACAGATATACATACATAGATGCAAGATACACATATGCGGATATACATACATAGACACATACAGATACACACGTGCACAGATATACATACATAGACACATACAGATAAACATATGCACAGATATACATAGATAAACACATGCATATACACACACAGATATACATACATAGACACATTTTAATACATACATGCACAGATATACCTAATAGACATACAGATACACACACGCACAGATATACATGCATAGACACATACAAATACATACTGATATACATACATAGACACATACAGATACACATACACACAGATATACATACATAGACACATACAGATACACACACATGGATATACGTACATAGACACATGCAGATACACGCACGGATATACATACATAGACACATACAGATACACACACAGATATACATATATAGACACAAGATACACATATGCGGATATACATACATAGACACATACGCACAGATATACATACATAGACACATGCAGATGCACACAGATAGACATAGGCACGTACTAATACATACACGCATAGATATACATACATAGACACATACAGATACACACACACAGATATACATACATAGACACACTCAGATGCACAGATAAACAAACATAGATACATACAGATACACACACAGATATACATACATAGACACATACACACACGGATATACATACATAGACACATACAGATAAACATGCACACATAAGCCTACATAGACACATACACAGATATACATACATAGACACATACAGATACACATACACAGATATACATACATAGACACATACAGATGCACATACACAGACATACATACATAGACACATACAGATACACATGCACAGATGTACATACATAGACACATGCAGATACACACATGCACAGATATACATACATAGACACCTACAGATATACATATGCACAGATATACATAGATAAACACATGCAGATACGCACACAGATATACATACATAGACACATTCTACTACATACATGCACAGATATACATAATAGAAACACAGATACACACACGCACAGATATACATGCATGGACACATACAAATACATACTGATATACGTACATAGACACATACAGATACACATACACACAGATATACATACATAGACGCATACAGATACACACACATGGATATACGTACATAGACACATGCAGATACACGCACAGATATACATACATATATGCATACAGATACACACACACACAGATATACATACATAGACACATAGAGATACACACACAGATATACATATATAGACACAAGATACACATGTGCGGATATACATACATAGACACATACAGATACACACATGCACAGATATACATACATAGACACATACAGATATACATATGCACAGATATACATAGATAAACACATGCAGATACACACACAGATATACATACATAGACACATTCTAATACATACATGCACAGATATACATAATAGACATACAGATGCACACACGCACAGATATACATGCATAGACACATACAAATACATACCGATATACATACATATACACATACAGATACACATACACACAGATATACATACATAAACGCATACAGATACATACACACGGAAATACGTACATAGACACTTACAGATACACATACACACAGATATACATACATAGACGCATACAGATACATACACACGGATATACGTACATAGACACTTACAGATACACACACACACAGATATACATACATAGACACATACAGATACACATACGCACAGATGTACATACATAGACACATGCTGATACACACAGATATACATAGGCACATACTAATACATACACGCACAGATATACATACATAGACATACAGATACACACGCACAGATGTACATATATAGACACATTCAGATACACATAAGCACAGATATACATACATAGACACATGCAGATACACACACAGATATAGATACATAGGCACATACTAACACATACACGCACAGATATACATACATAGACATACAGATACTAACACGCACAGATATACATACATAGACACATACAGATACACACAGATATACATACATAGACACATACAGATACACATACACAGACATACATAGACACATACAGCTACATAGATGTACATACATAGACATATACAGATAAACCCACAGATATACATACATAGACACATACAGGTACACACACAGACAGACATACATAGACACATACCCATACACACATACAAATATACATACATAGACAGATACAAATACACACGCACAGATATACATACATAGACACAAGATGCACACACATAGATATACATACATAGACACATACAGATATATACACGCACAGATATACATACATAGACACAAACAGATACACATACGCAGATATAGATACATAGGCACATACAAATACACACACAGATATACATATATAGACACATACTATTACATACATGCACAGATATACATAATAGACATGCAGATACACATACGCACAGATATACATACATAGACACATGCAGATACACACACAGATATACATACATAGATGCACACAGATACACACACACACAGATATACATACATAGACACATAGAGATACACACACAGATATACATATATAGACACAAGATACACATGTGCGGATATACATACATAGACACATACAGATACACACATGCACAGATATACATACATAGACACATACAGATATACATATGCACAGATATACATAGATAAACGCATGCAGATACGCACACAGATATACATACATAGACACATTCTAATACATACATGCACAGATATACATAATAGACATACAGATGCACACACGCACAGATATACATGCATAGACACATACAAATACATACCGATATACATACATAGACACATACAGATACACACACACGGATATATGTACATAGACACTTACAGATACACATACACAGGTATACGTACATAGACACATACAGGTGCACATACACAGACATACACAGATACACGTACAGATACACATACACAGATATACATACATAGATACATACTAATAAATACATGCACAGATATACATACATAGACACATACAGATACACACACAGATATACATACAAAGACACACACAGATGCACAGATAAACATACATAGACACATACAGATACACTCAGATATACATAGACACATACACAGACATAAACACAGATATACATACATAGACACATACTAATACATACATGCACAGATATACATAATAGACATGCAGATACACATACGCACAGATATACATACATAGACACATGCAGATACACACACAGATATACATACATAGACACATACAGATACACACACAGATAAACATACATAGACATATACTGTTATACACATACGCAGATATACATATATAGACACAAGATACACATATGTGGATATAAATACATAGACACATACAGGTACACACATGCACAGATATACATACATAGACACAAACAGATATACGTATGCACAGATATACATACATAAACACATGCATATACACACACAGATATACATACATAGACACATTCAAATACATATATGAATGGATATACATAATAGACATACAGATACACACGCACAGATATACATGCATAGACACATACAAATACATACTGATATACATACATAGACACATACAGATACACATACACACAGATATACATACATAGACGCATACAGATACACACACATGGATATACGTACATAGACACATGCAGATACACGCACAGATATACATACATAGATGCATACAGATACACACACAGATATACATACATAGACACATACAGATACACACACAGATATACATATATAGACACAAGATACACATATGCGGATATACATACATAGACACATACAGATACACATACGCACAGATGTACATACATAGACACATGCTGATACACACAGATATACATAGGCACATACTAATACATACACGCACAGATATACATACATAGACATACAGATACACACGTACAGATATACATACATAGACACATACAGATACACACGCACAGATGTACATATATAGACACATTCAGATACACATAAGCACAGATATACATATATAGACACATGCAGATACACACACAGATATAGATACATAGACACATACTAACACATACACGCACAGATATACATACATAGACATACAGATACTAACACGCACAGATATACATACATAGACACATACAGATACACACAGATATACATACATAGACACATACAGATACACATACACAGACATACATAGACACATACAGCTACATAGATGTACATACATAGACATATACAGATAAACCCACAGATATACATACATAGACACATACAGGTACACATACACAGATATACATACATAGACACATACAGATACACACACAGACAGACATACATAGACACATACCCATACACACATACAAATATACATACATAGACAGATACAAATACACACGCACAGATATACATACATAGACACAAGATACACACACGTAGATATACATACATAAACACATACAGATATATACACGCACAGATATACATACATAGACACAAACAGATACACATACGCAGATATAGATACATAGGCACATACAAATACACACACAGATATACATACATAGACACATACTATTACATACATGCACAGATATACATAATAGACATGCAGATACACATACGCACAGATATACATACATAGACACATGCAGATATACACACACAGATATACATACATAGATGCACACAGATACACACACACACAGATATACATACATAGACACATAGAGATACACACACAGATATACATATATAGACACAAGATACACATGTGCGGATATACATACATAGACACATACAGATACACACATGCACAGATATACATACATAGACACATACAGATATACATATGCACAGATATACATAGATAAACACATGTAGATACGCACACAGATATACATACATAGACACATTCTAATACATACATGCACAGATATACATAATAGACATACAGATGCACACACGCACAGATATACATGCATAGACACATACAAATACATACCGATATACATACATAGACACATACAGATACACACACACGGATATATGTACATAGACACTTACAGATACACATACACAGGTATACGTACATAGACACATACAGGTGCACATACACAGACATACACAGATACACGTACAGATACACATACACAGATATACATACATAGATACATACTAATAAATACATGCACAGATATACATACATAGACA